>NC_071388.1:131056060-131365167 GCF_022682495.2 Desmodus rotundus
CATCCAAGAGCTCAGAAGGGTAAAGGAAAATTACTTTTCTTTTCCTAGAGAGCAATAGACTTTATACGATATAGCCTAGGTATGAAGTAGGCTATACCATCTAAGTTCGCATAAATGCTCTCTGTGTATTTGTATAAAATGAAATTGCTTATTGATATGTTCCTCAGTCGCACTGTAACTGATACACAGGCCTGGCTGCCTGCCACCATGAAAGCCAATACTCGAGAGGCAGGTGCTAACATAAAGGAAAGTGATTAATTTTCAGATACCAATCATCTGGAGTTGGGGGACTCATGTATCAAAGCCCATCTCCACCTCATTGGAGGCAGAGGTTTTTTATAAGGAAGGAGAGGGGAACAGAACAAAGAAATCAAGAGAGTGGGCTGCAAAGTCATCAATGTTCAGGCGGGCACAGTCCATTCCCACAAGGCACCTGATGGTCTGGTGGGCATCATTCTGCTTTTGTTACCATGGAGACACATCATCCCTGCTTTATGTCATCCTGCTCCATGGATAAAGGCCAGTAAACCTCCTGGAGCTGGGATGCTTAAAGGTCGGAGTATATATCTTTTGAAATTAGTTCCTAGGATTCTTAATCAAATATGCTGTTCATCAGTAAGCCACATATTAGTCAGAGTCAGCACTAAGAGAAACAATGTCAAAAGAATGGTGGGGTGGGTTACAATTTCCCACCATTACAATTTTCTGCTGTTACAGTATCCATATTATTAAAAGGCACAGAACTGTACTTAAGATGACAGTAATTTGCATCAATTTTCATTCAGACCAGTAATGATCACCATAACCTTCTTTCATGCTAATAAAGCATTAAGCTTTGCTTAGTGTTGCAGATGTTTCACCCTAGAAGCAACCTCTGAGACTGTTTAGCATACGGGAAGTTCATTAGGGAGCATGCTTGAGAGGAATACCTGTGGAAGAGGAGGGATGAAATTAGGATTGAAAAGAGATAAAAACAGAGCTGTGATTTAGCCAGACAAAAACCTTCTTTGATCTCCTAAGGAGGGCTGGAGCTGGAATGGTATTTCAGAGATGTCTTGAGTTAGGCAAGGAGACTGAATCTTTAAACCCCACGTTGATTAATCTCTGGATGTTGCTTACCCCTGAAGGACTTTCCACCTTGAGAGTGGTGGATAGACAGTGCGTAGGGAGGGCTGAGGACTCAGGGCAGTCTTCCTAGAGCACTCCCAGCAGCTGTGAATGTTGATGGTGCATGACAGCATCCACTTCATGATAAACAATTATGATTCTGCATGTGAAGATTCTTCTCACATTCCTAAGTTACAGTGCCCTGTAAACACCATCTGGACTTGAGGAAGCCTTCTTCTGATGCCACCTGTGAAACCACCCACCTGTGAAAAATCACTATCCCCTCAATCATTAACATATGGGATTGAAGCAGGGTGCAGGCAAGAGGAGGGCCCCAAGAAGGGATTTGTAATGGGGTCCAGAGCTCGGGGTGTCCAGGAAATATTAGAAAAATATATGTAGGATGTCCTCACCCCCACAAGCCTGAGCCAGGGGGGATGGGACCCATGGAACGGGGCCATTCAGAGCTGTTTTGGGTAGCAAGAGCTTTGCAGCTAACCCCTGGCACGGTCATTTGACATATCTATAACCTTTAACTGGTTTCATAGAAATGTTAAATAGCTGTGGCCCTGCTTTGAGCCAGGGAGATGGGAGTGACTTCCAACCAAGATGGGACTGGGAAGCAACTCCCCCTGGTTACAGGGCCTGTGTGAGAGCGGGGAGATGATTGGCTCCATGCCATGGGGCCACACCTGCCCAGACTTACTATGGCAGCCCAGTAAAGCTGGAAGAATACGGGATGCTGGCAGGTGTAGCTGACTGTAGGAGGAGTCAGAAATGGGGCTTCAAAGGAAGATGGGCACTGGGATTTAAACCTAGGCCCGGCAGCCATAGAGGGGGAGGACCACAAGGTTTTGGGGGAGAAAGGAGGACGCCATGCGGCTCTGAAGGAAAGAGTAGACCCACGAGGTTCTGAAGCAAGTAGATAGATAGAGGTCCATGTGGTTCTGAAGTAAAAGAGGAGAGTACCATGAGGTTCTGAGGGGAAAGGAAGAGGGCCAGGATCAGGCAGCTTTGGTGAAGTAAAGAGAGGACCATGCGGTTCTGAAGGGAAAGGAAGAGGACCACGAGGTTTTGGAGTGCTTCTTTTTGCCACGCGGCTTAGGCAACAGGAGAGACTTTGCCAGGAAGAAAGGGGAGGAAGGACTCTTGCTGGTGGGCCATGAGAAGGTGCCACATGGCTTTGGATTAACTGGAGATCGCAGCAGCCACCCAGCTGATGGTGCCGGGAGCCTGAATCAGAGACTTCTACTTCTTTTCCTGAGACACGGTACCCTGGACTGGGCACAGGGAGAGGGAAGGACTGTGCATCTGTGGGTATTCTAGAGGACTTTAGTATCTTATTGAAGACATTAGGTCATTACTCTTAAGTTTGTGTAACTTTTAAATAAACAATTCCTTTCCTTTTCACCAGTCTCTGGCATTGAGAGACGTCTTTCCTCTGGCGGCGGGCATTGCGAACCTAGCAGGTGGGCGTGGGGGAAGGAACCTCCAGAGACAGAAAGGGGGAATCCTTTCTGTAATAATTTATCGTGAACCACCCCCCCCTTGCTCTGTAACAGGATGATGAAATCAGAATAATTTAAGTAAGAACTTCAAATCAGATTATTTAAAAGTGATGTTCTTAGTTTATTTTATGTGGGGAACCGTTCCAAGCATGGGAAATGTGGCTCAGCCCCCACTCGGAAAAGCCAGTGGGGACTGAGGTTGGCGGACAGGACCCACGTCCATGGATAAGTTCTCCAGTGGGAAATCAGGCCTGCATTGTACTTAGACTGCAATGAGACTTGCTCTTGCTAAAAAAAACTCTCTCACCCTGAGGCAAGCAAATGTTTACTGAGTATCTTCCTCTTCCTAAAATCTGGGCTAGACCTTCCAGGTATTGAACCTAGCCATTTGGACCACTTCTCCCTTTACATTGCAAATGTCCTCCTTTGATGAATTCAGCGACACCCTCTCCTGTGTCTGCAAAGATAAACACCCCAAACAAACCTTTGCATAGTAAAGGAGGACCTTCTTTGATGGAAGTGGCAGAGAAAACCAATAAAAGCTTGGTCAAGGCAAGGGTAGGGGTGCTCCCCCCTTGAGGGAGTGGCTGAGGTGCTCAGAGGCACTTTCCTCTTGAGAGTGTGGCCCCGACGTCCTTTTCCCCCACAGGACCTCTGCAGTCCGTGTGTATGTGTATCAGAATACTGAAACCTCAACAGCAGAACTTGCAGCCGAGATCTGCATCAATTTTACAAGAAAGCATGTGTAGATAGACTTATCAGATCAACCTGTTGACATATTAAAATACTGAAAATATTTTTTAAGGAAAAAATATAAATATCAGTGGAAGGTAGGCTGTCATCATCAGCGTCATATCATGAGAGCAACATGTTTAGCTGTAAAAGCTTAGTCAGCCCCATCATATAATTAAAAGAAAAATGAAGCACCAACATTCTACTGTCTGCTCGTGGGAGGCAGAATAGCAGCCTCCCATAGATGTGCAAGCCCTGACCCTCCGAATGTGTGCCTATTACCACACAGGGCAAAAGAACTTGGCAGGGATGATTAAGGTCACAGACCTTGAGATAGAGCTGGTTCTACCTTTCTAAGATGAATGGATCTAGCATTTTGGCAGAATCTTTTTTTTTTTTTTTCAATCAATCCCTCCGGAAGTACCTTTGGCAAATTTGGTTCCTGAGTGAGTTCTTCCCTCTAATCATTGAGGTAATTATGCTCCCAAGAACCTCACTTCCCTCCTACTTCTGGTCTTTACCTCACCCATTTTCACTGTTTTTAAAAGGAGAAAACTCAGGTGGACCTTTCACACCAATAGATAAGAAATTGCCTGTGATTAAAAGTATTTGATGTGGACACTGGTCCACACTGCTGATATCCAAGCATTCTCTCTCCCTAGATTTTAAAAATTTCTGTCCTTAAATATCTGGGTAAAGAGAGAAATGAACCTTCATAGCCCAGAGTACCATATAACCATCCTGGCTCTATTCTCTGCCTCTCAGGAAACTTTAAGCTGGCAAGAGGGTTCACAGCCAATGCCCGGTTTGGCTATGGAATCATACTCTTCCCATCCAAAAGCAGAAGTTAAAAACATGTCCCAGTCTGCTGATAATAGACTTACCTCCCCAAGTAAAGATCTCAAAACTTTTTGCAAAAATTCAAATTTCAGAAGACATTTGGAAAAGAAGACGTAGTGGCTGTTACCTTCTTCTTTTGCTCACCAACTTGAATTTGCCTTCCCTCACATGGTTGTAACTTCCTCAGTTAAGATGAAATTTACTTGAAGGAGGGGATAAATTCTAGTTTTCCTGTATTTCTCAAAGCACCACGTTCAGAGTAGTATTATCTGGCCTTGGGCATGCAGTGTGGACAGAACGGCACATTGTGCAGAGGTCTTTTCAATCACACAACTGGAGATGGTCTTTTGTAGCATTTTTATCAAATATATTGAATGAACTTGTAACCTCAATAGAAATGTTGAGGCACGGAATGTAGAATTGATAGAAGTGATAGAAACGCATTGATTTGTCTAATTCAGCCATTTAACCAATTCGTGTAGCATGCTTTTACCACTACCACTTCTGGAAAGTGGGAACTGGATTCTAAAATTAAAGTACTTCCCTACAACTTTTGTTTTCATCTCATTGATTTTTGAGCATGGGCAAGGTAGCTTCTCACATGCAAAAAGCAGCTAATAGCACCTATATCAAAGAGTTGTTTTGAACACTGAGGTAAGCATTATGTATAGAAGAGGTGGCACCAAGCACATGATACATGCTTAGAAATAGTATCTTTATTGTAGTTGGTGGTCGTTTTTATTACTGTCACTGATCTGCTGTCCAAACATTTTTAATGATGTAATTGGAAAACATTATTTCAAAAGTAGCCTCATTTAATTTTGATCCCCTTTGTTTTTAATATTTTATAACTAAGCATGTCTTCTATCTATAATTTTGAGGCCTTCCCTCTGGAAGCCTATAGACTAAAGTCTCTTTTTCTAACATGTACTTTTCATGTTATTGAAGAAACTGTGCAACCCTACTTCAGTCCCCTTTTTGCCCAGGTTAACATGCTGAGATCTATCGGTTGGTCCACACATCACCAGTAAATCTTGTCTCTCTATGTGTGTGCTTCTAGCTTTGTCGTTGTTACTGTTGTTGTTATTGTTATGGCTATTATTTATTTTGGTTGTTTGATTTTGTGTCTTTATTTTGTTTTTAACCATTACCCTAAGTCTCTGGCTTACAGAAGAGAATAAGGTATTTCAGACCTACTCCAAGAAGCACAGATCAGAATATCAGTAGATACCACGTTTCATCTGGTTCTCTTTATACTGCTGAGCTTCCGTTACTGCTTTTGATGCTAATATTGTTGTTGAATCATATTTCTGACTTGCAGTGAACTGGCAATCACCTTAAAACTAGGATTTTTTTCCCTACAAGTGATGCTTTTAAATTATAATTTCTCTATTTTACATATTCATCTTGATTTGTTGGATCCAAAAGGCACTATATATAGGTATAATGCATGTAGTACATTCTATACAGAGTCTTTTACATTTTATTTGAAGTAAAGTAAACAACTCACAAGGGAAAACAAGAATCAACCATTTGCATGTCACTTAGTAGGTATCACCATGTAGTTGGGTTCACTTTGCTGGCTGGCCCCCTTGCGTGAGCATCCTGGCTCCCTTCATCTCCTAGGCAATCAACACTGTGAGCATCTGTCTCGCTATTGGCCTGAAGACAATCTGTCCCATGTTTAATCCGAGACTGTTGTTAATAAAGAACAACCTTAGCAGCTAAAGTGTTGTGCCAATCACTGTTACAGTCAAGTGCATTCCTGAAAATAATTTTCTTTAAATTTCTCAGCAGAGAAGCAGAGAGGTTGGCTAGTGTCACATTGAAGGGACTCAAAAGTGGATTGGAGATAAGTGCTTAGACTAAGCTGGATTTGATGTAGTACCCGGGCAAAGTTTATAATTTCAAGGATCCTTTATAAAGTATACTGCAGAGCAATGTGAAAGAGGAAATGTACTTAAAGTTTCATTCGTTTGTAATTATTTCATTCTAAGACTTTCTTGGTTTTTTTTTTCTGCTTAGAATTTATTTATTAGAATATTATCACCTGAGTGTCTTGGAAATATTTGTTTTTATGGTTCAGATTTTTCTGTTAGTGAGAGAGGAAAGTCAAGTGGAATATAAATTTGCAAACCTTGAGGAGGCATTTAGCCTGATATTACACTTTTAGTATATTTGCAACATTTAATAATTCCTGCTGTTGGAATTATAAGACTCTTGCCCCTCAGAAAAATATTTTAAAATTTGCTTATTCAGACGTAAGTACCTTCCCTTAACTACTTAAAATAACTTGAATGAGGGGCCTGGCCCATAATAAGGATGATCAGAGATCGACCTTTTTTGACCTACCTGAAGGGCGAGGCAGACGTCTGTTTCTAAACATCTGCTCTTACCCTCCTCTAACGACCCTCGAAGAGGTGGATGATGTGCGTAGCAAAAATTGATGGTTCAATAACACAACATCTGGATATTAAACCTTTCAATAAATAAAACACAGCCATAGAAAGTTCTTTATTCAATATTTCTCTCTATAACCATTTTCTTGTGATTATTAAGATATAATTAACATTTATAATAGCTCCTACAATCCCCTCTTCCCACTGTCCCCACCCCACTCCCCCCCTGGCCACTGCTAGACTGTTTCCCCCCTCAATGTCTCTGGTTTTATTTTGCTTGCTCTTTTCCTTTGTTGATTATGTTCCAGTTAAAGGTAAGGGGAGAAAAGGCATACAACTGTAATTGAATAACAATAAAAATAAATTTAAAAAAAGATATAATTAACATAAAATATTGTGTAAGTTTAAGGTGCACAGCTTGTTAGTCTGGTACACCTAGATTGCAAAATGAATACCACCATAGCCTTAGCTAACACTGCCATCACATCACATAATTACTATTTTTTTGGAGGGGGGAAATGAGAACATTTAAGATCTGCTCCCTTAACAACTTTCAAACATACAATATAACTGGAGGCTTGTACTCTGACCAATATCTACCAATTTCCTCCATACCTCAGGCTCTGGTATCCACCATCTGGTCTCTGATACTATGAGTTCAGCTTTTTTAGATTCCACATATATGTGATGTCACATAGTATTTGTCTTTCTCTGTTTCATTTATTTTATTTAACCCTCAAGGTCTATCCACGTTGTTGCAAAGGGCAAGATGTCCTTCTCTGTCATGGCTAAATAATATCCTAGTGAATATGTATTCCACATCTTCTTTATCCATTCATGTGTTGAAGGACATTTAGACTGCTCCGTATCTTGGCTATAGTGAATAATGCTACAATAAACATGCACGCGCAGGTATCTCTTTGATATCATTTTGAGTTCCTTTGGATATACACCAAAAAGTGGGATACTGAATCATGTGGTAATTCTATCTTTAATTATTTGGGCAATGTTCATACTGTTTTCCATAGTAGCTGAACCAGTTTTGGTTCCTACTATCAGTACACCAATATTCTCTTTTTCTCACATCCTGAGCAAAAATTGTTATCTCTCTTTTTTTTTTTTTTGAGTGAAACTATTCTAACAGATGCAAAGTGATACCTCACTGTGGTTTTAAATTGCATTCCCCTGATGATAAGTGATGCTCAACACTTTTTTCATGTACTTGTTGGAAATTTGTATGCTCTTTATGACTGGTTTTTAATAGGTTTGAAGGTAATGCGTCTAATATTGACTGATTGATTGGCTGAGGGATTAATTTACCTACTTGGTTACTTATTTATGTACTTATGTACTTTGCTATTAATTTTGCTTGATGTTCTCTTACATTCCTACATCTGTGATAATGATGTCTTTTATTAACTTTGAAAAAGTATTTGCCATTATCTCTTCAAATATATCTTTTGCCTGTTCTTTCTATTTCTACGCAGGTTCCAAATACCTGCATGTTAGGACATTTGATAGTGTTTCACAACTGGTGGATGCTGTGTTCTACTATTTTCCTCCTCAGTCTTTTGTTCTTTATGTTTCAGTTTGGGTAATTTTTACTATCTGATCTTCAATTTCACTGATTCTTTCTTCAGCTGTGTAGAGTCTAATGATGAGCCATTCAATGCTTTCTCTATCTCTTTTGCTATATGTTTTACTTCTAGAATTTCCATTTGATTTTTTTATAGTTTCCCTCATTTTTGCTGAAATTGCTTATTAATCATGCCTGATGCTTACCTTTTTTCAATAGTCAGTAACATATTATTCATCACAATTTCAAATTACCTGATATTCCTACTACCTGTGTTATATTTCAGTTGGACTCCACTGCTCAGTTTCTTGACAGAGTGTTATTGTTGTTGTATCTATTTTTGCTTTTTTTAAGTCATAACTTTAGTTAATATCTGGGCATCTTGTGTAGGACAATAGAGATCGAAGTAGATGTTATTTATGTGAGAAAACGGCCAAATTTCATCTCTTACTAGACATTTAGCATGAGGTAAGAGTGCCGGGAAGTAAACAGTATCTACCCGAAGTAGGCACACCTTGCATTCTGAGAGCACTGCAGTGTGGGAGGGTTAAAGCAATCTAATCAATAGTTTAGCTGGGTTTGGATTTTGTTGTTGCTTTGGTTACTCTCAACGCATCATATTGCTCAAATTGTTCTAGATGACTTAGTGTCTATGATTGGTGCTAGCGTGGGGCAGGGTTAGGTATTCTCTTTGTACTTGTATCTCTAAGAAAGTCTCCTTCCAGGTTTTTTTCCCTTCCACCAATAGACAACTGTTATTTGTTACTGGATACTTACTAGCCTGGCTAGGGGTGTGGGAAACTGGGGACAAGTGGGTCATATTCAGTTGTTCTGACTCATCCTAAGGCTTAGGCAGGCACGTGTCCCTGGATTTCAGGAAAGGGACCTTCCGAATGATGCTGCCGCTCCCCATTTCAGGATCTCTAACTGCCTAGATGTAGGACATTTTTCTTTCTCTTCCCCAGGGATAGAAAGTTCTATTGTGCTCCCTTCTTCCAACTGCACAGGGCCTTCAGCTGTGCTTTAAGAATGACTGGTTTGTTACTTTTTCCACAGAAGCTTTAAAGGTTCACTTGTTGTTCTGTTAGGGAAATAGGAGACAAGGGTCTGAGCAGGGTGTACACCTTGCTCCCCGGAGGCTGCTGTTAACATCTCTAGACCTACATCAGATATCTTTTTAGGCTCATAATTTTTCTTGTAAAAGATTTCCACACTATGAAGATGAACATAAAAGTGGGGTCAAATTCCTTTCAGTTCATACTCTCAGGGTAGTCCATGAGAATTAGCAGTTCTTTAAAAAGTTTAGCTGAATTCTTCTTATATGACATCTGCCTCAGAAAGACAAGAATTTGCATTCAATCTCTCCTTGGAAGCATCTGTATTTCCTTAGGTTTCAAGTTAGGGGGTTGGCTTCTGACTCTACGCTTAAGAGATATTGTTATTTTGTAGATTGGGTACTTGTTTCTGATACTGTAGCATGTTATATAGGTACATGGGAGTATTATCATTTCTAGTTTTCTGCATCCTGAGTGTCAACCACCTACAGAAGTTCGGGGTTAGATTCTTATGATGTATTAATTTTAAGTGTCTTTAATGTTTTCATGTGTTTCACTTTCTTTTTGAAGGTTTTCCTAGTTGGAGCTAAAATTTGTCCCATAAGGACTTTTTACTCTGAGGCAGGGAATTTCAATTCAAATGAGGAAATTTTCTCTTCTTGGTTAATTTAGGAAGACTTTTAACTAACTTTAAAGGAAAATCCCATATGATACATGTTCAAATGTGGTAAGGGATTAAGTTAGTTTGAATTCATTTGTGTCCTTTGGTATTTCCTGGGTAACTGGAGGTTTATTTATTTTAAACTATTTCAAAGGGTTTTGATGTTTTTCTTTTTGTTGATGCTGTTTTTTATTTCATTTGGGGAAATGATGAAATTATGTTTTCTGAGAAAAATATTTTTTCATTAGCAGAAATAAGGCCTACTTACAATAAGGAATAATAAATAATCTATAAAATATATTTTACTTTGTTTCACTGACTTTTATTTTCAGGTAAATACAATAACTGTATTTGCTTTTTTGCTTAGTGTCAAGTATAAAGCAGAAAAAAAAACCCCACAAATATTCCTAGAAGAATGACAAAGTAAATTCATAAATTCATTCCTTCAACTAAGCTTTTATTTAGTACATTCTTTGTGCCCAGGACTTTAACAGACACTTAGAATTAATAATGAGCAAATGTGGGTAGTATCCCTGACTTCATTTAAGTTTATGTTATTTGGAATTACATCTGATACCCCATCAAATATTATTTTAGAGAGAGAGAAATTTATTAATCACATAATCATACAAAAAATAATCATATAAAATATATGTCATTAAGAACAGAGGATCCTTTTGACCAAAAATTTTGTTTCCAGAAAATAGTATAAAGGGGAACTGAAGTCAGACTGCAAGTATAGTGTCAAAAAACACATCTCTGGGAAAATTACATCTAAGGTGAAATATAAGTGAAAAGTATGACTCGGAGCCACTTGGAGCAAGAATGGTATAATGGCTCGGGGAAGGCCTTTCTAGACAAAGTGAATAATATCAGACATGTCCTAATAACATATGTGTCAGAAAAGAGCTTAGTATATTGAGTAAAGCCTGGCCCTCCTGGAGGTCATAAAGCAAACAACAACACCCTCCCCCCCCCCCAAAAAAAAAGTGCTGCAAAAGATGGAAACTAAGTGGAATTAAAAAGTAGCATTTCCTGATTACAAGCACTTGATATGTGTTCACACATATACACTCTCAATATCTCAAGTTTATTTCCATTTCGGAATAATTTGGACTGCCTCTGAACAACTGGAAAATTGGACAAAACATATAAAAACATTGTTTTCAAATGTTGGACAACAGGCAGCACAGGACTGTATTTCTCCCAGCCAAGAGTGAAAAACAGGTGATATCTAATATTGTCTCAAGTTTCTGCCTTTAAGCACTTTCTGATTCAGGACAAACTAGGAAAAGTCAGGAGGACATGGTTGTCTTAGTGAATTGAGGACAGAGAATTTGGAGTTGAAAAAGATAGAGATGAGTACATTTTACAGGACAAGGTTCTACATAGGCAGCAAGTATGCAGAGAATGTGCTCTAGAAATGTGTTCTAGTGACCTCAAGTCTTGGAGCACTAACCTGTGTACAGAGAGGATGAAACTCAGCAAGGCCAGGAAAAAATTAACTATTTACCAAAAAACTGTGAGGTAAATATTTCCCATACCTCACACAAGGCTAGAAGACATTTAAGTTCTAAACAGTAAGAGCGACAAAACCTTCTTGGATATGTGAAGCATTCATGGAGACTTAGGAGGGTTATGCTTTAATAATCAGGCTAAATTAGCCCTAGAATAAAGATGACTTCAGACATGCCCTAACAAAACCTGGAAATGTGTTTGGAAACAGTTTGATTTAAAAGCTCAAGTTAATCTATTAATAACTTAGCTACCTAGATAAAGAAGTCCATTTTAAAAGAAGATAACAAAAGTAAACACCCAATGTAAAATATTCATGATGTCCTAAAATGAAAAATATAAAACAACAATCTTTAGGACATTGAATGTTAGGCATTGAAAGAACATTAGACAATGATCCATGAGATATGAGAACAAACTAGGTGGGCCCTTTATTTTTTTTCTTACTGCCAAGAGAATTTTTCCAGGTCACAGTGCAGGGAAGATGCTCAGGAAGAGCTTCCCTGAATTAAGGAAATGGAACTGGGAGTTCAGGGGATGTAAGACAGCGAGAGCTTTCATAGAGAATGCCAAATGAGAGAGATATATACATACAGAGAACTCTGGGGTATGCAGAGAATACCACTTAAGTGTTCAGTTGATTACCTATTTGTGCATCTATGGGAGAGAACTCTGTGAGGCCAGAAGGACCATCTGAAAGAATTGACGGAACAGTGCCCAGAACAGAACTATTGGTACATTTTTCAACAGCCAGAGAGGAAGCCTCATAAGTCACAAAGAATTATTTCAGAATTAATATGGGTCTTGCTTAAGTAATTTAAAAAATGACTCCTACTTAGCAAAGCAAAAAAGCAAGGCCTGAAATAATTATATTGTTTCCAAGTAACTTATTGTCCCAGAACAAGAATCAATACTTTTAAGAATACAATACTATCCAGGGACAAAAAAGAAAAAATTTACAATGGCTGGTGTCTGAGAAAAAAATTTCAGTCATATAAAGTAGCAACACAATAGAATTAAGCAATCAAAAAAAAAAAAAGTCCAAGACAGATCCAAGATGGGAGAGGAGTAATTGGAAGCTACACTAACTTCCTACCTGGTCTAATCTGGAATTACAGCTAAATTGTAGAGAAATCATCCTGAATAATCGACTGACACTAGCTGGACAGAAGATTTATACCCACATTCAGAGAGAAGAAAACACTTCGCCACAAGGAGACTGGTAGGGAGCACAGAGGAGGCACAGGAGAGCTATCTGGGCTTTCTTTCACAGATGGCAGCTGAAGTTCCAGGAGAAAATTTCAGCAGCCGGGGTTTTCCCCCTCAGAAGTGTGGTGTATGAACACCAAACTGGGCTCCCAAAATGGTCTCCCAACCTAAAGCATCAGAACCAGGAAAGGAACCCAAGTGACATCCCTCTGTGAAAAGCAGCAGGGTTTCTATCTGCCAGGGAGAGATGGCTGGAGATGAAGAGAGCCTCTTAAAAGGCCAATGAACAAAATTTCAGTTGAAACACTTACCCTGGTCTCTGGTAGAGGGAGGGCAGAGTGGACTAGAGACACTTGAGGAGAATCTGGGATTGGTGGCTCCTGGGAAAGAAATGAAGGAACAGCTGACAGGATCCCTGTTCTTAGTTATTCCCCATACTGCAAAAGCCATGTTTCTCAGGCAGAGCACTTCCCACCAAGTGCCATCAGCCTGAGGGGAATCAGTAGACCCACCTGCAGGAATTGCTCCGCCCAACCCTGTGGAGCTTAAGCCTGGCTACTGACTACTTGATTAGTTTAACAGTTGAAGCTGATCCCTGGGAGCTCTAGGAGACTTCAGCTGACACTCCCCTGGTCACAGTCCTGATAAAAGCCAGCCTTGGTGCACTGCCTTGTTCTTCCTGCATACACACAGGTCCAGTAAGGGAGCCGCACACTGTGAATCGATGGTAATTCCCAACAGGTTGCCCAGAGCCAGTCATAAGCATCATCACAAAGGCCTACACCAGAGTCTTTGCAGATCTATCTAATACATAGAAACAAATACAAAGAAGTAGCCAATATGAGAAGACAAGGAAATAGACCTCCAATGAAAGAACAAGAAATTTCTCCAGAAGAAGAACTGGATGAAATGAACTCAAGAAATTTATCAGATAGAGTTTAGAGTAATGATCATAAGGATACTCAACAGCATGAAAAAAGATATAGAAACCATAAAAAAGGACCAGTCAGAAATAAAGAACTCAATATCTGAAATAAAAAATACACTGGAAGGAATAAACAGTAGGTTAGATGAAGCACAGGATTGAATTAGTGATTTGGAAGACAAAGTAGAAAAAATGCCCAGGCAGAGCAGCAAAGGAAAAAGAATGTAAAAAATGAGGAATGCTTAAGAAATATTTTGGACAACATGAAGCATAACAACATCTACATCAAGGGAATACCAGAAGGATAAGAGAGTTAACAAAGGAGTGAGAACTTATCTGAAGAAATAATGACTGAAAAGTTCTCTAATCTGGTGAAGAAAAGAGACCCACAAGTTCAGAAAGTTCAGAGAGTCTGAAACAAGTTGGACCCAAAGTCACATCATAATTAAAAAGACAAGAAAAGAATCCTAAAAGCTGCATGAGAAAAGCATGTAGTTACCCACAAGGGAGCACCAATTACACTGTCATCTGATTTCCCAACAGAAACATTTCAGGCCAGAAGGGAGTGGCGTGAAATACTGAAGGTGATGAAAAGCAAGAACCTACACCAAGGCTACTTTAACCAGCAAGCCTATCATTTAAAATTGAAGGAGAAATAAGGAGCTTCCCAGACAAAAAAAAAAAAAAAATCTAAAGAGTTTGTTAACACTAAACCAGTACTGCAACATATATTAAAGGGCTTGCTTTAAGAAGAAGAAGAGGGAAAAAAAAAGAGGAAAGTAGTCTAATAATAAAGTAACACTAAGTACATAACTATCAATAATCACATTGAACGCAAATAGCCTAAATGTTCCAACCAAAAGACATAAGGTAGCTGTATGGGTAATAAAACAAAACCTATATATATGCTGGCTCCAAGAGACCCATCTCAGATTGAAAGATACACACAGACTGAAAGGAAGAGGATGGAAAAAGATATTTCATACAAATGGAAAAGGAAAAAAAGCTGGGGCAGCAGTACTTATATCTGACAAAATAGACTTTAAAACCATGGCTATAATAAGGGACAAAGAAGGGTACTACATAATAATAAAAGAAACAATCCAACAAGAGGATATAACCCTAGTAAATATTTATGCACCCACATAAGAACACTTAAATATGTGAAGCAAATGTTGGTTGGCATAAAAGGAGAGATCAACAGAAATTTACTCATAGTCAGGGATTTTAACACCCCATTGACTTCAATGGATGGATCTTCCAGGCAGGAAATCAACAAGGAAACAGTGGACTTAAATGACACACTAGATCAAACGGATTTAATTGATATCTTCAGAGCATTTCAACCCAAAGCAGCAGAATATACATACTTTTCAAGTGCACATGGAATGTTTTCTAGGTTAGACCACATGTTAGGACATAAAACAAGACTCAATAAATTTAGGAAGATTGAAATCACATCAAGCATCTTCTCTGACCACAATGCTATGAAACAAGAATTCCATCACAAGGAGAACACTGAAAAACATGCAGAGACATGAAAGCTAACTAACATGTTATTAAACAATGAATGGGTCAACAAGACCAAGAAAGAAATAAAAAAATATATTGAACAAATGAAAATGAGGACAAAACAATCCAAAAGCTGTGGGACACTGGGAAAGCAATCCTAAGAGGGAAATTCATAGCATTAGAGAGCTATATCAAAAAAATAAGAAAAAAAAGAAAAAGATGAGATAAACAATCTAACTTTACACTTAAAAGAACTTAAAAAGAACACCAAATAAAGCCCAACATAAGTAGAAGGAAGGAAATAATAAAAATCAGAGAAGAAATAAGTGAAATAGAGTATTTTAAAAACTATAAAATATCAATGATTCCAAGAGCTTAATCTCTGAAAAGACAAACAAGATTGAAAAACCTTTAACCAGACTCATCAAGGAAAAAAAAGAGGACCCAAATAAATAAAATCAGAAATGAAATAGGAGAAATAACTGACACCAAAGAAATGCAAAGGATTGTAATAAAATATTATGAATAATTATATGCCAACAAACTGGACAACCTGGATGAAATGGATATATTCCTAGAAACATATAATCTTCCAAAACTAAATTAAGAAGAATCAAATAATCTGAACAGACAGATTATACCCAGTGAAACTGAAGCAGTAATAATAATAAAAAAACCCCCAACAAACAAAAATCCTGGGTTAGAATACTTCACAGGTGAATTCTATCAAACATTCTGAGAAGAACTAACACCTCTACTTCTCAAACTATTTCATATAAATTCAAAATGAGGGAAGGCTTCCAAACTCATATAATGAAGTCCACGTTATCCTAATTTCAAAACCATATAAAGTAAATACAAAAAAAGAAAAAAGAAAATGATAAGCCAATATCCCTAATGAATATGGATGCTGCAATCCTCAACAAAATATTAGCAAACCAAATACAGCAATACATAAAAAAGATCATACACCATAATCAAGTGAGATTTAGTCTGGGAATGCAAGTTTGGTACATTAGTAAATCAATAAATGGGTTCATCACATAAACAAAATGAAAGATAAAAACCACATAATTACATCAATAGATGCAGAGAGAACATTTAATAAAACCCAGCGCACATTTATAATAAAAGCTCTTAGCAACATAGGATGAGAGGGAACATACCTAAACATAATAAAGGCCATCTATGACAAACCCACTGCAAGTATCATACTCAATGGGCAGAAACTACAAACATTCCCCTTAAGATTGGGAACAAGACAGGAATGCCCCTTTTCACCTCTCTTATTCAACACAGTACCGGAAGTCTTAGCCACAGCAATCAGACAAAAAGAAGAAATAAAAGTCATCCAAATTGGAAAGGAAGAAGTAAAACTGTCTTTATTTGCAGATAACATGATACTGTCTATAGATAAGCCCAAAGATTGCACCAAGAAACTACTAGAACTGATAAAGGAATTCAACAAAGTAGCAGGATACAAAATTAATATCCAGAAATAAGTGGCATTTTTATATACCAATAATGAACTAACAGAAAGGAAATTTAAGGAAAAAAGTGCATTCACAACTGGTGCAAAACATACAAAATACCTAGGAATAAAGCTAACCAAGGATGTGAAAGACCTGTGCTTGGAAAATTATAAGACGCTGAAGAAAGAGATTAAAGAAGATACAAATGAGTGGAAGCACATAACGTGTTCATGGATAGGAAGAATTAACATAATTGAAAAGTCCATACTACCCAAAGCAATTTATAGATTCAATGAAATTCTTATCAAAATTCCAATGACATGTTTCATAGAACTAGAACAAATATTTCAAAAATTTATATGTAACCACAAAAGGCCCTGCACAGCAACAGCAATCCTGAGAAAAACAACAAAGTTGGAGGAATCACACTACCTAATATCAAATTGCACTCCAAGGCCATAGTAATCAAAATAGCAGGGTACTGGTATAAAAACAAACACATGGATCAGTGGAACAGAACAGAGAGCCTAGGAATAAATCCACACCTTTATAGTCAATTAATATTTGACATAGAGAGCAAGCACATACAATAGGATGAAGGTAGTTTTCTCAATAAATGGTGTTGGAAAAATTGGACAGATATGTGCAGAAAAATGAAACTAGACCACCTTCTAACACCACACACAAGAATAAATTCATAATGGATCAAAGACTTAAAAGTTAGACCTGAAACCATAAAAATTTTAGAAGAAAACATAGGCAATAAAATCTCAGACGTTGCTTGTAGCAATATTGTATCAGATATATCTCTCCAGCCAAGAGAAACAAAAGAAAAAAGTAAACAAAAGGGACTACTTCAAACTAAAAAGTCTTTGCACAGCAAAGGAAATCATCAACAAAATAAAAAGACAACCCACAGAATGGGAGAACATATTCATCCATACATCTGATATAGGGTTAATATCCAAAATTCATAAAGTACCTACAAAACTCAATACCAAAAAATCAATCAATCAATAATAAACACAATTAAAAAATGGACAAAGGACCTGAATAGATACTTCTCCAAAGAGGACACACAGATGGACAACAGGCATATGAAAAGATGCTCAACATCACTAAGCATCAGGGAAATGCAAATTAAAACCACAATGAGATATCATCTCACACCTGTCAGAATGGCTATCATCAATAAATCAACAAGCAATAAGTACTTGTGAAGACATGGAGAAAGGGGAAAACTTTTGCATTGTTGGTGGGAATGCAGATTGATGCAGCCACTGTGGAAAGCAGTATGGAGACACCTCAAAAAATTAAAAATGGCTCTGCCATTCAAACCAGCTATACTACTTCTGGGAACATATCTGAATGAACTCAAAACACCAATGTGAAAGAACATAAGCACCCTTACGTTCATTGCAGAATTATTTACAATCACCAAGATATGGAAGCAGCCCAACTGTCCATCAGTACACGAATGGATAAAACGACGATGGGACATTTACTCAATGGAATACCACTTGGCCACAAAACAGAAAGAAAATTTTTATACCCTTTGTGACAACATGGAAGGACCTAGAGAACATTTGCTAGGTGAAATAAGCCAGTCAGAGAAAGACAAATACCATATGACTTCACTCATATGTGGAATCTTATAAACAAGCTGAACTAACAAGGAAAATGGGGACAGACTCAGGTGGAGAGCAGGATGACAGCTGGGGGGATGGTTGGGGGGGTGGAGGTTTTGAGGAAAAAGGAAAAAGGACTCATGGACAACAGTGTGATGATTGCTGGGAGGAGGGGATCATAAGGGGACTAAATGTTAATGGGAACAAATACAATCAAGATTAAAAAAATAATTAATTAAAAAAAACAAGTCCAAAATGACACTGTTAATAGGTAATAGAGAAAGACACAAACAGTTATTTTGTCTATATTCCATATGTTTAAGGCTACAGTAGGATTTCTCATCTTCAGTACCATTGACACCTTAATAAATTACAATTATTATTTATTATTTTTGTGGGTGCTTAGGTCTGTTCTGTGCAGTGTACAAGGTTAGCAACATCCCTGGCCTTTACCATTAAAAGTTAGTACTCCCTCCCCACATTGTGACAATAAAAAATGTATCCAGCTATTGCCAGAGTCCCCTAAGTGGGTAAAAGTACCTGTGATGTAGAATTGTAGACTTAGAAAAAAGATACAGCGGGTTAAGTAGAAACAAGTAAGATTTTTAAAGAGACCCAAGTTACACTATTAGTGTTAAAAACTACACTAAGATAAAAAATGCACTGGATGAGATTAGTGGCAGGTTAGATATTATATAAGAAAAATAGTAGAATAAAAGTATAGAAATTCTCCAAGAATAAAGCCTGGGAGAAATAATAGATCATAGGTGTTCTATAGGAAAACAAGTGAGCAAATATACATGTAATTGGAGTGTGCAAAGGAGAGGGGAGAAAGAAATATAAATAATGGCCTAAAATTGTCCAAGGCAGTTACACTGTCATCCTAATGTGTCAAGGCTGAAGGTTCAATATCTTGTCGGTGTACATACAAGAATCAACCAATGAATACATAAATAAGTGGAACAAAAAATCAGTATTTCTCTCTCTCTCTCTCCCTCTCCTCCTCACCCCTCACCACACCAAGCTTAGGGGTTTGAACCCTGGTCAGGGAACATACAAGAATAACCAATAAATGAATGAATAAGTGGAACAACAAATCAATGTTCCTTTCTCTCTCTCTCTCTCTCATCAATTTAAAGAAATTTAAATAACTTGAAATAAAAAAGAAATGTATAAGAAGGTTTTTGCTAAAAGCTTGTATCTATACAATAGATTAAATAATGCTAGAATGGTATAATATGTGGGTAAATTTAAAAGTTTCCCCTTCATTAGTCTTTTAAGAAGGTAATTATTTAAAGGAAAACCAAAATCAATGTATTTTAGAGCTTATAAATTATGTCAAAGTAACATGTATGTTCAAGGTATAAATGATGGTACATGAAATGGAGTAATGCTATTTGAAGCTGGACTATGGTAAGTTAAAGATATATTGGAAGCTGCAGGGCAGCTGCTGAAAAATAGGAAGAGTATAGTTAACACGAAACAGAGCAAAGTAAAATAACAAAAAAAACTTAAGTAAAACTTAAAAAGCAGAAAATGAGAAAAATGGGACATACAGGAATATCATAGACATAATTAACCAAAACATATCTGTCATTATTTTTAATCTAAGTAGAATCAACTCCCGATAAAAGACAGAGTGTGTCAGTTTGGATAAAAATACAAGACTCAACTATATGCCACTTATCAGAAACCTATTTTAAATATAAATATACAAGTTAAAAAAAGGATGGAAAAAATAAAACAAACTTTAATGATAAAATGAAGGGGATATGTTAAAACAAAGAAGAGTACAGAACAAGGATTGTTTTCTGAGATAAAATGAGAAATGTACTTATGCTAAAAGGTGCAGTTCATGAAGAACACATAACAATCCTCCATGTGCCTGTATCCCATAAAAGAGTGTGAAGCCTACATGAAGCAAAATTAAACAGCACTGGAATTAGAAGCTGACATATCCACATTATAGGTGGAGATTTCAACGCTCCTCTTCCAGTAACTGATGGAACCAGCAGACAGAAAATCAGTAAGCATACAGAAGATTTGAACAATACTATACTCCAACCTGATCTCATGATCATTTACAGAACACTGTGCCCAACAACAGGGAAATGCACTTTTCTTCAGTTGCACGTCAGCCATTTACGAAGGCAGGCTATACGCTGGACTAGACAAGTCTCAGTGGTGCACTGAACCTTCCTAAGGGGAATGCATGCTGATGTTGCTTTCATTGTATAGATGAAGAACTGAGGGAAAGAAAAGTTAACTAAGTCACTCATTTGTTCAGAGGATGAGAAATTTGAACATCATGCTATTTCAGAGCTCATTAGCTTTACTTTATTTAAAATATTGCCCAGGCCACCATCTTCAGTTCCTGTGAGGTTCATAACATAGATAGATGCATAGGAAGTAGTGCAAAAACAATTACAAAATTGTGATAAACTGGACTGACTTGGAAGCTCTAAAATATGTTTAGCTCATATGTTCTTGATTTTTGCCTTATTTCCTAGCATAATTATTGTGTTACTAAGAGTGTTCCTTTGACTCACAAAAGTCTCCTGGTTTGGATTATAAATACTGTGGTCTCAAATCTAATAGGCTTCTTTCCTCACTAAATTCAAGACAGACTTTTGGAAATTACCATACTCTGGCAAGTCACATGGAAAAAAAGCAATGAAAAAAAAGGAAGATTAGAAGAGCCTCATCCGATAAGGCTAAACCTGGGAGATGTTTGACCTCCTCTGAGAATGTGAGTTGTGGACAATTTCCCTGTGAAATATTCTTACAGAGAGGAAGTGAGAGGTCAGAAAATGGTGGTCGTGGTAGAGGGATTGATTGAGAGAGAAAAATAAATCTACTCATTTGAATGAGCTTTTAACAGAGATCCAACCATTGCCATCAACTCTGACCTTTTTACACCTGATTCCTGCTCTTTTATGCTCAAAATGATAAAAAAAAAAAAAAAAAAAAAGGAAAACAGAACATCCCCTAGTCCAGCGACAGTCCCAATCCTCCTATCACTGGCACCATCACAGGACCTTAGCTTCTCTTCCTTCTATTTGTGAATAGCCACCCATCACAACCAAATACACATTGTAGTGTAAGGCAGCAGCCTCTGAAGTAAACACAACATGACAAGGTGTTTGAAGGCCAGCAAAACAATCCTATTTGAATTTAATTTTTGTGAGATTAATGCTCTAAAAAGTGAAATCACTAACTCTTGAAGGGGAATAAAAAAATAATTTTAAACATAAATTGGAACCATTGGATAAATTTTTAAATAAATAGTAAAACATTAAAATTCCAAGTCGATCTTTCCAGAGTACTAAATTGATGCTTCCATAGAATAGAGTCGTGCCATCTTATAAAGAATAGTTTCAATAAAACTTTGTTTGCCTTGCTATAAGGACTATATCCAATAAGAAATGTGTTATAGCAGCAAAACTTTTATTGATGTGAAGAAATAGCTCCACAATTAAAAAAAACAAAAACCAGAATTTTCTTTTATTCTTAGGCCTAATGGAACTATTTTTATGGTAACTTTCTGTAACTCTCTGGTCATTACTTTGCAAATATTTCTAATATAAATGAAATTAATGACAAAATATACATAATTATAAATGTTTTTAGATTTCTCTTTATTCTTATGCTGGTTAATGGGAAAGGATTTGTCCTTGCTACACTTATTTCTTGATCTTCCATACTTTCCCAGTTATTGTCAAGAAGTTTTGTTGTACGTTAAGGATGTGCTCTTGATGAGAAGACTGCTTTAAAATCATATTACATTTATTTATTTTTATCTATTGGATTGTTTCTTTGAATTCACCTTCATGAAGGTTACAAATAAATAATTCTGTCTAAAACAAAATTGAGAATTTCTTTTGCATGATTATAAGCCCAACAGCATACACATTTAAAAAACTGCCATTATTTCTTTCTGCAGGAAATTTCTGCATTATTCCAGTATTAAAGTTAGAAAATCAAGTTTGAATTCATTATTTGTGGACTTGGGGTATCTCACAAATGAATTCCAGCTGCAAGCCATGATAGCAAACCGAGATTTAATGTTTGACTTTCTGGCTGACAGGGTGAAGAATTTGAGCCTGAGTTGACAGTAGTGACCCTCAACTGAAATAAATTGATGCATTGGTAAATTCTTCTTAAAGTTAGTCTGAATTTCTTAGTACTTCTTAGTCAAGAAAAATAAGCTACTTTAAGGTAGCTTTAAATAAAACAGACCATAAGAATAAGATCTCTTCACAAGTATATGCACTATATATATACATATACACATACACACACACAGACCTCCATAGGGTTTCCTTGACCATTCAATAATAAAAATGGAAAACTTAAGCTTTTTCATAACTCATCTTGTTATAAAAAATGAGAACAGAGTGGAGAGAAATAGAACTTTAGTAATTATTAGATTGTTGTAAATTTGTTGTTAAATCTTTGTTGGTATGAGAAGAAACCTGTAAAATATACTAGATGTGGTAATAATCCAAAATCTAAAAATTAAATTGACAGATTGGGGTTCCATGGTAATTCTTAGAATAATGTCTATATCTATATTTTCTAACATGGGTGTCAAATGTTTTGTTTTTCTAATTTCCAGAGCAGCAAACCACTTGGAATACCAAATTCAATCTGTTGTGTGTTTTTTCTCCCAACTCTTATACAGATAACCATCTTCAGAATCTTTCACTCAGATTTCACAGTTATTTGGCTTAGCATTTTTACAATTTGGGTGAAATTGTAATGTAGAACTGGAGTATAAATTAATGTGTTTTATTTGGAAGTTCTAAGCTAAGGATAATGAGTCTTTTACAAATAGAAGTGGCATCTTCCAAATTAAAAAGCATAAAATGTTGACTCATATGCTTTTTAAATTTGTCATGTTATATGTCTTCTATTTTAGTATATTTGTAATCCAATGGTATAATAACTAAGGAATATATTGGTTAAATAAGAAAGTATTACGGGTTATAATATGGAAAAAGGAGAGTATTTTCCCCCAAATCCTCTGAAAAAAAAATGAAGGAATAGTAGTAATACAATTTTAAAACAATCAGTACAGAAAATTATAAATACAAGACCTGCCTGGAAAAACTCCAACCATTGTTAATATAGTGAGAACAGTGTTTGAGACCTCAATGTATGTGGCAGGCAAGGTGAATGGACTGGAATGCACATGCATGAACAATGATGACTTCACTGTACTAGTCAGTGGGATCAGTACATACTGTTGAGTGAGCATGTATATTGTGTTGCCTTGGCATTCAAAATGACTGAGCAAGTAGAGCAACAAATTTGCCTCAAATTTTGTATTAAGTTTGTAAATTGCTCTGAGGAAATTATTTGGTTGGTTCAGGAGGCTTTCGGAGATGATGCAATGAGTGCAGTACAAATAAACTTGTGGCACAAATGTTTCAATGATGGTCGAGAATCTGTTGAAAATGATCCACATTCTGGAAGGCCTGCAACAAGGAGAACACCTGAGAATGTTGAACATGTATTGAACGTGTATGGGCTGCAATCAACAAAGATCAGTGACTGACAGTGCAAGAACTAGAAGCTGACCTGGGGACACCAGAAACTACTGTGTGAGTTTTTGACACAGGATCTTGGCATGAAGCCTGTCATGGCAAAATCCATTCTGCGGCTTCTGCTACCAGAGCAGACGGAATATTGTTCTCAGTGCTGCAGTTGCTAATGATGCTGGGAGAACTGTGTGAGGCCCGAAGTAACCTACTTTGAAGGGGACTGAGTCATCATTGTCTTATGTACAATGTTTCTTGTATCTTGTACCTTCTTCAATAAATGTTTATTTTTCATAGTGCATGGCTGGATACTTTCTGGACAGACTGTGTGTGTATGTGTGTGTGTGTGTGTGTGTGAGAGAGAGAGAGAGAGAGAGAGAGAGAGAAAGAGAGAGAGAGAAACCTCTGAATTCACAGTGTTTGCTATTATTTTATTATTGTTATTATATACTTAAACTGAGAAATTTAAATCAGAAGAAAGTAATCAAAGTCTAATATTTTATTTTTAAAAAAACTTTTTAGTAGATATTTTAGGTTGAGTGCCTACTTATCTCTTCTTTCACTTTCTACATCCAAATTACTGTAGAGTGGGAATCCATTTTCAATGTAACAGCTGAGGCATTGCATGAAAGCCATCAAAAGAAGGCAGGTAGGTCCCCTGTACTATGTTTATAAAGGCAAGAAAGCGGAGCAATACATTATGAAAGCTTTTCATGGACAAGGTTTGGACTAAAAACACTTTCTGTTTTTGTTTTCAGAGATTAAGACTGCTAGAATAATATATCTTCCAAGAATGTACACAGAGAAGAAAGTCAGCAACCCAGTTTTCAAACAAAGAAAGTCAACTTAAAAAAATTGTTTATGTATTTGATGATCACATTTTTTTTCTTTTATAATAACATCATTGTTTAATGAGTAGCGCTCTGGTACATGATCATTCAGTTAACTTACTGAGTTTAATTCCTACTCAATAACTGATTTCTGCAACACTTGAACACTGAGTCATCAACTTTTTTACATGAGATATTCTAAAAATTTATTAGTTACTTATTTCTACATAATAAATTGCCCCCCAAAACATAGTGGCTATGAAAACTCATTTTGTTTTTATTTCATACTTTGTACTAATCATAATTCTGAGTAGAACTTAACTGAATCCTCAGTTTTAAAGTCTCCCAAGCTCTGGCCGGTTATCTCAGTTGGTTAGAGCACGATCCTACTACATGAAGGATGTGGGTTTGATCCTCGCTGAAGGCACACACAAGAATCAACCAATGAATGCATAAATTTGTGGAACGACGCAATCTCTCTCTCTCTCAAATCAATAAATAAAACATAAATAAAGTCTCTCAAAAGACTGCTTAATCAAGATGTTAATCAGGGCTATTCTCTCATAAAAAGCTTGAATAGGGAGAATCTGCCTCCAAACTTAAGCAGTGGTTGGTAGGATTTAATTTCTCGAAGGCTTTTTGGTTTTAGAGCTTTTATTCCTTGCAGATGGTTGGAAAGAAGCCACCTTCAAATCCCTGCCATGAGAACCTCCCCAGCATGATTGATCAGAGCAAGCACACAGGAAGAGTAAGAGATGCCAGAAGACAGAATTTACAACCTTTTACAAACTTATCTCAGAAATTAAAGTTTTGTTTTATTCTAATCATTAGAAGCAATCAGTAGTGGGTCCTACTCACACACAGCAAGAAGGAATTTCACAGTAGTGTGAACACTAGAAGACAGGGGTCTTTCAAAGACATTTTAGAAGGCTACCTGTCACAACATCAGATCGTTTTGTGGATTTGTATAAAATTACGCAAATGTGTCATGATTAAAATAAATTTTCGGAAAAACCACTTTTGCTTATTTAAAAAATATATAGATTTTTTTAAAAAACAGTAATTTCATAGTCAATTCTAGTACAGGGCTGTTTAAAGATTTAAATATAGACATTTTCTTATAATATGGGAGGTAGATAGGGGTTTATGAGTTTTTTCCCTGAATGATGTATTATATCTACCATACATGTAGGAAATTGCTCATCTTACTGTAACCAAACAAACTGAGGCTCATTCATGTGGTGCCCTGGTGCATGACCCAACAATTGGTGTTGAAGGAAACAGGTTTTTGTTCACAGGATTCCAAACTCAGGGGGTCTGGGAGCACTTCTGCTCAGATCCCTGTTCTCCCACAAGACCCAGCATTTCCCTTTGTCCCCATCAGGCTATAAGCCAAAAATTTGCCCAGAAGTTCCCCATATCCTCATTGGTTCTTCAGCTGGCCATGCAAACAGTCGTCTATCCTCTCTTGTGAGTTTCAGAGTCACCATGCCCTCGCAGCAGCTCTCTCCTTCAGGATCTGAGGTACGCTGTCCTCAGCCTCCATGTAATAGTTCAGGGAAATAGGTGCAGTGCTATACTGAGTCATGGTGGAGTCCAGGGAGGCACACGTCCAGAAGAGTAGCTTTTCCGTACATCCTTAAGAGAAGCAAAAGTCTGCATGCCTGGTCACAGTTCAGTTCATCTCCAGGCATCTCCCACAAATCCATGCTGGGTTAGGCAGGTTCCCATCCAGCTCCATCAGTTCTCTCCTTACACACTTTCCTCCTGCATGGTTTTGTCCTCCTCTCTTTCAGCCTGCATGGCTGCTACCTCACTATAGACTGCATGTCTCCTTCCTTACTACACAAGCCTGCATAGCGGAATCCCTCAGAGAAGCAGAAGTATTTCCTCCCTCACTACAGATAGTGTGGCAAAATCCCCCTGCTTCATGGCTCCTTCCTCATGGCTGCTGGTTTCTATCTCAACCTGCCCTCATTTAAAATGCTCATTCCAGAACTTCCTATGTGACATTACATCCAGCCCCTCTTATGACGTGCTACTTTTGCCAGTTCTCCTGAATCTTTTAACCTTCTTTTTGTGCTCAACTTTAGTCAGGGCAAGAGTTCTCAGTGACACAGGGGTATCCAACTCCTGTCTCTTGTGCAGGCACTATATAAGCTCCCCCAGCAAAGTCACAAGTCCCTGCATGCTCCCAAAGCCACATATGCCTTTGTCCGTGGCGACATCACAGTTTTTAACTTGTCATTGTTATGCAAAGTATCTTAAAAGCCACATTGTTCACTTCCCATTCCCCCAGTCAAGATTCGTGGGGAATATGCTTTTCTATTTCTGGTGACCCCCCTCCCTGCACCCCGTTACATTACCAATGTCCCTGTAATCATTTGCTCTGGATAGCAACACAATTTCTGAAGTTTTCAGAATTTCCAAGGGTTTTCTAGTTTGTAATTTTTTAGTTATGTTCTAAATTTTCATCCTTGAATTTTAAGGCATTTAAGTGGCTATTTAAAAAATGATGATATTCATTCACTAGTTCCAATACTTTATTTCCCTACAATCTATTCAATCACATGCCAACACACATACTTACATATATGAAACTGAATGTGGTGCTTGTTCAGAACATCCTTATCATATGATTTTATTGCATATAACTCTCTGATGGTAGCACATCCTAAATCATCACTTATGGCTGTAATTGGCTTTTATTCCTCTTCAGGGCTTGCCCAGAGCAGCCACCTGAGTAGAGGAATACAAACTTTTGGATTTGCATCTTATTTCTTGCTTCATTAATTTCATTAAGTTCCAGACTGATGAATTTTTACAATTAAAATGTCATTTACATTTAATACCACAAATCACTTTTTTTTGCATTTAAACATTTTAATTGTATTTTTTGGGTTCAAGTTCTAAATTGTGTTTGTCATGTCTTAATTAGATGTATCTCATAGGGATACAGGAGTTAGCTGAGCAGTAATGGGGCCAAATTAGAAGATTTTCTTGAAAAGAAATTGAAAAAGGTTTTCACATATCTGGTATACAATGTAGACTTCCTATACTGTCTAACTAAAGTTATGTGTCTAACATCAATGAATGGTGTATACAGGTAACTATTGATTGATAGAGGAAGATCAATTCTGGACAACTGAAGAAGAGACCTTTCTTTTTTCTTACATGTATAGACTGTGTGGGATTTGTATGGTGTCTTATTTAATAATAGAAGATTTTATTTTGCTGTTTACTTACAACAGTGGTACAATAAATGATGGCCAGAAGGGAAAGCAAAGTATATAATAAATCTTAACACCTTTGCTATTTTCCCAAGAGAACAATAACAAGAAAAAAAAAAACTAAAAAAGAACAAAACTCAGAATATACTTTGAGATAAAACCAGAACAATGTTTGCGGTTTCTGCTATTGATGATGATGATGATGATGATGACAATAGTGATAATTAGAAAAACAATATACAGCATGGTGACTATAGCTAATGATACTGTATTATATATTTTAATATTGCTAAGAGAGTACATCTTAAGAGTTCTCATCACACAAAAAAAGAAAACAATCATTTATAAGAAATAAAAACTGTCATTGCAGACCTTTAAAAGGACACTGACAGGTATTAATATCACAGTTTCACAGATGAGGATATTTGAGGTACACAGAGGATTAAATTTGCCTAACTTGACACCTCTAAAAATAGCAAAGCAATATTTAAACCCAACTCTGTCTTTCTGTAAAGTCTGGGTCCTTTCCATCACTTCTTGCTGCCTGTCATAAAGAGACTTACTGACATTGATAGTTACAGTTTAACTTATTATTTTCTATAGCGGTAGTCACATAGAAAGTTCAATTCCTGCAAATCTTCCCAAAAACTGTTTGGAGCTTATAATTTTTCCTTCTTAAAAATGATATTTAAAAAACACAAATATAACTCTACTACTATGTGTACATATTCAAAGAAACTAAAACATATTGAGAACAAAATATAGCAAATTTTGTCTTGGAAAAAAGATAAATCAAAAGTGGATACTAAACTATGACTCCTGTCACCTGACTAAAATTCTGAGCCTCAAAAAAACTCATAAATATGAGCAGACTCATTCAGGTTAAGATCAAACAACTTGACTCTGACACTTTTTCTGACATTACTATGATTTTGTAAGTGCTGATTCAATAATTGCTAAGGGAAGACATTAAGACCAAGAGATTGAAGTCAAATAAACATGGGGCAAATCTCAATTTTGTCAATAGCCATGTAATTTATATTTAGCTTCTTAATAATCTGTTTTTATGTGTAGAGATTAACTAGCATGGACTTTAGTCTTATTGTGCACAATAAAGGAATGATGTGCTCCATAAAGGGACATCATTATACTATTGCCATTGTTATCATCCTTATAATTGATGACTCAAAGAGTACCACCCCCAAAATTTAAAATTAAATTAAAAAAATAAAAAAGAAGAACACCACCACTATGATTAGGTGAGATTGTTTCTTCATGGCTATTACTCAATTGCTCAATTACATTTATTGAAATTGGATCATTTGCCTGAAACTCTGGTAGCCATTGAGATAGAAGGGAAATAAAATGCACGCTTTCCTCTCAACCCCATTCCTAATATCCCTACTCCCCAACTGCCCAATGGCTTGAAATACAGCTGGGGCTTAACGAGAGGCCAGGCTATAGATGGACCTGTAAGATAAAAACGATGTTTACTTCTTCTTATAGTTTAAAAACTTCAAAAGGGAAATGTTCATTATCCTATTTAAGAATCACTCTGGCTACTGTATTGAGGTGTGGGAGAGAGTGCCTGTGGACACATATGTCAGTTAGAACTCCAAGGCAGTAGTGCAAAGAGGAAATTACAGTTGGTTTGGCAAAGTCTTGGTAGTTAAGATGGGAAGATACAGGTGGACTTGAGATATAGAGCAAAGGCAACATTGATAGATTTAATAGATTAGATAAGTGAAAACAGGTAGAGGGAGAAAAACAAGGATACTTTGATACTAATTTGGGGACGAGGAACTAAGTTTAGAAGAGCTTTGCATCAGGAAACCAAGAGATAAGCTTTGGACCTGCTGAATTTGAGATGTTTATGATATATCCAAGCACAGATGTCAATTAGGCCCTGGGCTAGAGGAAAATAAAATTTGTAAGAAAAATTTACATGAAGATATAAATTAAGGTGTTTTTATCAGGCAGATGAGTTAAAAGTAAGTAAATAAATAAAGGGACAATTTACCACGCTGTGAAAAAAATCCAGCACATCAATGTCAAATAAAGAAGAGGGTAATGTATGAAAATTACCTAGCAGAGTCCATTGCACATATTTATATGTAAATAAAATTTATTTTAATAGGAATAATTAATTAAACATTGTATTTGTGCTTACCTCAGATACCCATACAAAATAAATATTATGCTAAACTGTTTGAAAGAAAGAAACATCCAAACCTATAGAGAATTTTTATGAGTTAATTTGAGCAAAACTGATGACATATGCCAGGAGGCAAGATCCAAAATGCCCCAGAGAAGAACAGTTTTGCAATTTCTTTCATGCAGTTGAAATGAAGGAGAGAGTGTAAGGAAGGTTACATGAAGGTGAGAGAAAGCAAGGCTGAGATTGGATTACAGGGTAGTTAACAAGCTTGTGTGCTCTCTTGAGGGTGGTCATGCCTTTGAGAAGTATAACTTCTGGCATTTCTAAGGTGTATTAACTCAGATGCAGAAGAACAATGGACAGAGCTGGCTTAAACACCTTTAACTCTAAAGAAGTTATAGGCCTGGGTTGTGACTGCCCAGTTAAGAATTTTTGATCATGTCATCCTGTGAAGTTACTTTCGATATATTCCATTTTATTTTGTCTATAAAAGTAAGGCACCTGAATGTATCTCAAACGTTTTAATCATTTGTAGTTACCTTCACTAAGTTGTGGTTATGTTTATATTTTAATGATTCCATTGATCTACTAATTATGGTTTTACTTATGTTAATTTTTCCATGTTTTATTTTCCAAACATAGTAACTTGTACTTTGTACCACTTTTACTCCATAAACTACAATAGAACTTCCTGAGCTAAATACCTTTCTTTGTGATCTAGCTGAACAAGAAGGATACAGAGAACATGGCAGTGATAAGAAATATATGGGGTGTCCTTCTCTGTTTTGTTCTTCTAGCCTTCTGATTTTGGGAGCTCTGAACACTTTCATTTGGAATGTAAATCTCCTTTTCAGCAAAGGTGGCTTTGATTAAGTCCTGCAAGTTCTTGGGTAAGATTTCAGCCAACTCTCAAGGTCTTCAGTACCTTTTCACGTTGTTTAGTCTCTCAGCTCTCTTCAACCTCATTAAAGGCAAAGCCCTTATGAATCATGCATTTTTCTGGTTGGGGCACTCTATGTCATTTGTTCTTCATTTTTAACCTACTTTAAGTGTAGGTGCTTTCTCCTGATGTTTCTTTCTCTTTTTTTTAAGATTAAAAAAATTAGATTTACTTTGTTTAGTCCATGAAGAAAGAAAACTAATTGATATTCACACTTTTATTTTTGCCTTTAATTTCTAGATCTATTCATCATTGTCATATTTACTTAGGGATATTTCTGTCATATTTAAATCTCATTACTGACAGGGAAACTTGACTATAACAACATTTTCTGATGCTGAATGTAGATGACATGTAGCACTTGCTCAGAGGTCTTAGTACACAGATGTCTGAGCTACCAGCTTTGGCCAAATCATCTCTTATTTTGCACATCAATTAAATGGAGTCAGAATTTTCTGCAGTATAACATTCACATTCAGGCTCACTGAATGCATCAACATTAACATTTATGGGTTTGTTTGTGTTTTCCTTTTGAAAGATCTAGGCATACTATCAGTCATTTTTTTAAAAAAGTTCTACCAATCTTTTAAAACTAACACAACATTTCATATATCCCTGAGTTTGTTTTAGTATACCCTTAAATACACTGTTAAAATTTGAAATAAAAACCTTAAGTTATACCAATACAATTTTAGTTTTAGAGAAAGCAAATAATGGTAGAAAGAATCTCATTACTGAAGCAACACTGGACTGGTTTTTTGCTTTGGCTTTGCATAGATTGGTAAACTTGGGAAAATTTTAAAAATATATACTTATTATTTTTTTAAAGACATTATTTATTTATTTTTGGAGAGAGGGGCAGGGAAGGAGGGAGAGAAACATCAATGTATGGTTGCCTCTCATGCGCCCCCTACTGGGGACCTGGCCTGCAAACCAGGCATGTGCCCTGATCGGGGATTGAACCAGCGATTTTTTGGTTCACTGGCCCATGCTCAATCCACTGAGCTACACCAGCCAGAGCTATTATTTTTAGTTATTATTCCATTCCTGTATCTTTAATAAAATAAGAATATTAAACTATCTATTGAAAAAAAATTGTTGAAAGTATTAGATGAAATAGAACAAATTAATTTGTTTCATCCGGCACAGAGTAGTTTTTATTATTACAGAATTTTGGACATTATAGAAACAGAGGTAGATGCTCTAGACTGGTTGACTCAAGTTTTCTTCCAACCTCTTTCTAGAGTAGACTATATTTCCGAGCTCCCTTGTAGCTATAATTCCAAGAATGACTGTGTAAGAGAAAGTGAGCAGCATGAGACTGGGAAGACCAAAACTCTAGAAAGCCCATCACTGGGAGGACTTGGATCGTCTAAGGTTAAAAGTGGTGGCAGTGCCTTCCTGATGCAACAGCTTTCTCCTCACAACAAGGCTGCGTGGTCGCATTGTGCATGTTCTGTGCCCCTGGAGAGCCCTGTCCAGGTGGTGGGAAAGGCAAGCATTGACCCAACATGTACTTTTCTAGGTTCTTGGCTGAGACACCTCTTTAATAAAAGACAAATTAACAGAAGAAAAAGAAACAGAGGTTTAATAACATGTGTATCTCCTATACACATGGGAGATACCCAGGAAAACTGAGTAACTCTTTAAAAGGACCCAAACCACTACTTTAAATACTATCTTTAGCTAAAGACAGAAGATGTAGGGGTGAGGGTGGGTGGGAGGAGCGACAGTTATATAAGGGAATCAGGCAAAGCACAGTAAACAAGAGGATAGTTGTTATGCAGGCTTAAGTCTTTGCCTTCCCCTTTGATAAAAGTTCCTAGAGCTTTGTTTCTGGTACTGAATAGGAGGAACCCTTTAAAATGAAGATTTCCCTTATATATGTAAATTTCTCTTACAAGAAGGCAATTGCTACTTGGTTTCCAGAGCTGTTTTTGTATCTGCTCTTTCTTATAAATATTCAGCTTAAGATAATTCCTACGCCAAAGGGACATATTTTGAAGTGGTATATTGCGCTTCTCTTTAAAAATACACGGGGATTTCAGATTTCATGAAGGTGAGCAATTAAATGTTAACACATATAGTCTTTGATATGCGTGAGAATTGAATGAGTGCCAACTGTTATTCGTGATCATAATATCCCCTGAGAGTTATCCAGATCAAAATTTCCAGCCCTAGTTAAAAAAAAAAAAATCAATTTCCAAAAACCAAAAACTAAAAATAAGGGGAGAAGTATGTGAATATAGGACAGGCAGGCTGGGGGTTATAGATAGAGAGTTTTAAGGAAAAGCTTTTGAAGTGAGAATAAGACAGTTATGGGGTATGGAAAGTCTGCCAAAGAGAGAAAAAATAAAAAGAAACTTAAAAACCACTGCTCTGGACTATTTGTCACCTTTGTGGTGTTTTAGTAAGTGCAAGTGAGAAACCCGGCTGGGTAGTTTGGTTGGTTAGAGCGCTGTTACTCCAATACTCCAAAGTTGAGGGTTATGGAAGAAAAGGGGCCCCATGGGAAACCTGACAAGCCCCGAAGAGGCCAGCATGGTGGGCCTTACAGACCTAAGGTAACCACATAGGATGGTCTGAAATTAAAGATTTTCCACCAAAGGCAGTTCATGGCAGGTAGATATGTCCTTGGCCGGTATTTTTCCCTAACAATCTTTCCCTTAACTGAGCCTGTTTTCCTTTTGCATCTAGGATAACATACCTTTGGAATGTCAGATTTCCTTTTCCCAGAGCCCCCTCAAAGCACAGGCACCACACCAGCGAAGACCACAGATACCCTCATTGTTGTTGTGATCATGTTAATTGACTGTACCTGTATAAAAGTGCCTATCATTTGACTTTTTATTCAATCCCAGAGGTTTCCCTGCTTTGCTTTCTCCCTCCTTCCTAATCTATCACCGGTGGATTTCATGTAACTCCGTTATGCCTCCTCTTTTGCTTGTAATGCATAAAACAAAGAGCTATACTGCCATTCTCTTGAGCATTTTCTCAACTCATTGAGGTTTTCCTTCCAAGCAATTATCATCAGTTTGGCTCAAATAAACTGATAAAAATTCTTACAGCTTTACACATTCCTTACATTGACAGGGTTCAACTCCTGATCAGAGCACATGCAAAATTCAACCAATGAATGCATCAGTAAGTGGAAGAACAGATCAACATATCTCTTTTGTTTTCCTTCCTGTCTCTCTAAAATCAATTTAAAAAATTACAAGTGAAATAAAAACTTGAATTACTTTGAATTTGTTGTGTTTTCATGGGCTGTGTCCTTTTAACACTGCCCTCAGTCTGAACTGCATGGGTAAGGGCTGTTGAAGTATTTGTATACATTAGATTTATAACTTCCCTATGAATTGGGGAAATTTTGCACTGTGAGATACATGTTTTCACATAATACTTCTGCTTGCTGCTGTAGTGAAGAAAAAAAATTATCTTCTACCTTTTAGGTTCTTTGGCTGGTCTAATAGTTAAATTGACATAACACAGAATAACAGGAAAAAAACAAATTTAATTTCATATGTAGGCAGTCTCTCAAAGACATGAGACCCAAGGACAGCCAGGCAGTTGAGGTTTATATGCCATCTTGAGCTAAGGAATAAGATAAGATCCTGGGATTTCAAAAGGGAAAAGGGCAATTTACAATAAGATAAGAGCAGATGTTTGCCCTAACACTCAGGTCAGACTTGCAGACAAAAAATATTACCTTTGGTAATAGTTCTCTTTCTGGGCCAGGCTCCCTTTCTGAATGCTTTTAGCCAGTTAAGGGAGTTTATCCTGAGTCTGCTGGGTCTAGATTGTCTTCAGTTCAAAATAATTCACATGCAAAAATGAATTGGGGATGACATGTTCTGCTCCCCTTAGCTGCTGATTATAGCAGTGAACATATTAATTTCTGTACATGTTTCTAATTTCCCCATACCCCTTCTTAGGAACACAGTTAATTACATTGGCCCTTACTGTCAAACCTATAAGATATTTTGTAATGAATACATAATGGACAGATATTATTATGCTTACTCTTATGTTCATAGTGTTGTTTATAATGTTTCTAAAAATGGAGGCATTTATTCTTTGGCTACTCTAGCAAGTGAGAAAGTTACGCTTCTCTGATAGCTACTGGTTACTAAGGGAGTCTGATTCGTTTTCACCACTATCTAATGGGACCATGTAAACTTATCTGAGAAAAATTAAAGCAAACATTAAAGAAGAAAACACAAAACCCTCCAACTTTGTTATTTCCTGAGAAATGTGGGGAATTATTGGAGGAACAAAAATGAGAATAAATAAGAAAACAATACATAGCTTAAGCTACATTTCCAAATAACTAATCAGCCAAAAGCCTGACATCATAGAAGCTACTGCTGCTCCAATGCTGCCCAGCAACACTTCATCTCAAATAGAAATCAGCAGAAGTCAGATTGTGTTAGTTTGGTAACTGAGTCAAGGATCTGGATACAAGTGTCTCAGATGGGTGTACTATTAGAAAACAAGGAGTGGTGGAACAGATGAGCTCCAACTCTTTGCACCTTTCTCATGGAGGATCCGGGCAATGAGATCTATTTATTCTCTGGCATTATGACTGCTTTAATTTGGGCTGGATTATGGCTGCTCTGACCAAAAACTGGAGTAGAAATATATGGCAGAAGGGATCCTGCATAATTTCTGAGACTAAATGTAAGGTTTTTTGCTGCTTTTGTCGTACTTTGTAATAATCTATCTGGGAGGGAACTCTGCCTGAGCCACCATATAAAATGTCAAAATACACTGAGACTTCCAAGGTGTAGAGGTCCTGTGAGATTTTTGTAGCACATCTTCCTGCTTTATACTCTGCAGGTAGAGAATGCATTTGGACAGAGTTGGAGGAAGTCATTAGCACAAAAGGAAACTATGCATGTGGCCCTCAGGGTGAGGCCAGGGAATATGGACGTGTACGGATATGGCACAGAGATACTTTACTAATTGTGTGGATTTCCATTCCTAAATGTTTGAATGAAAAATCCCATTAAGTAACCTAGCTTGTTTAGTTTCTGTGGTTGATGTATAGAATTTTAAAACCTGTCTTGAACTTCCTACTGGATCAGAATTAGAAGAGAATCTGTTATTGGCTATAGATATGAAATTGGTTTTTATCAGAAGTGAGAAAGGAAAATAAAAGTCATGAAAGACTTATGTAAAATACAAATGTGACCTCTTGTCATTGCGTCTTGCTTGGATGGACAGAACTTAGGGGTGTACCAAAACAGTAAGATCACAAAGACTCCTTCCAGGGGGGTCAAAAGAAGAGGTTAGTGTTAATTTATCTTAGATACCTGGCTTTCTTGTGTCTGTCTAACTTTCAGCTAAACACTAACCTTTGTTTGTGTATTTGTTTTGGTCAATGAGACCAAGTTCTTACTGAGAGAAAGGGTAGATATATGCTGGGAAGCATGCAGAAGTCTAGTGAGAAGATATTGCTGATGGGTAGAATGGCTCAGTCATCCCAGGGTTAGAAAGCAATACCAAAAAGATTATGAAGCTTGTGCTGATCTGAGGTTCTTTTAATTTTTTATTGTACTAATATAACTTAATGAAAGCACCACGAACTCTGTTGTTGTCTCTCACCATCAGAAATAGAGGGAAGTTATGTCCACAGCCCGACAACATAACGCATCATCTCTAGGATGTAGAGATAGCCAGCACACTCTTGTTTGGGGAGAAAAGAATGCTTCAGCAGCCTATGGTTCTGAGGAAGCGTGGGTAATCCATCACCATCAGAGTGTGGTAATGAGTACAACAGTGACAACTGTGCTAAAGAGTACCTTCACTGTGGCAAGATTCCACTAAGAAAAATGAAAACAGTAATTTTATTTTGGTACAGTTGAATGTAATCACGGTTCTTATTTGTTGACTCCAGATATGCCCAACTGTATGACTCTTTACTTCAATCTAACAAATAAACCTACTAAGTCAACATTCAAACCAACACTTGCATCATTATAACAAAATTAATTAACCTTCCAAGATTGTGTTTGACTGCCTGGGACTATCCCTGTGGTATCTTACAATATGATACCAAAAACTAAGAAAATAAGACTTAAGAAGATTTTATTAGGAATTCTTCTAACAAATATATATTTTCCAATCCTAATGGTCATAATGCCTTTTAATGTAGACAATTGGAAATAGCCCAATGCTTCATACATATTAAAATAGTTAACAAAGGCAACAGGGGCTTTCTTGTGACTACTTCCAGTCACAAGATATTTCTTGCCTTGATTCTACCTTTTTTTTTCTTTGTGCTTCAAAGAATTCAGCCAACCCTGGAGTATTGCCATTTAAGAACTTTCCTATTACATAGTACAGATATGACATTGGTGACTTAAAACAAAGTGTTGGTTCATTCTTCTTCTTTAAGGTAACTTTAGTCAACGATGGTGAGTCACCTAGTATACTTATGCTTGTTGCTTTTGTTGTCTTAATAAATCCTGAAGATTAATTTAAATTTCTTTCATATTCTTCTCAACAGACCATTTGGTTCTTTCTCTTATCTCTTAGTTTTATCTGATTTATACAGAGAGATCTGATCAGATCACTGGGGAGGAGTAGGAAGTTGCTGTAGGAGGAGGTTGCTGAGACAACCACGGGCAGTCTAGGACAGGATTGGCTGGGAAGATGAACGCCGCCAGAGCACATGGAATTATGGGCTAGAAGATTCAAAACAAAAGAAGGGTTCTCAGGCTCTTAGGCTGGCTTGCTGACTCTCTCTCCTCCTTGAGGATGCCTGGCTAATGGTGCTGCAGCTGTCTGCGTTTCCCAAAGGATGGTATTTCGGATGGATTTGGGATGGAAGAAGACACTCTGGCGGCAGCCTAGGGTGGGCTGGCCTGGCAGAGGGGGGTGGGGTTATTCTTCTTCGGGTGTCCTAGAGAGGGCAAGCTCTGAGGCAGAAGCCTGCCATTCTTCCAAAATGTGTACCTTTTGTATCTTATGTTGTTTCAGTGTGTAAAATAACCCTATAGAAATAAGATAATTAAAATTAACAGTGGGGGTGTGGAAGTGATAAGACAACTCAGGTGTTAAAGAGTTTAGCCTTAATTGATAGGCTTACTTGACTAATGCATGTGGAAAGCTGTTATTCCAAAATTTGGTAGCTTTTGAATAAAGACTTCTTTCCTTTATCACCAAACCTTAGCCTCTGGGGTTTTGCCTGTAGGGTGGCAGCAGGCAGCAGGGCCCCCCCGCTGCTGTTCAGGAACATGATCACTTGTCTGCAGCTTCTATTACTCCCACTGTCCTTTTTTACTTAATTATTTGAGTGATTGCACTATTTTCTCTTAAAGTAATGCATTTTTAAAGTCCTGTCAATTGATCTCTCATACCTTTAATGACGTTTACTACAACAAGCAGCAACATTTATTTCAAATGTCTTTCTCTCTCTCCCCCCAGCTTCCATCTGTCTTTCTCTCCCAGTAAAAATCTATGAAAATGAGAACTGAAACAATAGTGTGACAAAAAATATTATTTTGAAAAAATGTGGTCTCTTTTGTTACTGCTGAATAGGAACAAATTTTGCCATCCCATATCTCTTCCTTGTGATATTATATTAAATTATTTTGGTTTTTTTTTAAGACAGGAAAGATTTAGGAATATCACTGATTTTCCTTAAACCTGCCTAAAAAAATTAGAAAAATAAGACCTGATCCAGGAAGAGAGATGTCATCACATACAACTATAGTTAAATATGAATTAGAATGTGCTAGACAGAAAGGAACCTATCAAGGCCCATTAGATCAAGGTTCTTTCTTTGTCCCATTGTTAAAGATGACTCAGCAAACACTCACTTACCAAACATGTGTTTCTGCACCTCCTTGTGCATGCCTTTCTCTCCTTTGAAGTCCAAACCACGACTCCCCCTCGCCCCACACTTCTCCTTAGCTCAAGGTGGTATATAAGCTTCAATTGCTGGATTTGTCCTTGGGCCCCAAATTCTTATGGAACCTCTGTATGTATGTACTTACTTAAATCTGGTTATTTTCTCTTGTTAATCTGTTTCATGTCAATTTGATTATTAGACCATCTAGAAAAAAACCAAGAGGAAAGGACAGGTGGATTTTTCTTTCCAGACCACTGTTAACTTGTGAAACCTAGTAAGTAAAAATTAATCAATCACTAAAGATATGACTTAGTAAATATACAAAGATATGAATGACGAAGTGAGGTAAAATTATATATATATATATATGAGCCTAAATCAAAATATACTAAAATTAAATACTTTTTAAAAACCCAGACTATATACATATGACATCATTCCAAATATATTTGACATATAATCTTATGAGACTTAAATTTATAATTTTCTCATATAAGTGCATAATACCGAGATTCTTTATATAAGCATAAATACATGAAGACTTTTATGAGACAAAATTTGTTAGGAAAATGTGTTTGGAAAACTTTCATGCCATTTCTGATCAAAGAAAAACAAGAAGTTATGGGAGGTGACATTAGTGAGAATAAACCTCTGTCTGGACCATAGATACTGTATTTCTACAACTTTGGGGATTATACAAACATAAAAATATCATGCCATATAATTGAAATGCCAGTTGGGATTATTGAAGTAGGAATGTCCAAACCTTTAGAGAATTTTTATATGAGTTTATTTGAGCCAAATTCATAACATGCTGGGAAGCAAGATCTCAAATGCTTCAAAGAATGACGGTTTTGCCGTTTCTCTTATATATTTGGAATTAAGAAAGGAACATAAGGAAGATGTCTGAAAAACATCACTCTGGCATTTCAAAAGCGTGTTAACCTAGATGCACAAGACCAATGGCTAGGGCTTGCTTCAAGAAGACAAACTTCTTACAAAAGAAGTTATAGGCCTGGGGCATGACTACCCACAATGGTGTTCTCAGTTAAGAATTTAAGATCAGATCATTCTGTGAGGTAGGTTACCTTTGGCCACCGAACTTGTCAGAATTATTGCAGAGCTCCTTTTTCTGTTCACAGGGTATACTTATATCAAACCTCAATCTGTGTACATATTTATTCTGTGTGGTGGAGGCTATGCACTGACCACCAAAGGTTCACGGTCTTTTTGCACAGTGTGAATTAGGTGACAGGTGAAAGCTATTTAGCTAAATATGTACAGAGTGGGACGTAAGCAGGTTTACAGTTTTTAGTACACAAAACAGAGTTTACTCTTGTATTACTGTTTATTAATTCTTGCTTTATTTTCCATATGAACAACTGTAAACCTACTTTTGCCCCTCCCTATATTTTTAGCCCTCTTCTATCTAAGCAGAGACACATGATTAACTCTGGCTAATGAAATGTAGCAGAAATAATGAATATCACTTCTTCAGTATGAGAGTAGTGTCTCCTATGTGTCTCTTCATGCTTTTCCACCCACACCGTGATAATATGTTGGTCCCAAATGCTAGGGGTTTGAACCTTAGAGTCAGCTTGGAGGAGAGCTGTTTAACAGAGCACCTCTGTTTGGTGGGCATGCTTTTTTCATGTAAAAGTCCCACTTTGTAAATATGTTAGCATTTGTGGGCCACAACAGTCTCTGTCACTTGATCTTCTCCTTTAAGACTTTGGAAAATATAAAAATGAATTTTAGCTTATGAGTCATCCAAAAGCAAGCTGTGGGACAGATAGGCCTATAGGCACCAGTTTGCCTATATTAAGCCACTGAAATGTGGAGATTTTGTAACAGTGGTGAGCATATCCTGATTTATGCTCTCTAGAGCAGGGGCTGGTTGCAGACTTCATTCTCAGGCTTAATCCGGTCTGTAGCCTATTTTTATAAATAAAATAAAATTATTAGAACACAGACACACCCACTCACTTCCATAATCTCTACAGCTGCTTTTGCACTACAAAGGCATTATGGAGCAGTTGCAACAGAGACCACACTGCCAGCTCAGAATGAAATATTTACTATCTGTGCAGAAACATCCTGCTAACCCCCTTTATAACTTTGGTAATAGTTTCCCTGTCTCTAAAAGTGCTTCTTCATTAAATGGCAGTCACAACTCTCAAGGCAGCTCATTTCCCAACTTGATAGAAATTTCTCCCCCACATTAAGCCAAAATTGCTTTTCCAGTAAGACCTATCCATCGATCCTAGTTTTTTCCCTGTAACCTCATAGCATAAGATGTTTGTTTCCTTTTCTACAGAGTAGCCAATCAAACCTTTAAGAACATTTGAGAAGAAAATGAGTTACAGTGAGATATGTCACTTGTTCATCACAAAGAGGTACAGTTTGCTCTCTTCTCCCCAAAGTATATGTTAGAACATAAAAAAATAATAATAGTAATTACTAAGTTGAAATTGACCTCCAAAGTGAGTTCTTTCTGTATAAGTCTCAAATTCTCAAAAATTAAAAAAAATAGAATAATGCTCAGTGTTATGTTTCTCCTCTTGGTGATACGGAAAATACTCCCTTTTGCTTAAACGACATTTAGGATGAGATGGTATAATGTGTAATTGTTAGCATACGGTTCAATAGTGGGACTGTGGGGTCAGACTGACCTAAAGCTTAAATATGACTTTATCAAATAAAATGTGCAACCGTAGGTGCACACTCTTGGGGCCATTATGCCACAGTTTCCGGATATGTAAAATGGGAGAATTATTATGTAGGTAATCTGTCTTGAGGATTAAAAGAGGTAATACATATGTACTATTCTGTGCTATCCTGAGCTATCAGAAGCATTGGTAAAATGCTATTTATTATGGTGTAAAGCATACTTTTATGTCTTTGGTAGCTATGCACTAGAAATAGCATCTTATTGCCATGATGCCTACACATGATGTCACACAAAAACCATGGTGCATGGATTTTGTAATTTTCCATTGAATTCAGTTAACAATTAACTTACATTAAAACAGTCCTAACTCTCTTGTGCAATTCTTAGTGATTGTTCACAAATTCTATAATATAATTGTGTATTCATTTGAGCATTTTTAAATGTTATGTTAATGTGACTATTGTCAATCTTAAGTTGTTTGGAAGACACAGTACAGTCCTTATACGGACCATCCCCCATTTGCTGCCTTCATTATTTATTAGACCAAAAGGAGAATCAGATTCTTACAATGAATGAGAACTTCATCTAATGATACTTCATTCAAGGCATGAATAGCTTGAACAAGGTTTATTCAGGATTCAACAAATATTCCCCAAATGTCTACACTGTGCCTCATACAGTTGTGATCTACATTCTCTTAAAATACTAGTTCATTCTAGTGGGGGACAAAAATAATTAAAGTTAAAAGTAAATCAGTGCAATGTGGTAATGAGATCAGGGTTAGTTTTCCAAAAACAATCAGAGAAGATACCTCTAATCACTAAGGCTCAGCTCAAATGCCACCTTCTCAGAAAGAAAGATATGAGCACTTTGGGCTAAGAGAACCACAAATAATAACTCCTTGATTTAGAAATAAGACTATGTGGGGGAAAGTAGCATCACGTGACAAGTCATTATCTTGGCGTGGCTTAAAATAACATATTCTAACTGGCCTGGTCAGTAGAAAATCCTTACGATAAGAAAATGCCCTTTTTACTGCTTCTGCTTGTTTCTAGCTTAGTCTTTTGAAACTGTGCAGTAATATAACCCCAATCCTTCTAATATTTGTCTTCTTTAGTACTAAGCTTTCTCAATTCCTTCTGACATTGTATAATAAGAAGTGTCCTGGCTTTGTTGTTAGATCAACACCAGCTTTCATATACTGTAGCTGTGTTGTCTCAGGGCACCTTTTCCAGCTCTAATATATATTAACTATGTGTTCTCAGGAGAATTACATAATCTTTCTTAGTTCCACTTTTCCATCTGGTAAAATAAGGAAAATCACACCCAGCTTCCAGGAATACTATGAGGATTAAATAAGAAAACTGTATAAAGTTTAAGACAGCACCAGGCACATAGCATGTGTGAAATAAAAGGTGGCTCTAATAACAGTTACTACAGTCTTATTAATCTTGTTTTAAAGATTTATTTATTTATTTTTAGAGAGAGAGGGTAAGGGAGAGAGAAAGAGAGAGAGAGAAACATCAATGCAGACCCAGCCCACAACTGAGGCATGTGCCCTGGGTGGGAATCGATCCTATGGCCATGAGGTTCCCAGGTCAGTGCTCAATCCACTGAGCCGTATCAGCCAGGACATTGACCTTGTTTTACAGCAGCTGTCCTGTTTGCCAACATTCCTTTGAAAGTTGCTCCCAGAATTTAATGCAGAACCCCAGGTACAGGGCACTAAGTTAGGTACTGCATTTTTTGTTCTTGTTACTTTACTTTTATAATTGAAGCCTACGATAATTTGAAAGATTTTTGGCAAGTAAATGATTCTTATATTGACCTTGTAGACAATTTTGTTGTAGACAAAATGTCTGTCTTGTTAACATAGTTCTGCCTCTTCTCTCCTTTTCTGAATTCAGAGTTAAATTTCTGAAGCTTAGATGACAGGCAATGTAACACAGCAGATAAAATACTGTCTTTGCAGCCACATCTGGCTTTCAATGCTGTCTCTGTACCTGTCTGAACTGGAACAAGTTGTTATAAAATTCTTATATTTTCCTCTTTTGTTGAATATGGATATTATAATTGTTCAAAAGTTTCTGTGAAGATTAAATGAAATAATATATATTTTTAATTATTATATTTATTGGGCTGATATTGGTTAATAAAATTGTATACATTCAAATGTTCAATTCTATAATATATCATCTGTATATTGCATTGTGTGTTTATTGCCCAAAGTTAAATGCCCTTCTTTCACCATATATTTAAAGTGTTAGCATAAGGCCTAGGATATAATAAATCAATAAATGGTAGCATTATAACATTATATTGTAATAAGCTGTATTTAGTGAGTTTAATCATTATTCTAGTTAAGTATCTCTCTTTTTCTAGGTCCTCATTTATATGTCCACATATTTATATATATGTGTGTGTATATATATAAAATCAATTATTAATTCTGATATATACTCTTTCACTTTTGAGTCAGGCATAAATTAATGAATGTTCTATTAAATTTATGACCACATAATTGATGCAGCTTTGAAAAGGAAAGGGCTAAGTGTGGCTCTCTAGGAAAATCCACACATCTCTTCATATGGAAACCAATCTACTGTTCAGTCCACTTGTGTACGCACACTCAGCCACTGTCAAAGTTACCTTTCTTCTTTTGAGGTACACAAACTGTTGATTCATGTACCGTCCAGCTTTCTTTGGGTTGACGTGTGATTGTATAAGATGGATTGGGTAGATATCATAAAGAAAATTTACTTCATCATCCTTAATTTATGATATATGTTAATCAAATCTCTATTTTAATAACTGTCAAAAATTATTATGATTATTTTGCACAAATAACACTCTTATTTATTAAAAGCAAGTGAGAATACATATGAATGGCCATTTTGCTGCAAATACTATAGTCTCACCATTTGTAATGATTTCAGTTTATTACCGACTATGGACAGGACAGTCCTTCATTCCAACAAACTATAGGAACCTATTTGACAAAGCATTTTAAATTCTGCTATGCAAAAATGGCATGGAACTATTTTAATGTTTTGATTTGTTAAATCCCCTATCAAACTGTGCCAAACAATACCACTAGATTTTGATGTAATTCATGTCGGTACTTAGAACTCAGTAACAGCTCTATTGACAAATGGTGCATCATAGGGCTTCTGGATCAGGTAAATGAGATGAGCAACCAATTCCAATTAAACTATAAGAGGTGATCATAACTTTTATAAATGTATAAAAGAAACAGTTGAAGTGAAGAAATCAAACAAGGTTAATTTAAATAATAGAAATGCCATTAAGCAATAGAGATTTCTAAATTTTACCCAATCCACTAGCTTTTCAAGACTTTACAGCTTGCAAAATTCTAGTTTTAGGAGAAAAGTGGGAAGATGTTTTTGAAACAGGATATTGTATATTCTTGGTCTTTAAATGGAAAAAATCATTCTCATATTGATTCTAGTGTACATGATTTTTCTTCTTGTAGAGATTCTTAGGAGACAGTAAATGTAAATTTATACTAAAATTAATTTTACAAAGGACTTTGATTAATAATAATATGTATTTTTTTATTCCTCACCTGAGGAAATTTTTTTGTAGCTTTTTAGAGAGAGAGGAAAGGAGTAAGAGGGAAAGACAGAGAGAGAGAATGTGAGACAAAAAACATTGATTAATTGCCTTCTCATATGCACCCAGGCCAAGGATCAAACCCTCAACCTGGATACGTGCCCTGACCTGGAATTGAACATGGGAACTTTTGGTCTATGGGACCAGGTTCCACCCAACTGAGCCACACCAGCCAGGGTTACATATTCTTATTTCAATTTTAAAATACAGATGTCATCAATTTGGTCATTATGTTTTAAAGGAGACATTTCTTTGAAGAAGATACTTATTTAAAATCTACACAATTTAATTTATGATCTTGTTTTTATATTATCACTTACAGCCACATTATTAAGAAAAATATAAAATATTTATTTAAAATAACTTCAAATAATGAATAGTACTGAAAACTTAAATCAGAGAACTGATTGTAGGGGAAAAAATCCCATAATTGTTTTCATAAAATTTTAATTTATTAATAATCTCTTTTTTAATTTAAAATGATGTCAGTTTAATATGATTGAATAGTTTATAATTATTTCTAAAGATGTTAATAGCATTACTAGGAAAACAAATTCATTGCTATGATTTATTGATATTGATATTGGTATTCTGATCTAATCAAACAAATAAATATGGTTACTTGGGGAGATAAATCTTTCTCTTTAAGAAAATGCTATAGTACTTTATCAAAATTAATTTTGGTAGAGCTATATTTCATTGAATGATTTTTAAGAAAATGTGTTAGAGACAATGAAATCACATAGTGTATTTAAAAGATGGCCAAAAACAATGCATATAAGCTTTATTGATTTGGTGTTATATTGGCTTCATTTTTAAACTATTTACTTATCTGAGTTAAATATATTTCAATTTTGACTTTAATTCATTGAGTGCCTTAAAATGTTTTACAATAAACTGTTGGAAGGCTGTGGGCTATGGGTAAAATAGGGCTTATAATAATGTTTGTTAGTTGTAGTAAATGGGCTCCCTTGAATTAATTAGTAAAATTAAGATCTAAATCCAGTTCACTGTTGCAACTCTGTTCACGCAAAAAGCTGGGCAGTTCTAGGCACAACATAAAGACTTTCTTGATGTAATATATGAATGAATGAATGAATGAGGGAATGAATGAATGCTAGAAAATGTACTCAGAAAAATATTGGCAATAAAGGTAGCCTTGAATTTTCTGCAGATAGTCTAATAATATAGATATATTTATAAATGAGTGTATATTTTTAAGGTTAAGTATCAGTTTGTAAGATTCCAATCAAAGATGGTCATATAGGAGGCTCCGGAATCTCCAAGGGGCATACCATACCTATAGCTACACATGAAGCAATTTCTCTCAAAGAAATTTAGAATCTAGTTGAGTGACACCTACACATGGAATGAGAAAATACCCCATTCAAAATGAGTAAGAAAAGCTGACACACCCCCCACCATAAACTGCAATCCTGGCACAGTGACATACAATCAGGAAAGGATTCACAGCTCTCAGCTTCTCCCTGAGGCACAAAATCTCACACCTCAACTGTTAAGACTTCCACCTGAGATGAGCCCCCAAAACACCTACTGCTGGAACCTAACAGGGCTTGCACCAAAGAGATCCACAAAACTAATAAACAAAGAAACAGCTCTTAACAGGCTAGTGAGATGCTGTGGTTGTCCTCCCAGGGCTAGCTGAGCAAAGGGGGAGCAGACAGAAACATCCTTCTCATAGTCTTTCCCTTAAGATGCCTATTTACATAGTGTAAAAGCCGCTGCCTGAGTGTCAGCTTCTAATTCAGAAGAGCTGATTGAAATCCTCCCTGGAGACCAAGGAAGATAGCATGTGCCATCTCCACATTTGCCAGTGTCTTCCTGGAAAGAACTTGTGCACATGTCTGGTGTCCCAGTATTTGCAACGGCTGCCCAGGGGACTCACCCATTGATCATGGAGCTCTGGTGCCTAGTGGAGCTTGCATTTGCAGGTAGGATAACTCTATACCTACAACAGTAACAACACACACACAAAAAAAAATTAAAAGAAATAGTTCTTAACAAGCTATGTCCCCAGAGCAAAAAAACATAGATGGAACACAGAAAAGCCCGTAGCCCCATCTTTCTCTGAAAATGGCCAATAAATTCTTTAAAAACTGCTGCCTGAGGGTTTAGCTTCCAATCTACCTTCATCTAGGAGCTGACTGAGATACTTCCTTTTAGGACAATGTTAGGTCTTGGCATACTTTCAATTATTGGGAACCATTAAAAATAAAATAGGCTTCTTGGACAACCACAAGTTTTGAGAAAAACCAAGAGCTAGGGCAGAGCTGAATGAAGCTTCCTTTCTGACACAACACCCCTTTATCAAGGTTTGAGGCTTGGAAAGGTAGCTATTTTATCTAATACACAGAAATCAATAGGGGAGAGAGAGAGAGATCATGAAGAAGCAAAATTTATGTCCCAAACAAAAATACAATAAAAATTTTGGAAACAGACATTAATTAAAAGGATATAAGTGACTTACCTGCCAAGGAGTTCAAAATAATGATCAGAAACATGTTCACCATGGTCAGGAGGAAAATACATAAGCAAAGTGAGAATTTCAGCAAAGACACAAAAAATATATTTATTTATTTTTAAATTATATTTTATTATTTATGCTACCACAGGTGTCCCCACTTTTTCCCCTTTGTCCATCTCTGCCCGTGTCTCCTTCCCTCAGATAATCCCCACACCAATTTCTGTGTCCGTGGGCCATACATATAAATTCTTGGGCTAATCCCTTCACCTTCTTTCATCCAGTCCTCCCTCCACCCTCCCCTCTGACAGCTGTGTTCTATATTTCTATGAGTCTGTTTCTATTTTGTTTGCTAGTTTATTTTGTTCATTAGATTCTACATATAAGTGAGATCATATGGTATTTGTCTTTCACTGACTGGCTGTTTCACTTAGCATAATTGTCTCCAGGTCCATCCATGCTGTCCAAAAAGGTAAGAGTTCCTTCACTTTTACTGCTGCACAGTGTTCTATCATGCAAATGTACTGCTACCTTTTTATCCACTCATCCATTGATGGGCAATTAGGCTGTTTCCAGATCTTGAATATTGTAAATAATGCTGCTATGAACATAAGGGTGCATATATGCTTTTTATTGGTGTTTTGGGATTCTTAGGATATATTCCCAGAAGTGGAAACACTGGGTCAAAAACCAATTCCATTTTTATTTTTTTGAGGAAATTCCATGCTGTTTTCCACAGTGACTGCACCAATCTGCATTCTCACCAACAGTGCAAAAGGGTTCCCTTTTCCCCACATCCTCACCAGCATTTGTTGTTTGTTGATTTACTAATGGTAGCCATTCTGGCAAGCATGAGGTAGTGTCTCATTGTGGTTTTAATTTGCATCTCTCTGATGATTAGTGATGCTGAGCATTTTTTCAGCCACCTGTGTACCCTCTTTAGAGAAAAAGACACAAAAAGTTTTTTAAAAAGTACCGAACAAATCACACAACTGAAGAATATAATAATTTCACTGAAAAATTCAAAATGAGGGATTCAATAACAATCTAGAATAAGCATAAGAAAGGAACCATGGACTCAAAGAGAAGGCAGTAGAATTCATCCAGTCAGAGGGGCAAAGATAACTAAGAAAGCATAAGATCTTATGGGACATCACGAGTAGACCAATATTCATATTATTTGGGTTCCCAGAGAAGAATAAGAAGAGAGAAAGGGACAGAAAGCTTATTTGAAAAAATAAATTTCATCAGAAAGAATAAAATTAAAATTCCTAAGAAGAAAAGTAACTAAGGCAGTGAAATATCAGGTGATGGGGAAATGCAGGGTGGAGGGGGACAAAGGTAGGAGAATGGGGGGGTGGTATCTGTAATAGTGTCAATAATAAAAAAAAGAAAGAGATTTTTGCTCACAGATTGGAAGAACTAATATTTGTAAGATGTCCATGCTACCTAAAGCAACCTACAGATTCAATTCAATTTGTATCAAAATCCCAATGGCATTTTTTTCAAAGAAATAGAAAAAATAATTTTAAATTTTGCATGGTGCCACAAAAGATCTCAGATAGCTAAAGCAATTTTGAGGAAGAAGTACAATGCCAAAAACATCACACTTCCTGTTTTCAAACTATGTTGCAAAGCTATAGTAATCAAAACAATATTGTGTTAGCATTAAAAAAAAAAAAAAACAGACATATAGATCAACGGCACAGAACAGAAAACCCAGAAATAGACTCAGGCATACTTGGTTCATTGATTTATGGCAATGGAGCCAAGATATACAATAGGGAAAAGGTAGTCACTTCAACAAAAGTTATTGGCAAAACTACACAGCCACATGCAAAAGAATAAAACTAAACCATTATCTTATACCATACATAAACATCAACTCAAATGGATTGAATACTTGAACATAAACCTGAAACCATACAACTGTTAGAAAAAAACAGAGGGGCAAGCTCCCTGACATCAGTCTTTGCAATGATTTTTGTGGATATGACACTGAAATCAAAGGTAACAAAAGAAATAATAAGTAGAAGAGTATAAAACTAAAATACCTTCTTCACAGCAAAGGAAACCATTAAAAAATGAAAAGGCAATGTATCAAATGGGAGAACATTTATTCAAATAATTTATCTGACACAGAGTTAATATCCAAAATATGTAAAAACTGATATGATAATAACAAAACAAACAAAAAGCTAATTTGCTTAAAAAAATGAGCAGAGGAACTAAACAAATTCCCCAAGAAGACATACAAATGGCAGACAGGTACATGAAAATGCACTCCATATCATTCATCACCCGTCAGGAAAATCCAAATCAAACACGATATTACCTGAGAATGGTTAGTTAGAACGACTATCATCAATGTGACAAAAGATAGCAAGTGTCAGTGATGGTGTGGAAAAAAGGGGACACTTGTGCATTGTTGGTGAAAATATGAACTAGTGCAGCCACTATGGAAAATCGTACAGAGTTATCTGAAAAAATTAAACAGAGATTACCATATGACCCATCCATTTCCCTTCTGGTTATACATCTTAAAGAAACAAAATCCCTATCTTCAAGATATATCTTCATACCCTTGTTTATCACAGCACTATTTATAATAGCTAATGCATGGAAACACATGTAAGTGTACATTGAAGAATAAATGAAGAAAATTTATATATATACACACACACATAGGCAAAAGTAGGTTTACAGTTGTAATACAAACAAATAATACAATAATTAATAAATAATAATACAAGAATAAACTCTGTTTCATATACTCACAACTGTAAACCTACTTTTGCCAGCCCGTGTATACACACACATAATGAAATTTATTCAACCACAGCAGGAAATCCTGCCATTTGTGACAATATGGATGGACCTCATAAAGATCTAGCATGACAGCAAAAGAAAGATAAATACTGTATAATCTCACTTATATGCAGAATCTAAGACAAATAAATAAACTCGGAGAAGCAGAGACTGATTGGTCCTGCTGGAGGTGGGATTTGGGGGTTGAGGGAAATGGATTAAAGTGATAAAAAGGGACAAATTTGCAGTTACAAGATAATTTAGTTCTGGGGGTATAATGTATAGTTCAGTGACTGTAGTTAACAATATTGCATTTTTGAAAGTTGTTATGAAAGTAAATTTTAAGAGTTCTCATCACCACAAATAAACTTTGTGGCTATTTGAAATGATGGATGTTAACTAAACTTATTGTGACAATCATTTCATAATATATACACCTATCAAATCATTACATTGTACACTTTAATACAATGTTAGTGTCAAATACATGTCAATATAACTGGAAAAATATCATCTGTTTTTCTAATTTACGCTGATACTAAAAATATTCTCAAAAAGAAATGATTGAGGTTAAAGGAGAAAGTGAGAGGGAGTCTATCTAACAAAGTAACATTAACTCACAATAATTTACACCATGACATTCTGTAAAATTGTTCATTTCTCTAAGCCTCCCTACAATCAACACAGTGAGAGAAACTATACCTGACTCACAGTGTCTTTAGAGCAAATTGTCTGTTCAAGGGAAGCTAAAATTTTCCTGAGACTTAGAGCTGACAGAAACTTTTCCCTTGGGTCCATAAATAGAATTCTCTGAACTGAAACGTGGTTATTCCAGGTAAAGGCATTTCATGGAGTTGTTTCTCATGGTAAACATGACATAGGCAATATGACAAGTGTAATTTACTTAAAGTTTCATCTAGATACACTAGAATGATACCTTTTTTTGATATGTTAAATTGTTCGAAGCGGTGATTTTCGTATGGTGTGCTGCAGATTCCAGGAAGTCCCTGCAAGTGTCCTGGAGGTGTCCTTGGGGGAAATGAGGCTGGGGCTGGTGGAAGTAGAAACAACGCAGACAAGAACCACTTAAGTTTTGTGTAAAATTTAAGAATTTCACTCCAATAAAAAATATTTGTATAATCATTCATCTACAGAAATGCTTGATAACTTAAATAATCATTTCTAAATGTTTGCAAAAATCAGTTTTTTTATATAAAATGAGGAGTAGAAAGTTTAAAGTTTTGTATATGGTAAAATCAGATTGTTATAAGTGCGCATTAAGAACAGAGTCATATGTTTTGTCAGTCGGTGACAGTAGACAAAGTTATTGTCCTCTTAGAAAATCAATGCCCTTCACTGAAACACAAACACAGTCCAAATTGATGGGGTGACATTTTTCAAAACTAAAGTCATATGCTATGCCTGAAAAGGCATGGATTAAAAAGAACCTATAAATTTTTTAAAAGGGAGACCAGTGACCAATCATTTATTAATATTTGATAAGCAAAACTACTTTGCAGTTTGAGAAATTGAGAGAACAACGGTGTGCTTTTGAAGTATTTGTTAATGCAAAGTTCTTTTGAACTGAAACTGCAGATTAAAATGTCAGCGTTAAAGACAACAGGGAAAAAAAGAGTTAACCAGAAAGCAGCTTGACGGTTAAATAGCAAAGGTTTATGAAACACACGTGTCAGTATTAACATATGTATGTATATGTGCATACATGTGCACAGACATATACATACATATTTCATTTTAAAGTAGTATATATTCATTCCCAAATTAAAAAAATAAAGGTAATATGAATAATCTATGGATTTCACCAAAAGAAATATTTACTTAAAAAATCTTTTTAAAAAGATTTTATTTATTTTTAGAGAGGGGAAGCAAAGGAGAAAGAGAGGGACAGAAACATCAATGTGTGGTTGCCTCTGGAGCGCCGCCTACTGGGGACCTGGCCCGCAACCCAGGCATGTGCTTGACAGGGATTGAACCAGTGACCCTTTTATTTGCAGGCTGGTGCTCAATCCACTGAGCCACAGAAGCCAGGGCAGAGATACTTACTCTTACCTGCACTGTTAGAATTCTGATTTCTTATGTATATATATATATATATATTTCATAGAATTGAGATTATATTTTTTCTAATATTATTTTTAAAACAATGTTATAAAGGTTTTCTTTCACATTAAACATTTATGAACATAATTTTAATAGCTGTAAAATTTACTATTCCATGGCTATAATTCATTGAATTATTCCCTTGTTTTATAGAATTAAAATTCTTCCATTTTTAAATGTTTAAGAATTTTAAGATTTTTTTTTCAGTAGTTGTAGGCATTTTTATGTTTTGGTTATTTTCTTAGAATGCCTTTTTAAAAATGAAAATAACAGAATACAAATCATAAACATTTGTAACTCCATTGTACATATCATTCAGTTAATTTCTAGGAAACTGCCGATATTTATAACACACTTGCTGTGCTTTAAGTTTCCCATCTTACTGCATATTCAACAGCATTGAATGTCATGTTAGTCTGCAAATTTTACAAAAGGGTCTTTTAAATTTGCATGTCTATGTTTACAAGTAAGATTGAACATACATGAGTTATTTAATGATATCGTTCAGTTCTCTCTTCTGTGAATTGCATACTAATTTACCCATTTATCTACTTAACACAATTTTATCTCATTAGGAATTCATGATTTTTTAAATATATTTATTGATTATGCTATTACAGTTGTCCCATTTCTCCCCTTCACTCAACTCCATCCTGCCCACTCCCTCCCTCCCACATTCCCCCCCTATAGTTCATGTCCATGGGTCATACTTATAAGTTCTTTGGCTTCTACATTTCCTACACTATTCTTACCCCCCCCATCTATTTTCCACCTATCATTTATGCTATTTATTCTCTGTACCTTTCCCCCCTCTCTCCCCCTCCCAATCCCCTACTGATAACCCTCCATATGATCTCCATTTCTGTGGTTCTCTTTCTGTTCTAGTTGTTTGCTTAGTTTTCTTTTGTTTTGGTTTTAGGTGTGGTTGTTAATAACTGTGAGTTTGCTGTCATTTTTTACTGTTCATATTTTTTATCTTCTTTTTCTTAGGTAAGTCCCTTTAACATTTCATATAATAATGGCTTGGTGATGATGAACTTCTTTAACTTGACCTTATCTGAGAAGCACTTTATCTGCCCTTTCATTCTAAATGATAGCTTTGCTGGATACAGTAATCTTGGATGTAGGCTCTTGCCTTTCATGACTTGGACTACTTCTTGCCAGCCCCTTCTTGCCTGTAAGGTCTCTTTGGAGAAATCAGCTGACAGTCTTATGGGAACCCCTTTGTAGATAACTGTGTCCTTTTCTCTTGCTGCTTCTAAGATTCTCTCCTGTTTAATCTTGGGTAATGTAATGATGATGTGCCTTGGTGTGTTCCTCCTTGGGTCCAGCTTCTTTGGGACTCTCTGAGCTTCCTGGACTTCCTGGAAGTCTATTTCCTTTGCCAGATGAGGGAAGTTCTCCTTAATTATTTGTTCAAATAAGTTTTCGATTTTTTGTTCTTCCTCTTCTCCTTCTGGCACCCCTATAATTCGGATGTTGGAACGTTTCAAGATGTCCTGGAGGTTCCTAAGCCTCTCCTCATTTTTCCGAATTCTTGTTGCTTCATTCTTTTCTAATTGGATGTTTCTTTCTTCCTTCTGGTCCACACCATTGATTTGAGTCCCAGTTCCTTCGCATCACTATTGGTTCCCTGGACATTTTCCATTGTTTCTCTTAGCATAGCCGTCATTTTTTCATCTAGTTTTCGAACAAATTCAACCAATTCTGTGAGCATCTTAATAACCAGTGTTTTGAACTGTGCATCTGATAGGTTGGCTATCTCTTCCTCACTTAGTTGTATTTTTTCTGGGGCTTTGAAGTGTTCTGTCATTTGGGCCATTTTTTTTTTTTTTTTGTCTTGGGGCATCTGTTACTTAAAGGGGCAGAGCCTTAGGTGTTCCCAGGGTGGGGTGGGGTAGCTCTGGTCGCTGCGCTGTGATGCTGTACGTGGGGGAGGGGCAGAGAGGGAGCAATGGCGCCTGCTCCACTCTCCACCGGATTGCTGTCACTCCCTGCACTACCCAAAATCAAACTGGGTACCTCTGGTGCTGGTTCCCAAGTGGGTGGGCTTTTGCACACTCTAGGCCCCTGTGGGTCTCTCCAACGACCTGTCCTGTGAGGCTGGGAGTCTCTCCTGCTGCCGCCCCAACCCCCACGGGTGCTTTCAATCAGAGGTTTGAGGCTTTATTTCCCCGCGCTGGAGCCCTGGGTTATGCCGCCGGCTTCCATCCCCACCGTTCCTCCTGGTTTGTCTGTGTGAGAGTGTAGGGCCGCAGGGTCTGCTAGAGGTCAGACTGCCTGCCCCGTTTGTTCCCATACTCCGCCAGTCTCGGTCCCTCCATGGCCACGCGAGTTCTCTCCAGTGGGAGGACCAGTGAGTTGTTAACCAGTGAGTTGTTATTTATAGGCACTACAAAATGATTTTCATAAGTCTAGTTACCATTTGTAGCTATATAAAGTTCTTATAATATTTATTATTAGCTATTTTTATACTGTACATGATATCTCCATAACTTATTTATTTTATCACTGGAAGTTTGTGCCACTTAATCTAGTATTCATGAGACGTATGTGCAATGAATAGCATTCTTAATTTAAAATTTAGTTAAATCTGAAAAACAACCAATGATGACCAGTCTCTCCTTTCCAAGACTTTCTAAGACTCAATCTTACAATATATGCAACGATATCTATGTCACACACACACACACACACACAAACACAGAGGAGGGAAGAGAGAGAGAGTCAGCTTGTTCATAAAATTTATCAATATATAGTGGTGACAGATTAAATTTAAAATGTTAATAAAACAAATACATAAAGCAAATACATTAAAATATTAGAAGAACATTTAGATGCAGACTTTTTTTATAACTGAAGTGAGAAGTTAATTGTTAAACTTTACACTCAAGACAGCAAATAGAATGAAAAGATTGACAGAGTGGACGGCACAGATATTTAAAACATCTCTAGAGAAAAGAAACATGAACATAATTAAAACAGGTTACAAACTAATATTAAATCTCATGTGACAAATATTATTTCAAAAAAAGTGTTACTGTTCTTAAAGCAAATATAGCTTTCACCAAAAAAAGATTAAAAATTCTTAAGAAAGATCAGAGAAAATGAAAATAGTCATTTACCAAATATATGAATGCCTCCCATCAAATTGACATCATTTCATAAAAGTATTTTTGTAAAAAATACATTTATTTACAAAATAAAAATATAATGAAAGATTTGGTTTGTGTTTGTTAGATTTATAAATTTTAAGAACATCATTAATACTCAAAACTGGCAAGCTTTTTGAGGAAATAAAAAGTTTTGGTAAAACTTCAAATCATTAAAAAGTTTTGGAAAACAATCAGGTAGTAAGTATCAAAATTTAAATTGTGTCAACACTTTGATTCAGCAATTCTGCTTTTAAAATCAATCACAGAAAAAGAAACAGTGTACATAGAAGAGAAATATGTTCATCTTATTTTTAAATATCAAACTCATAAAGTTTGTTTTCTGGTAAATTCCTCATGAAGGGATCATAGGAGCAATATTCCCTGAATTATTCTTGTTGAAAATAATTTTTGTGTACTCTTTATACCTACAAGTCAGTTTTGCTGGACATAAAATTTTAGCTCCTTTTTTTTCCTTTTTCTTTTAATATTTCCAAATTTTTCTCCAATTTCTGGATATTATTGTTATTACTACAATGAAAAAGGATAATATAATGTTCTTCCTCTGTTCTTTGTTTAGGCAATTTTTTTTGTTATTGTTTTAAAATTTCACTGTAATATCTTCAGAACTGTACATGGCTCTTTTCTCAGTATTTACTTTCAAACCTTTTCTTTACTTGTTTAGATAGATTTTCTGGGATTTTAGTTTGCATCACTTTTTCCTTTATTCTTCCATTTTTCTCCAGAACTCTTATTACACATTTATTTAACTTTATGTTACTTTTATTGATTTTTTCCATAGAACTATTTTTTATCTTTTCCTCCATGTTATTTTGATTTAAAAAAAATCCTCTTCTTTAGTTTCTATTTCTTTTAAAGATTTTCTATTTTTGTTTATTTTAGTTTACTCTAAATGTTAAGGAGAAAGTATATTTTTTATGAGTGAACATAAAGGATAAAATTACTTAAAAGGGTAAAGAAGAAATTATTTAAAAGGGTAAAGGGTAAATATTAATTACTTTGGATGTTGAGAAGTGTTAGAAGTTGGAAGTGGGTAAATGAAGGGGTCAGGTGTGGTTCACACACAATGTTTTATTTCTTAACACAAGTTGTTACAAAGGTGTTACCTTATAATACTTTATTAAACAAAGAAAAAATGTTCTATCTGTTAGTTAAAATGTTTTATTTTTCTGTTTGGTGATTTGATAAATTATGTTACTAAAACATGTTTTACTAATATATGGATATTCATAAGGCAGCATGCATTAAGATTTTTGAAGCTTGCAGAATAAATTATAGCATCTACATTTAAAAATTAAAATAAAACTAGAGCTAAAAATAAAAATAAAGTATTTAAAGAAAAAGAAAGATTATAAGAACCTATAGAGAACAGACGAATCACACAGGTTAGGCAAAAATAGGTTTACAGTTCTGAGTCTGAGAAACAGGTTGCCTTGTATTACAATGTATTAATTATTATATCATTTATATTACAACTGTAAACCTACTTTTTCCCAACCCTGTATAACACATAAACTTATGCATGCATAAAATAGACTTACACGTTTGAACCTAAATATTAAAAATGTGAGTTTTATTTAAGAATATCAACAAAGATTATCTCTGAGCGATGGGTGGCTTCTAACTTGTTCTTCATAATTTTCCATTTGATCATACATAATATTTAAAGTTAGAGGAAAATCTTATTTAAAAAAATACTTTAGGGATCTTTAGCCTACTTATTAGCTGCTGGGGCAATGCTCAGGATAAAGTCACAGTGTTGAATGAAGAGTCCTGGACTATTTGAGAAAATCCTTTTGTTTTTGTGATCTATTTCTAGGTAAAAAAATAAAAAATTATCCTTAATGTTATCATCTTAACACAATAAATATTAATTTTTTTCACATGATCTGTGGACTGGGAATATGGGTACATATGGCTCAGGTTTTCTTAATCAGGATGTCAGCTGGGGGTCATCATCTCAAGGCTAAACTTGGGGAGAATCCTTTTCCAAGTTCATTCACACAGATGTTCATAGGCTGGGGCCTTGTTGGTTTTTAGATAGAGACAACTATTCCTTGTCATGTGGGCCTTTCATAGGGCAGCTTACAATGTGGTGGCTGGCTTCCCTCAGACAGTGAAAAAGAAAGTGAAAAAAAATGGTCTAAGATGGAATGTAATTTTTAAAAGAACCTAATCAGAAGAAATATACCATTTCCTTTACTATATACCTTTCATTATAAGCCCTTCACCATTCCCAAGGAGAAGGGTTTACACAAGAGCATGACTACCAGGAAGAGAGGGTCATTGGTAAAAACTGCCTGTCACACGTGGAGATAAATATGCGGACAATGTTTTAGATGAAACTATAACTACTGAGGCTAATCCTCTGTAAAACATAGTGCATAATTCTAACTTAATAATTTGTTTTGGAGGATTATGTAGTGTTATTAATAATTATGAAAATGAAGATTTTATTGAAAGTATAAAGTGAAGAAAAAATTAACAATCTAGAATAACATCAAAATCTTTCTGTTATCTTATATATATGGAGAATTTGGTATTTGTGAATAAAGTATTTTGGTATTTTGTGAACTGAAACTCAAAGTTGTTTTGTACCTTCTCATTCAAAAAAAAATTGCTCTGGGGATAAATTAATTATAGAAGCAATTCCAATGTAAAGTTTTGCTCTAGCAAAGAAATAGCATTACTACCTCTCTTTAAAATTTTTATAGAACAACATAAAAACATGTACATGTATGGACATGGGAAGTGGGATAGGGGTTAGTGTTATTTGCTATTTAGAAGCAAAAAAATAATAGTAATATAAATTGTGCTTATATTAATTTATAATAGTGCTTATTTCACTTTCAAAATATATTGAGTAGCTTTCTTTTTTTCTACAAAGTAAAAATAGCAGTAAATTTTACCGATCAAAAGCCTTGATTTTTTTTAGGGCTTTCTTTCTTCTGGGCTCTCTCTGTGAAGGACCACAGGAGGAGTGGAACCTTAATTCTGGCCAAATACTCAGAATTCCTCAGGAAATGAAATATGAGGTCTGTCTAGAAAGTATCCATCCATGAATATGAAAACTAGGGACATTTATTGAAGATACAAGAACCATTGTACATAGGACGATGATGCCTCAGTCTCCTTCAAAGTAGGCACCTTGAGACCTCACACAGTTCTCCCAATCACCATCAGCTGCCTCATGTTATTTTCCTTAATCTCATCGATGGTCTGAAATCTTTTCCCTTTCAAATGTGATTTTAGTTTTGGTTAAAGCCAGAAGTCACAGGGGACCAAATCTGGGCTATAGAGGGGCTGAGTCACTTGGGTGACTTGATGTTTCACCAAAAAACTCTGCATGAGACGTGATGCATGAGTAGGCACCTTGTCATGAAGAAGCAGCCAATCACCAGTTGCCCATAGCTGTGGTCTTCTGAATTATCCAAATAGTTTCCATGGAAGAATGTTCAAACTTAATGCAAAATTTGATGCAGATCCCTTGCTCTACTCGCTCAGTCATTTTGAATGTGACAGCTACACAGTATACATGCTCACTCAAAAGTGTCTACCCAAACCTCCTCCCACCCACTGACTAGTACAGTAAAGTTGTCATTGTTCACACATGCACATTCCAGTCTACTCTCCTTGGCTACTAGGTTACACTGGTGTCGTGCAAACCATTCTCCTTATATTAACAATGGCTGGACTTTTTCCAGACAGACCTCATATATTATACGTTTGTCCAAACCAATAGAATGTAAATCAAGAGTAAACCCTAATGTAAACTATGGACTTTGGGTGATTATAATATGTCAATGTAAGTTCCTTAATTCTAACAAATGTACCACTCTAATAGGGAATGTCAGTAATGGAGAGGCCATGTACGCACGAATGGGAGCAGAGAGTATATGGGAAGCATTTCTACTGTTCTTTTTTCTATTACTTAATTTTTATTTATTTATTTTTTAACATCTACCATTCTTTCAATTTTGCTGTGAACCTAAAAAATGAAAAAACCTGACTGACAAATTAATCCATGTTTATTCAGTTATAGTCATTAAGCTGCTACTTTAAAAAAAATGATTAATCATGGTTAAGATTAAAGTTGGAAAATACATAAAGAAGTACTTTCCTAAATCTAATAATTCAGACTCCAGGCAATATTTCAAGCTGAAATTATTTTTTTGATTTAGGTAACCATCAGTTTCTATATTTTTCTCTGGATTAAAAAAGGCCAGGAATCTGAAGTAATTAATTCTGCTTTATTTCTCCTCATTTAGCAAACATCTTTTGAGTGATTATTGAGTTTCAGGAGCAATGTTAGATGTTTTATCGCTTATTATTTAAACTAAATACTGACAAAGACTAAAATGCTGTGCTCTAGTCCCCAAACTCCAAATTATCAGAGAAATTGCATAGGCAACTTATTGAAAACTGAAATGTACATATCCTGAGAATTAAACTTATTTTGTCTTTCCTGAGGACCAGTAATGAATGCAATATCTAAAGATGTTCTCATTGGAAATAAATATGTGGTAATATTCACATTATAAAAAAATTGAAGAGCAAACACACACTTAATAAATACATTTAACATTTTTCATATTTTGAATCAATTCTCAGTTTAAAAGGGTGCTGACGTGTCCCGAGGGCTATAACCCTAATTGGTCACACTGAGCTTCATGAGAATTTAGCAATATGGGCTGTGTGCACCGAGCACACCGAGCACCTGCCAGTCACAAACACGTGGAAACATTTCTAAATGCAGGCTAAGCAAGCTGAGGTACCCGGGGGGAAAAGTGAAAACATCCTCCCCTCCTTTAATTTTCCTTTGTAAACAAATAAGAGCTCTTCTGTACCTTATTGCATTCATAATGTCTTTTTTTTTAATTTTCTTCTTTTTTTTTTAAAGATTTTATTTATTTATTTTTAGAGGAAAAGGGAGGGAGGAAGAGAAGAAGAGAAACACCAATGTGTGGTTGCTTCTTATACTCCCCCTACTGGAGACCTGGCCCGCAACCCAGGCATGTGCCCTGACTGGGAATCTAACCAATGACCCCTTGCTTCACAGGCCAGCACTCAATCCACTGAGCCATGCCAGTCAGAGCTCATTATATCTTATATTATGTATTAGTCATTGTTAGATACTCTAATTTTATATTTTAAAGTTGTTTCCTGAAAATGAAATGTTTTGAGGTGGAATTGGGGTACTGAGACTCCATTCTCTTCTCCTTTCCCCCCCCCTATTATTCAAGAGTACTGTACTCAGGAGAAGGAATTCAGCCTCAGCTGAAAGTGAATCAAATACTAAAATCTCCTTCCCTGAGCCTATTGGGTCTTAAAAGAAACCACAAGGGTTGGTTTTGATGGAAGTGGAAGTGAAAGTATGTCTCTCTTGATACTAGGCAAACCGTGTTCTCTGTTTCATTTGCTTTTCCCCAGAATTAATTAGGAACAGTCATCTTTGACACCAACGCCCTATTTTGTCTGATTTCTTTCATTTTTGGATGTTACTGTTGCTTTATTTCAAAGGACAGTGGCTGGTCCAAAAAACTGGTCCCTGACACTCTAATTATTAAATTCACTCCAACTTTGTTTGACTGTCACTCTTCCATCCCATTTAGGAAAATTCCCATAGTGTATCTAGATTTTCATTTTCTCAAGAAGGAGGAGAAAATACAATGTCACTTGGGTGGAGTGCAGCAGTGTCCCAGCCCCCTCTCTGTCTGTCAGGTGCCTCCTACCTGGTGGGGATGAAGAACAAGAAGTGGAAGGGCTCCATGTTGCATTGTTTCTTCCTCTCATAGCTCATTTTCTCCTTATGGCTGCTGAATCCTACTCTGATATCTGCATTGCCGTGTTTCTTATTTCCAGGAGTCTTAAGAGATGAGTGTTTAGACATAACTAACTCATATTTTTGATCCTTTGGCCCTTACCTACTCCCGTGATACAACAGTGAGTGCCCGCCTGCACACTCCGGATCTACAGAACTTCCAGGCCGCACAGGGAAGGTGTCGTATCCTAAACTCCAGATTCTCTCCATAGCTACGCCGCGCCTCTTCCCACTGATGCAGGCCCAGATGCTTTCACAGACCCACACCCCACATGGGAGAATAAAATAAAGCCCAAGTCTCCATTTTTCTCAGGACGATCACAGATTTAGACATTTATACTCTATTGTGCTTATAAGCAAGTGAAAAACAAATGTTTCAAGGTAGCAATATAAGAGGTCTTCATTTATTTTTTGTGCAGATTTATGTTAGTTTAGGAAGCAGACACTGAGGAAGATTCCAAGAATGCAGTAATTTTAAAGAAATAACTTAATATGATACACATTTACTTGAAGAAAAGGCAGAACAATTTTGTGGGAGGAGGGGCACATTTTGGGGAAACAGGATTTAATGAACTCAAACATTTCACTAAAGTCCCTAATCAATGCTTTTCTATATTCCTATGTTTTGACAAGTAGAATACATTAATTCTGTGGTTTTTAAAATTGTTTTTATTTACTATGAACATTATCATAAATAATGTACCTATGGGTCAGCTACTTTGGGTTTTTTTTTTGAAAATGTATTTAATTTTTTGAGCCTCAGTTTACCCATTTTAGAATAGATTAAATATGAAAACAAAATCCAATTATCTCATAAACTCCTGAGTGCTGGGAAAAAAATAAACAATGTAGCAGAAGACAGTAAACACAGCCATTTGGATCATCATTTTTCAACCAATGACCTTCAGAATTATTCCAGGGAATTCACACCATTGAAAGTCGCAATAAAGTCTGATTCCATTCCATTTTTCCAATAAACAAATCAATTACTTTAAAGATTTTATTTTTAAACACAATTCTCCCAGAACCCTTCGGTGTGTATACAGTGAGCGTATACAGAGTTATTGGAGAATATGTGAGCATGCTCACAATTCCGTTGTTCAATCAATGGACCACTCAGTAATAGTTTTAACCATTAACAGATTTTAGATTATTCTTTCACCCAGACATTTTGATTCTAAAAGTGCACTGATGGTTAGTGATGAAATGTATAAATAACATTGATATTGAAATATATGGAACGTGTATCATGAACCATGCAAAAATGGCAAATTATTTTTTTAATGTTAGAGAGAGTGAATAACATATGAAATTCTGAAAAGAGTCCGTAAATACTTATTTGTTTTTAACCAGACAAGTTTTTTGAAGCTAGTCTTCTCAATGTGGGGTAAAAGAGCTCAGATCCCAACCGGAGTGAGCCTCTCCATCTTTCAGTGGCTTTTGCTTGAGGCCTCATGAAAACAGTTTGAAAACCAACATAAAGGTATTTTTTTAATAATTCCAAATATAAAAGGTAATTTTTATTAGAAAAAGATACAATTGAGTAGTTGCAGAAATTTTCATTTGGATGTTTTGGTGCTGTCTACTCAGCCAACATTAGACAATTTTTAATGAAAATCCCTTTCTAAATTATTGTTAACCATTTACCAGATAAATGGAAGCCCTTGTATTTCAGTTTCCATAGTATCATATGGTGGTGACGAAATGGGCCTAACTTCTACCAGCAGTTCAGGTTAAGAAGGAACACTAGCTTGCAAAAGGAAATATATCTGAACACTTGAAATCTATTAAAAATGAATATGTCTTCAAATACACTAAAGATATTTTCTGACAAGACAGACATATTTGGGACCATCTGTTTTCGAATATCTTCTCACTAAGGAAAGTAATAACAACTTCAATGTGAAGTAAAGAATCCAATAACATTTCAAATAGCACCAAAGTCACAAGGAAGAATAAAATAGTAGTTAAGAATAAATAAAACCTCTAATCAAACTGTGTGTATTTATTTCAGTTCCTCATGGTACTAGTGTCTGTCCATAGACAAATCATTTATAATTGCCAAGTTCTAGTTCCTCATTTCCAAAATGGTGAACAGAATAGAATTAACTTTACTGAGTTATAAAATTAAAATGAGAATTCAGGTAAAGAGCACATTACCTGGGATATAGCAAATTCTCAATACATGTTTTTGCTTGTATTAAGATCAATGGGGAGTGGGTGGTGGAAAACATACATGCTTAAAATACAATAATTAAATTTTCATGCTTTCAAAAATTCATCTCAAATACAAAAGGTGTATTCTTATGTCAAAAATATTCACTAGTATTTTTATCTATAGGCTTGCTGTATAAAGTGAAATATCCATAATTTTATAGAGAATGCAAAATAGCATGATTAGGGAAATAATTCCCAGGTTTTTAAAAAAGATTTACTTAGGTTTTTTTAGAGAAAGGGAAAGGGAGGGAGAAAGAGAGGGAGAAAGACATGGATGTGTGAGAGAAACGTCGATTGGCTGCCTCTCACAGACCCCACTGGGGACCTGGCCAAAAACCCAGGCACGTGCCTGATGGGGAATCACACAGGTGACTTTCTGTTTTGCAGGATGACACCCAGCTACTGAACCATACCAGTCAGGAATCCCATTTGTTTTAAAACAAATCTCATTTCCAGTACAATAATGAAATCTTTTTGTAAATATCATCAGGACAAGTAATACATTTATAAAACTAATTGGATTTATACAAGCTGAGGTAATGAGTGTCATTTGGGTCAAATCCTCAAATTACAAATAAATGTTATCATTTATCAACTGAACACCTTTCTCAATAAATCTTTGCACTGCTTTTCTTCTCAGGCACGTATGTAGTTTGAGGTTCCCTTTTGGTTTAGTAAATCATGTTTACCTGGGTCTGACGTCTCATGCAGTGTAAACTTTTACCTTCAAAGAGGAGCTAATTAAAATATTGCTTAATGCAGAATGTAATTTGGAGGGAGATTACACTTGCATTTCACTAACACAATCATTTTTTTCATCTTCCCCAAGTAAACCTACCCGAGGAAAAGTGTTTGCTCCTATGAAGACATTTCTAGGGTACCTTGTGCTTCACTGACAAAGACCACCCTTAGTATGGAAAGCGAGTTTTCATCTCTATTTGATTAATGGGATGTTTCTGTGAATAATTCCTTTGAAACCAAGATGGATTTATAAACATTCTTTTCCGCTCTGTTGAGCCATTTAATCTGGAAGATTAGCACATTTAGAACAAACAAAAGAAGACTCCAGCAAAAACTATCAGGTTTCCTGAAAAGTTTGTTTTTTTCTGTAAAATGGCTCTAGTAGCGTTTAGTTGTCTTTAACTTCATTCAAAACAATTTTGTTAGATTGTATTGTGATAGCTGTCACATCAGCATGCATAAACAATGATCAAATTGGTGAATTTTTGTGTAGCCATTTTAATATTTAAGATGGAAGAAAATATATAACATTTTTGGCATATTATGCTCTGTTATTTTAAGAAAGGTAATAACACAACTGAAATGGAAAAAAGAAAAAGATTTGTGCAGTGTGTGGAGAAGGTGCTGTGACTCATTGAACGTGTCAAAAGCGGTTTGCAAAGTTTCGTTCTGGAGATTTCTTGCTGTACGATGCTCCACGGTCAGGTAGACCAGTTGAAGTTGATAGCGATGAAATCGGGACACTATTTGAGAACAATCAATGGTATACCATGTGGGAGATAGCCGACATACTCAAAATATCCAAATCAATAAAGTTATTGGTGGAAATGAAAAATGTGTCTTTTATTTTACAGAAAAAAACCAACAACAAACTACCGGGACATTTTGGCCAACTCGCTATTTGAACGAGGACATTTTTAGAGGGATGAAGTAACAATATAAGATTGCCCAAATGAAGATGGAATGACGGTGTATCTGTTGTCTTAAGGATGACTATTGCTCTGGAATATGCATTTTACACTGTAGGAAAGAAGTTAAGATCTATGGTTTTCTTGGCTTCATTTTATTTTTACCCCCAAATGACCTTTTGTCTAGATTGTACCACTTATTTTACTTAAATTTGTATTTCATATGTTCTTGTAAACTTATTCAGAAACAAATCAAGGAATATATTAAAAAATGAATAAATACCTAATGATAAAAATTAAGGTATATTGCTGAATGATTGTATGAATAGAATGAAGGGAAAGGAAATGTGTTGGTTCACTACAGGATTTCCTGGTAGATGCCTGAAAAGTGAGAGGATTTTGGATTTCAGCAAGAAAAATGGTGCAAAATAGGGCAGGATCAAATGCCTAAAACAAGTAATCACTTCAACAATTTTTTTCAAGCAACTACCATGCATTTTTTTTCTTTCTTTTAGCTTTCTTTCCACCCTTGGTCTATTTCCTACACCTTACTTGTCTCTATTCTAAGACTTCCATGTTAATTGACACAGAATATTCAGAGTTACTGTGATAAAAAAAATCTTAGTAATATGATCAAATTAGCTTTCAGATTCCTGATATTAAAAGATGGAAAGACATCAGTAGGGTATCTAAGTAATGAATTAAAAAAGAAGAGAGGAAGAAGAAGGAGGAGGAGGAAGACAGGGAGAGAGAATCAGGGGGAGGAAGGGGAGGAGGAGAAGAGAGAGAGAACTTGATAGAGAAGCTAGCTGTAAAGCTGCCATGGATGAGGGGTTGGGAAGAAAACCAATTACTCATTGAAGGTGCCAGAGGAGAATTAATGACACAAATTCATAGCTTCTCACCATAAAGATGAATAATGACACAGACACTTAGTCTAGGGAATTAAAGAAAAAAGGTTCAGGTAAGGTTCTTCTATTTTACCTGATTGAGTTATGAAAAGAAAATGAAAAACAATATTACTAAAGAAAAATGCCAGACAGTTAAGCAATTTTAAGAATGATTCATTTTAAGATATGGCCATCAATTATTTATAAAGGTTAATAAATAGATTTATAAGCAAGAGGTACATGAATTCTAGAAATACATCATAAATGCCCTACAAATTATTTACAACCTCGACAAGTCATAACACATGAACTACTGCTGAAACCACCATTTATTTGACTTTAAAATTTGTACCGTAAACTACAAATTGGCTGGTTATGGAGCATCAACCATTTGTAATGTGCTTTGCAATATTTAACATCAACTAAATGTGTTTTCACTAGCTGCTGACCAGTTGGACTAATTTAATATGAGTTCCTAGTGCCTAATGATTTATCTGTAGGTAAAATGATCATAAGTATTTAAGGATTGTAATATCAGATATGTAATTATGAAATAGAAAATAATAACTTGGACTTAGTACATGTAGTTTAACATCAAACATTGGAAATATTAAAAAAAATTTGCCAGAAGTAACTTATACCACTTGTTACTGTTATCCCATTCATCTCCAGCTTTTCATATTTACTTCTTTCCTTTTATTTTTACATTTAGGTAATTTCTTAATATTTCATTAAATATTCATATGTGCATCCTTTCCCATTCTTTGTACCCCTTTTGTTTTTCTTCTCTAGCTATTTTCCAAAAAGATTTTGGTTCCCAAAGGGGAATGCTTTTCTATTATGCACAGCAGTAAACACGTGGAAATAATCCTTAGTTATCCTGGTTTCTGTAAGGAATGGCTGCAATCACGGAGTCCCTGTCCTCATCTAAGAGTCTCTGACTGTCACGATTCTGAATCTGGTCGGTGCCTTATTGTGTTTCGGCTCATCCACAGTCCACCTCTCCAAACCTTAAACTCTAGAAATACATATAAGTTTAGGACAACTAGAGCACCACCCACATTTATTGCATCTCATGCACTACCAGCAGGGGGAATGAAGATTTGGTGGTGGATGATAGTCTATCTGTAAAATGTCATGGCATCACATTCTCCTCATATTTTGTTTCATTCCTCAGTTTAGGCTTAGTTAGGCCCCAGAAAGAAAATAACGAGTTTGCTGAACTAAGTAATAGCTTACTTCTCATTCATTTACATGCCAACAGCAAGTTGTCAGAGGGCTCTGCGCATCAGACTAACCCAAGCACGTAGGCTGGAGGGGTTCCCTACCTAACACGTGGTTCCAAAACACTGTCAAGAAGAGGACCCGGAGTCGGAGAATAGGCTGTAGGTTCATCAATGTCTGTTCGTATTCAATTTTAAGGCCTTTCCCTAATCCTTGTCAATTTAACAATTTTTAACATGTAAAATATTAACAGTTGAAAAGTTAAATCTGTATTAAATGAGATATACCCAGAAAAGCCCCACTCATTGTAGTTACCCATTTTCATTAGTTTTTATTTTATCCTTCTTGCATTTCTTCTTTATTAAAAAAATGATTCCCTTCTCTCTATCAGAAAATGTAACATAATGTATTCTATTTTTTCTGTTAATATATCCAGGAACTTACTCATATTGACCTGCAGAGATTTCCTTATTGTTTCTGCAGCTGCACAGCTCTCTGAGATGAGAACACACTGTGTCTTTTTATCTGCTCTTCTCTGTATGGCTGCAGAGGTTGTTTCTAACATTTCACTGGTATAATCATACTCAATGAATGTCTTGTGCATACTTGTGTTCATGTTATTTGAGGTATACCTTTAGGATAAACTCTAGAAGTGGGACTAAAGAGTGAAATGATGAATAAATATGCAGTTCTGCTAGATATTGCCAAATTCTCCCTCCCAGGGATCACAACATTTTGCATTATCCCAACAATGGATGAAATTACTGTTTCCCTGTAGTTTTACCAGAGACTGCATAGTCATGCTTTTTTTGTGTGTGTCAATTTGATAAGGGAGAAAGATTTTTATTATCATTCCCTTCATTATGAAAGTATCTGAAGATAATTTCACATGCTTAAGGTGCACTTGCTTATTTTTCTGTGAACTCTGTTCATATCTTTTGCCCATTTTCCAAAAGGGGTTGGTTATATTCCCTCATGTATCAGGCTACTTTGTATAGTAGGGATAGTAGTCCTGTATCTCTAATAGATACTCAAATGTTTTCTTCTGATGTGTTATTTGCCTTTGGGCTTCACTTATGGTGTGCTTTTATTACACAAACCATGTATTTTTCTTTATTTTTATGTTGCTAAATTTATCTTTTATTGCTCCTTGATTTTGAGTCATAAAAATTTCCCCCTCACACCAAAGTTGTGAAAGGAGTCACACATGTTTTCTTCTAGTGTTTGCACAGTTTCATTATTTTTACATTTTCATCTCTGATCCATTCAGATTATTTCATTAGACTATTGATTTAAGATGTTTCACCCTGAATAAAGCCTCCCACTCAATAGCAAGTCTCTCTGTGCTCCGTCTCTTATCTCTCCCTGATTCTTCTTAATTCCTCACTCTAACTATCTTTTATCTAAAACTCATCAGAATCATTGAAGGAGTTTTATTAACATCACTTTCCTTATATCAATTCTACTTTCCTTTTCTATTAGTTTTTGCTTTTTGAAGAAAGAACAGCAACATATCAGTGGCATAAACAACAAAGATTTATTTCTTCCTCATGTTAGGTGATGGCACTGGGCCATCATGGTTTATTTCTGCTGGGCTGCTGATAGACTCAGTTTTTGCTCCTGCTCCTTATTCCAGTGTCCAGACACAAAGAGCAGCATACTCTGGGTACACCTTTATTTCACACAGAAAGCAGGAACAAGAGACTGCTAGGTAAACTACAAATCACATTAAACTTCCACCCAAATTCCAAAACACACCAATCAACCAAAACCCATCACCGTTACAAACCCCAAGTCAATGGAACAGATAAGGCAAGAAGTAGAATCTTCTAAAATGGAAGGTAAAAATAGTTTGGAAAATTATCCTATATAATTCTTCTATATAGTTTAATAATAAAAATGAGATGCTAGTAAATATATTAGTTTAATAAGGTCTTAATTACAAATAAGCAGTAAGCTTAGAAAATTTGGAGAATGTAAAAAGTGTAAGTAAGGAAGGAAAAGTTATATATAAACTTGATATCTAATTGTAAAAGCTATCAGTATTTTGTATTTCTCCATGAATTAATATAAAATCTTGTTCAAAGTATTATCAAATGCTATTGCTAGTAGATAAAATAACATTTTAAGTAAAGGAGACTGCATGTGTAGTGTATTAAAATATACATAGTTATCTATCCCCAAATATGCCACAATTTATTGATTTTTATTTTACCTTGAGGCTTTTAACTACTATTTCTGTTCATTTAAATCTGACTATGGAAGAGGACTTTTAAATGACAGTTCATTTCCTGCATAAGCCATCCAATTAAAGGACCTTTACCAAGGCTATTTTGCTTTCACATTTACATAATTTGACAGTTGGCTCATTCAATAGCATTTACTTTAAGAAGGCCATCTTTGCTAGTTGTCCATTTTATTGTTCTAAAATCATGCTTATACTGCTGAAAACTACAGAAAGAATGACCCCAAAACCTTAGTCTGACTATGAGGCAATAAGACAAATAAATGCCAATTCACTAGTCTTCAACTTTCCTCAAGAGGACAAGCTTCTTGTACTCCCCGAATACCTGACAGAGAATAGATGCTAAATATATTTTCAGATTCTTAATAAATAATCTCTCTCTTTCTCCCCATCTCCCTCACTCTCTTTTTCTCTTTTCATTGCTCAAATTAAGCAAAGAAAAATCCAGATTTATGCAAGTTACAGGCATGTTCTGAGGAATTTCTGGACTTTTCAACAAATATGACTTCAGAATCTTCCAAGTTACAGACACTGTGCTATGTATGTATCAGGGCTAAATTTTGAGTTGGATAATAATTCCTCTGCTCTTGGCAGCAAGGACTTTTCAGCTGGCCATGGAAATGCCTTAAATGAGCAGATACTAGCAATATGTACTCAGATTCAAGATTTAGATAGGCAAGACTAACTCGGAGGTTCTCGCTCTTGAATGAACGTTAGAATAGCCTGAACAGTATTTTTTATAATATCAGTACTAGGCTACACCCATAGAAATTCTAATTTATTTTTTTGAATATGGATTGTACATAGATCTTTTTAAAATCTCCCTAGATAATTCTAATACACAACTTTGGTTCAGAATCATTAGTTTAGTTTACTCCACTACCTTGCTACTATAAATGTGGTTCTTAGACTAGCACCCTTACTAACACATAAGAAGTTTCTAGAAAGGCAGAATTTCAAGGCTCATCTCAAACTTACTGTATCAGAATCAACATTTTGACAAGATCTTCCAGGAGATTTATATACACATTAAAATTTAATAAATACTGTGTTCAGTGTGTAAGATATTATGACAAAATTATATCTTGGGGATAACTGAGAGAAAGGAGTGGTATAACACCATAGTAGGCAGGTAGATAGGCATGAGCAGGGCAGGAACAATGGGCCAGGTGCAGTCGGTCACCAGGGCAGAGAGCCCCAGGTGCCTAGCCATGGACAAAACTAAAATCCCTTGCAGGACCACTCCCTTAAGCATTAACTCCTGGAAGGTGACAGCTAGCCTAAGCTGTGTTTCTGCTCCAAGCCCAGAGAAGCAGCAAAACCAGATAAAGAGATGCCATGGCTGACATCAGGACCAGCTGCATTGATTAATGACATCCTGCCCTGGCACCAATCAATGCGTGGAGACCATGACCCTGAGGGGGCACACTGGGAAAACTGATGAATATTCTATGGAGACCCTCCCCTGAGACTTCCAGGTAAAAGGCCTTAGGGCTGGGACCCCTTGAGTGCTGTGTTCTCTCTCTGTCTCTTTTTCCAGAGCATGCTTGCACCTTTCCTCCCTCTTTCATCTCTCAAGGTACCCATCTCTTGGTCTCTCTTAAGCTCCAAGGGTCCTTCTTTTGCCTCAGTAACTCATTTCTTAAGCCCATTTCTTCTACAGCTCATTTCTTCTACCTTTGTGACATTCTAAAAAACAAATAATTTTCTCTTATAGTTGTTTCTTGGCTCTGATTTTTTCTTAGCCATAACTCAAGTACTGAGGTTCCTGAAGTAAGGTTAAACACCTGGTGCTGTTTTACCACGAACCACACCAAGTATGCCAGGAGTTTTCCTGGTAAAAGAACCAAGCATACACAGTCTATGCTGCAGACTAATGTCAATAATGATCATCAGTTAGGTCTTGTCTACACATATAACACATTCAAAAAGTGCATACATGTTGAAGTTACCAAAGGGAGGAATCTTAAACATTTACTCAAAGAGATTTAAGGTATTACATGAGAAGGTATGAGGAATATAAATTTGGGTGAGGACAAATTTAAATTTTTTTTACTGAAGCATAAAGATATGGGTAGTGGTAACCCAGGTCATGCCTGAAAAACCATGGCAGAACCCTAAGGAGCAAAAAACCAACAAAATTTGGGTCAAAAACCTCATATTTGGTGTCTTCCAGAAGAGGAGTTGTGTTTGGCAAGATGTATTAGGGTATATAGTAGATTTGGCTTAAAAGTGGCTTAAAAAAAAAGTGGCTTTAGAAAGGAAAATGTCTTGGTTATTTCTAGCATTTAAGTCTATGTTTGTTTATTGTACCTAAATCATTTACTTTCATTTATTCTTTAGTCTGGCCAAATATCCATTGGTCTAAGTGCCATTTTTTAAAAGAGACTTTTATATTTGTCATTATTTGACAGAGGCTGCTCCTGTATGTCTTTCCTCCCATGGACTCACAGAATGTGCAGCTATGAACAGAGAAATTCACTCTGAAAGAAATCTAGGAATTAGAAGAGTATCTTCTAAACATCAAGTGAATGGAAAAATGCCCATATCAACCAGGTAGGAATAGCTGAGACACACTCTTGCCATAAACCTCGCTCACAACAAAACTCCATGCATTCAGGAGGGAACACCCAATTCCAGCATATCCCTCAGATGCAAGAGGTTTGGACTGTATGTTTAACACTCCAACTCTGAAGACTCCAATCTGACTTTGGCCAAGATGGAGATGGAGGTAGATATACTTTGCCTCCTCAAACAACCAAAAGAAAGAAAACAAAAAATTAAAAAAAAAATAACCAAACTTTCCAGAAAATCAAATTGTCCAACAACCAAGGAGTTAAAGAAGAAAAATTCATCCAGACAAGTAGGAGGGGCAGAGACGGGCAGCCAGGATTGAGAGGATGTGCGACAAGGCCGTAGCTGGAGGACCCAGCAGATGAGGCTGAGGCTGGTGGACTGGGCCACCCCACATCTTTCATGCAGATAAACCAGGAGGAACAACTGGGGAGTGAGACAGACCATGCAACCCAGAGTTCCAGCATGGGGAAATAAAGCCTCAAAACCTCTGGCTTTTAAAACCTGTGGGGGTTGCAGCAGTGGGAGAAACTCTCAGCCTCACAGAAGAGTCCATTGGAGAGACCCACAGGGTCTTAGAATGTACACAAGACCACCCACTGGGGAATCAGCACAAGAAGGGTCCAATTTGCTTGTGGGTAGTGGTGGAAGAGACTGAGAGCTATCTAAGAGCCAAGCAAGTGGCATTGTTCCCTCTTTGACCCCTCCCCCTACATACAGTGCCACAATGCAGTGACATGGGTTGCCCCCCGCCCCAGTGAATACCTAAGGTTCCACCCCTTACAATGTAACAGCTGTGCTGAGACAAAGAAATATGGCCTAAATGAAAGAACAGATCAAAGCTCCAAAAATAGAACTAAGTGATGAAGAGATAGCCAAGCTGTTAGACACAGAGTTCAAAGCATTGGTAATCAGAATGCTCAGAAATGGTTGAATATGGTTGCAAAAGGGAGAAAAAAGTGAAGGCTATGCAAAGTGAAATAAAGAAAAATATACAGGGAACCAACAGTGAAGGGAAGGAAACCAGGACTCAAATCAACGATCTGGACCAAAAGGAAGAAATAAACATTCAACCAGAACAGAATGAAGAAACAAGAATTCAAAAAAATGAGGAGAGGCTTAGGAACCTCTGGGACAACTTGAAACATTCCAACATCCAAATCATAGGGGTGCAAGAAGAAGAAGAGGAAGAGGAAGAAATTGAAAACTTATTTGCACAAATAATAAAGGAGAACTTCCCCAATCTGGCCAAGAAAGCAGACTTCCAGGAAGTCCAGGAAGTCCAGGAAGCTCAGAGAGTCCCAAAGAAGTTGGACTCAAGAAACAAACACCAAGGCACATAATAATTACATTACCCAAGATGAAAGGTAAGGAGAGAACCTTAAAATCAGCAAGAGAAAAGGAGACAGTTACCTACAAAGGAGTTCCTATAAGGCTATCAGCTGATTTCTCAAAAGAAACCTTATAGGTAAGAAGGGGCTGGAAAGAAGTATTCCAAGTCATGAAAGGCAAGGACCTACATCCAAGAGGACTCTATCCAGCAAAGCTATCCTTTAGAATGGAAGGGCAAATAAAGTGCTTCCCAGATAAGTTCAAGTTAAAGGAGTTCATCATCACCAAGCCCTTAATATATGAAATGTTAAAGGGACATATCTAAGAAAAAGGTGATGATCAAAAATATGAACAGTAAAATGACAACAAACTCACAACTATCACCAACTGAACCTAAAAACAAAAACAAAAACAAACTAAGCAAACTAAGCCACCAGCAACTAGTTGCTAAGCAACTAAGCAACAAAATAAGCAACTTAGCAACTTGTTGCTAGAACAAGAAATAACTAGAACAAGAACAGAATCACAGAAACAGAGATCACAGGGAGGATTATCAGTGGGGAGGGGATGGTGGGAGAATGGAGGGAAAGCTACAGGGAATAAGAAGGGGATATTTGTACCATAATCGCTAGGTACAAAATAGACAGGGAGAGGTTAAGAACAGTATAGGAAATGGAGAAGCCAAAGAACTTATATGTACAACCCATGGACATGAACGAAGGGGGAGGGGAATGCTGGTGAGAGGGGAGTACAGGACGGAAGTGAATAAAGGGGAGAAAAAATGGGACAAGTGTAATAGCATAATCAATAAAATATATTTTAAACAACAAAAAAAATCCAGTCTGAGGGAGGGCCCACAAAACACCTATCTCTGAAAGCAATCAGAGTTTTGCATCCAGGACCCATATAGGACTATAGCAAACACAGAGGCAGTTCTTAACCTTGAGTACATGGCTATCTTGTCTGGGCTCAAACACACATAACTCCTTCTCTTTCATCTTTCTCTACATGGATCCAGCTGCATACTTCATAAGCAGTTGCTTGAAGGTCTGGCTTCCAATTTTAGCACACATCTAAGGGGCTGGTTGTGATCCTCCCCAGAGACAGGAGATAATAGTAGACATTTTCTCCACCCTATCTTTCTAGCTTGATTTTGCAATAAAGCAAGTGACCTGTATCTCTCAGAAAGGAGTTTGTAACACACAAACTGGGTTTCACTTTAGCAGCTGATATGTAAGGAACTATAACCCAGATCACCCGGGTTTGATAGCAAAGGAACTTTTATTCACTAGTCTTACAAGGCTGCAGAAAAGAGAAAAGGCAATTTCTAATGGGCACCAGCTTTCAAAAAGTCACTTCAGCTCTCTCCCTGTGCTCAGTGCAAAGAAACTGGCATAAAAAAGCCCATCACTCAATCTTTACATGAAAGCGTCTATCACATCCTTTACAAGTTGCTGCCCGATGGTGCCACTTCTAATTTAGTGTGCATCTAGAGGGTAGCAGTAATTTTCCTCAGAGATGGAGGAAATCATTGAATATGTTCATCCCTATCTACCTCCAGCTCACTACAACAATAACACCAAGTTGCCAGTAAAACCATGGTATGAGCTTTATATATCTGATAACGCAGCTTTTCCAGTTGCTGCACAAGGGGTGGATCCCAAACAACCTATCTCTGATAGTCATCAGGGATATCATTCACAAGTTCCACAAGATGATAAAAAAGAAGAATCAGCTTTTAAACAGGTAAAGAAGCACCTCGTAATGGCTATACACCCAGGCTCAGAGCAGGGAGTAAGCAAAATGCCCATCTCCCAGTGCCCCCTACCGGGAACTTAAATACATATTTTTGCAGATGCTGTCTGAAAGTCCAGCTTGTTTTCATTATATTTTATTGATTATGCTACTGCAATTGTAATTTCTTCTCCTTCTCCCCCACCACCAGCACCCCCACTCCGTCAGGCAATCCCCACACCATTGCCCATATCATGGGTCATGCATGTAAGTTCTTTGGCTCCTCTATTTCCTATACTGTACTTTACAACCCCAAGGCTATTCCATAACTACCTATTTGTACTTCTTAATCCCCTCACCTCTTCCCCTATTCCCCCATAAACCCCTCCCATCTGGAAACCATCAGAACACTCTTGGTATCCATGATTCTGTCTTTCTTCTTCTTGTTTTCTGTTTCTTAGATTAATTTTTGATACATATGAATTCATCGCCATTTTATTGTTCATAGTTTTTATCTTCTACTTTTTCTTAAATAAGTCCCTTTAACATTTCATGTAATAATGGTTTCGTGCTGATGAATTCCTTTAGTTTTTTTTTTCTTGTCTGAAAAGCTCTTTATCTGCCCTTTGATTCTAAATGATATCTTTGTTGGGTAGAGCAATCTTGGCTGTAGGTCCCTGCTTTTCATGACTTTGAATATTTCTTACCAATCCCTTCTAGCCTGTAAAATTTCTTTTGAGAAATCAGCTGACAGTCTTATGGAAACTTCCCTGTAGGTAATTAACTGCTTTTCTCTTGCTGCTTTTAAGATTTCCTCTTTATCTTTAACCTTTGACATTTTAATTATGATGTGTCTTGGAGTGGGCCTCTTTGCATCCATTTGTTTGGGACTCTCTCAGTTTCCTGGACTTGCATGTCTATTTCCTTCACCAAATTAGGGAAGTTTTCTTTAATTATTTTTTCAAATAGAGTTCCAATTTTTGCTCGCTCTCTCTCTCTTCTTTTTTCTGGCACCCCTATGATGTGAAAGTTAGAATGTTTTAAGTTGTTCCAGAGGCTCCTAACACTATCTTCATATTTTTGGATTCTTTTTTCTTCTTGTTGTTCTCATTGGTTGTTTTCTGTTTCCTTATATTCCAAATCATTTATTTGATTCTCAGCTTCACCCATTCTACTGTTATTTTCCTATAAATTGTTATTTATTTCATTTAGTGTATCCTTCATTTCTGAATGGATCTTTTCTACTTTTGATTGTTGATCAAGTACAGTTGTCTCCATTTTCCTGCCACCACTTTACCCCACCCCACACACCCCCACCTCCCACCCTCAATCCTTTCCCCTTTTGGCTTTTTCCATGGGTTCTTTATACATGTTCCTTGACAACCCTTTCCCTTCTTTCCCCTGTTATTCTCCTCCCCCCTACTCTCTGGTTACTGTCAATTTGTCCTTTATTTCAATGTCTTTGGTTATATTTTGCTTGCTTGTTTGAATGTATCTTTTTTATGCTGTTGAGATCCTCACTAAGTTCCTTGAGGATCCTTACAATCAGTGTTTTGGACTGTGAATCTGCTAGATTGTTTGCCTCCTTTTTGTTTCATTCTTTTTTTTGAGTTTTGATCTGTTCTTTCATTTGGGCCATATTTCTTTGTCTCTTCATTTTGTTAGCCTCCCTGTGTTTCTACATATTAGGTAGAAATGCCTTGATTCCATGTCTTGGTAATGTGGCCTAATGTAGTAGGTGTCCGGTAAGGTTCAGTGTCACTCAACCTGTGTATTTGAGGCACACCCTTTGTGTGGTCTGAGTACATCCTCCTCTTATAATTGAGCCTTGGTTGCTTTTGGCAGATGAATTGGAGAGATTTACCCAGGCCAGTCAGCTGCAAGAACTGTCAGTGACCACTGACCACAAACCTCCACCTTCCATGGAGGATCACAGGTGCAGGGGGGTGGTACTCCAATGCGGTCTGTAGCTGTCCACTGGGTTCACAGGCTCTGGCATATCCTGGGTGGTGCAGGCCAAGGTCATTCCCCACTAGTGTTCTGCCTGGTACCACCCTGCACGAGCTATAAAGTATTCTGAAATGGTTGCTACTTGGGCTGGGCTGGAGTCTCAGACATAACACCTGTCCACTTGCTCTGTGCTTCTGTTGGGGGAGGCTTCAGAAAAGTAACAGTGGCCTCTGCCTGACTTTCTATTTGAGAGAAAGCTGTCCCTCATCTCTCACCTTTATGCCAGACACTTCAGTTCTTCCCCATATGTCACTGGTACCTTTCAAGCTGCTACCCTGGTGCTGGAGCTCAGAGGGAGTGAGTCTGAGTAAGTCTGTGTGTGAGTTCTTTAAGAGGTACTGCTTGGGACTCTGGAAGTTTCTTCTTCTGACTCAATCTCTGCTGGTTTTTGCAGCCAGAAATTATAGGGACTAATCTTTCAAGCACTACAACCCCAGGCTGGGGTCCTGGTGTGGGTCTGGGACTCCTTGCTCCAGAAGCATTCCTCCCGTGTTTTTAACCACCACACATGGATGTTGGACAAGCTGTTCCACATCTCCGCCTCTCCTACCAGTCTGGACAGATGTGATTTCTTTTTTTTTTTTGATTGTTGGACTTCCATAGTTGTTGGACTTCCATTCAACTCGATTTCTGATGGTTCTAACTGATGGTGGTTCTATAGTTTGGTTGTAATTTTGATGTGGTTGTGCATAGAGGCAAGCTGTATTTACCTATTTGTCTATCACGACTGGAAGTCTTGCTTTTTAAAAAAAGTATCACAATGGAGTCTATTTATTGATTTTAGATAGATCTAAAATCTATCTAAAGGTGTGGGGGAGGTGTGGCGGGGCCCCACACACAGGGCACCCCCCAGCCGCTATGGATAAGAATAAGTCTACCAAGACATGATCTGCCTGGGGAGGAAGGGTGGCCTATCTCTCAAAGGAGAAGGGCCCAGAGCCTTTTCCTCAATGGGCTTTTATTGGGTTCATTTTGCAAAGGAATACAGATAAAGCTCACCAATCATTGTCAGGCAGTAAGGATCAAACAATAGATAACATACAAAGAACTCTGAGGGCTTATTCTGAGTCAGGGTCAGTTAGTTAAAGGGTTATAAGATTTTGGGAAACAAATTCACTTCCAGCTTGGACCCTTATCATTTAACTTGAGGGCATTAGCAAAGCAGGTTTCACAGGATTTTATGCATTCTTTCTTAGTCCTGATCTCCTTGGGGAATCCACCCTTTCCAGCACAGGACTGCACCTCCCTCTGTCATTGTTTCAGGCTTAAGTCAGGCAAGGGAAGTAAGGCAGCCAAGAGATTAGGAGACTTCTTGCAGACAGAATGAGGACTCAGGTGGCTAACTGGTCAGGCTCAGGGCCAAGCAGAGTAAAGTAAAGTGGGCAGAGGCAGCGCCCCTGCCAGGGAGATAAGCTTTGTCTCCTTAATGGCTTATGGTCCCAAGGTCTCTGACTCAGCCTTAACCATGGGAGTTTACAGCTTCTGAAACCAGGCAGGGCAGTTCCCAACAGGGAGGAAGGGAGGGAGAAAAAGAGAGAGAGAGAGAGAGAGGTATTCCTGTGAGTGAGAAACATTGTTGTGTGCAAGAAACATTGATCAGCTGCCTTCTGAATGCACCCCAACAGGGGATCCAACCTGCAACCTAGATAGGTGCCCTGACTGGGGATCAAACCCACAACCTTTAGTTGTACAGGACAATGCTCCAACTATCTGGGCCACTCAGTCAGGGCTGAGGAGCCAGCTTCCTTAATCTTGAGAATGAAACAAATATTGAAGTGGATACCCAGACATTTCCAACTAAGATAAAACTGAGAACACCCACATCAGGAAACATTAAAATTAAATTGTGAAAACTTAAAGAGAAGGAGAGAATCCTAAGTGCAACAAAAGAAAAGCAAGTTTTTATAGGCAAGGAAACTCATAAGATTAGTAACAGATTTTTTTAGCAGAAATTTTGCAAACCAGAAGGGAGTGTGGATAATATATTCAAAGTGCTGGGGAAAATGTCCTCCTACCAAGAATACTCTACCTGGCAAAGTAGTTCTCCAGAACTGAAGGAGACATGAAGTGTAAAAACAAACAAAGGGTTGAAAGAGTTCATTACCACTATACAAGCTTGGCAAGAAAAGTTATTTTTTCTTATTCCTTTTATTTTTTTAGAATTAAAAAAACAAGATTGGTGAAGAACACATAGGGGTAAAAGGAATCTCCTTATACCGATCATTCACTTTAACAAATCTAAACTTTTAAATTTCATACCCCTTTTCCCATTCATTTTTTAAGATTTTTTTATTATTCTATTTTCCTTTATCTTTTAGTCCCCTTATAATCCCCTCTCCCTTACAATCACCACATTGTTGTCCATGTCCATGAGTCTTTTTTCCTTTTACTCAGTCCCTCCACTCCTTAGCCTGCCCCCCTTTTGCTGTCAGCCTGCTCTCTATCTATGAGTCTGTCTCTATTTTGCTTGCTACTTCAGTTTGTTCATTAGATTCCACCCATAAGTGAAATCATATGGTATTTACTTTTATCTGACTGGCTTATTTCACTTAGTATAATGTCCTCCAGATCCATTCATACTGTCACAAAGGGTAAAACTTTATTCTTTTTTATGGCTGAGCAGTATTCCATTGTGTAAATGTCCCATAGTTGTTTCATCCACTTATCTACTGATGGACCCTTGTGCTACTTTTATATCTTGACAATTGTAACTTATGCTGTAATGAACATAGGCATGCTTATGTTCTTTCAAATTAGTATTTTGGGTTCCTTCAGATATATTCCAAGAAGTGGGATCACTGGGTCAAAAGGCAGATCCATTTTTAATTTTTTTGAAGTATCTCCATACTGCTTTCCACAATGGTTGCACCAATCTGCATTCCAACCAACAGTGCAAAAGTGTTCCTCTTTTTCCACATCTACCCCAACACTTGTTATTTGTTGATTTATTGATAATATCCATTTTTGAAGGTGTAAGATGATATCTTATTGAGATTTTAATTTGCATTTCCCTGATGATTAGTGATGTTGAGCATCTTTTCATATGTCTATTGGCCATCTGTACGTCCTCTTTGGAGAAGTGTCTATTCAGTCCTTAGGAGACTACTTTTGGTGGTGAACATACAATAGAACATACAGATATCAAATTATAATGTAGTACACCTGAAATTTATGTGATATTAGCCAATGTTACCACAATAAGTTTAATTTTAAAGAACAAAGATATTCGGTGCTCATGGATTTGAAGAATTAATATTGTTAACATGTCCATATTACCCAAAGCAATTCACAGACTGAATGCCATACTTATCTAACCCCAAAGTCATTTTTCAGAGAAATAAAACAAACAATGCTAACATTTGTATGAAAACACAAAAACCTCTGAATAACCAAATAATATTCAGAAAGGAGAAAAAGCTAGAGGCATCTCACTTCCAGATATCAAACTGTAGTAACTGACACATTATAGTATTGGCATAAAAACAGATACATTTTACAACAGAACAGAATAGAGAATACCGAGAAATAGACCTATAAATACAGGGCGGGGCAAATGTATGTTTATAGTTGTAAGTACACTAAACACAAGAGTTTATTCTTATATCAATCTTTATTAATTATTGTATTATTTTCCATACAAACAACTGTAAACCTGACTTTGCCTCACCCTATATATGCCCAAATGATTTTCAACCAATGAGCCAAGAAAATAAACACAGAAATGTTGGTCTCTTTAGCAAATGTCTTGGTAAAACTGAATGGCCATTGTAAAGCAATGAAACTGGATCTTTATCTTAGAATATACACAAAAATCAGCTCAAATGAACTGAACACTAGAACATGAAATCGAAATCATAAACTCCACGGAAGAAAAGGTAAGCTACCTGACATAGGTCTTGGCAATGATTTTTCTTTTTATTTGAGGCCCAAAACAAAGGCAGTCAAAGCTAATTAAACAAGTGTGACTAGATCAAAGTAAAACGGTTCTGTGCAGCAAAGGAAATAATACAAGTATAAAAAGGCAACCTACCAAATGACAGAAAATGTTTGCAAACACATATCCTGTTGAGAGATTATTATCTAAATTATATAAAAACTCTCATAACTCAATAGCAAAAAACCCAAATATCCCAATAAAAAAAGTGGACAAAGGACCTGAATAGACAACTTTCTAAGGAAGACATGCAAATGGCCCACAGCTACATGAAAATGAGGTGCTCAATATGACTCAGCATCAGGGAAATGCAAGTAAGACCATAGATCATTGCACCTCACACCTGATGCAATAGTTGTTGTCAAATGCTGGACAAGAGATAACAAATGCTGGTGAGGATGTGGGGAAAAGGGGAGTCTTGTGCATGCACTGTGAGTGGCAATGTGAACTGATACAGTCACTATGGAAAGCACTATGAAGTTTCCTGACTCAGGAATCCCACTTCTGGGTAAAGACCCAAATGAAACACAACCATTATCTGGAAGAGATATTTGTATGCCCATATTCATTGCAGTATAATTTACAAGAGCCAAGGTACAAAAACATCCTAAGTTTACACTGATGAATATAATGGATATATATAATGACATATTTTTCAGCCATGAGAAGGAAGAAAATTCTTCCATTTTAAACAACATAGATGACACTTGAGGGCTTTATGCTAACTGAAATAAGCCAGAGAGAGAAATACACATACTGCATTGTATCCCTTATAAGTGGAATTCAAAAAAAAAGGTTTCACAATCGTGGAAACAGTAGAAAGGAGGTTGTCAGGGCTTAGGATGGAAGGAATAGGGAGAAATTGGTAAAGGGTACAAACTTTCAGTTATAACAAGAGGAATATTTTGAGGATCTGATATTTAACATGGTGTCTGTAGTTGATAACACACTTATAACTGAAATGTGCTAAGAGAGTAGAACTGAAATGTTCTCACACACACAGGAATGGTAAGTATGCGAGGTGATGGATGTGTTAATAAACCCTATGGGCGAATCCTGTCACAATGCACAGATATTTTAAACTTTCACATTATACATTTTAAATATCTTACAACTTTATTCATAAATATATCTCAATAAAGCCGACAAAATTAAAAAATAGTGTTAATGAATCTTTTAAAAGGCCCTATAAAGTTTTTCTATTTCTCCCTCTTTAAATCATTTTACTTTGCTCATTGAATGTCATCAATAGCTTTCCTAAGATTCCTCCTTATTCATTCATTATAATCCTAAACTTAGATATAAATTATAAATATACTTGATATGCAAAGTATGCATTCAAAGTCTGCATTTATTTCTTTTGTGTGACTGACAGGAAGAATAGGTTATTTTTCTGGTAACTCTGTTACCAGGTTCTGCAGACAACTTTTTTTTTTTGATTCTACAGGAAATGGGAATTGAAGAGTTATCTGGCTTCCATCTTACTGAGCACACTACAGTGTATACAGATATTGAATTATAATGTTGTACATCGGAAACTTCTATAATGTTATTAACCAATGTAACTTCAATTTAAATAGTCTATGAAGAATTATATTACTCCAGTAGTAACTTGTAATACATCTGCTTAAAACAATTTGAGAAATGTCTTTTTGATAATTATAATAACCACTCTATCAGCCAATGTACCACTAGTGTTCCCTTACTCTGTTATATTATTCTGTCATACAAATTTGATCTCGTTAATCTCCTAACAATATATTTTAGTGACCATCCATGGAACAATCTCTAAAGTGATTACCTGAGAGGCAATGTCCTTCATGATCTGGCTATTGCTTATACATTTACTTTATGCTCTCTTACTCCTACTCTTTTTACTTTGAATTTCAACAATACTCAACTAGTTGCTGGGTTTGTCCATGTATTTGTACATTGTCTAGATGACACACTTCTATTTACCAATTCGGATGCTCTTAAACGCTTCCCTAAACTCAACATTGCCCCTCTCTTACTGCTTCCTCTTATATTCCCTTAGAACTTTGCACAATGTGTCTGTAAGGGCAAATGGCTCTTTGTTCACAAGATACACACACATTGAGTGTCCCATAGTGTGTCAGGTATCTACATCTATGAAGATTCTTCCTTTGCCACCTGCCAGCACAGGCACTCCAAGAGGTTCCCTTGAGGAGAGAGCTATTCTGAACCTGGGTGCTTCATTTCTTGTCTCCACTCCTTGTCCTCTAGCATTATGTTGATGTTATTTCCTCTCCTGAGACTTTTCAGACTTTGTTTCATTTATCCCTAGCTTGAACTTTGAATTATGTCTTTCTGATTTTCCTCTTTGGACAGAAACTCACTTAGCAACACATAATCCGGATTCTTGAATCCCAGCCTAGGAAAAGAACTAGAGGCTTCAATATAAATGGTAGGGTTCTATAGGCACTTTTCTTTGACATTTTTTTCTTTCCTTAATCCATCTTCAAGGGAGAAATTATGTTTATGCCTGGCATAAAAATATTGTACATATATAAACCTAATTAAATAAATGAACAAGTAAATTAATTTGTTATTGCTACCTTACTCAATACAGGGTGATTTTTGACAATGATTTTCAACTTAATTTTCCTTCAAGTACTTATGGCCTAGGAGAGTGCTTTTCAAATTGTACTCGGAGGAGTACTCAGAGGGTGATGTAAGTACGCTGGGGGCAGTGAATGAAAGACAAGAAGGCAAAGCTCCAGGCTGCTCACATGTAGTTCAAGCAGAAAAAGTTCCCTAGTGTGCATTTTATGTATTGGACTTCTTCCAAATATTTCAGCTGAATAAATGTTTCCAAGACTCCAAAATTTAAAAACCCCCGAAACCACTGGTGCAAAGCTAAACTTGAGAGTGGCAAGGGGTAACTTCCCATGGCAATTAAACCTGCTTACCTTATCTCAACTGTACTTTGATAAATTTTCGTGAACTTAAAACTTTTCTAACTATGATACTAATTTTGCCAAGGCAAACAAAGCATTACATGCTTGGCGAACTTGCCTCTACATCTTTAATGAGGACAGACTTCCCAAGAATATCTGAAGAAGGAAATTTGCATAACAAAAAGATTTATTTACCCAGGCATCTCTTCGCAGAGGAAATTCAGTAATTTAATAAATCTGTACCACACTAACTCCTTGGCACCTAAAACTCAAAGTGTCTCCTGCATGGAAGACAACTTGCCAACAGACACCTTGGAAAGTGCTAATGCAAAAGGATTAGCAAGCTAGTACAAACAAAACGAATTATGCTTAGCCCTTACAGGTTTTCTGTGGGCAGTAGGAGGATAAATGAGGTATTATTAGTACTGTACATTTTGTGCCAGAGGCAATAACCAGCACTCTAGTGCTTTAGGCTACTTGACATGCCAGCCTCCACAGTGTGCTCCTCCAAGCTGATGCTGAAAGAGCATAGTAACACACTGACACAAAACCTTTTAAGTTTCTGTGTTCCTTGAAATTAAGAAATATTAAAAAATCAATGCACTATGTTAATTTCAGAACCAAAAATGTATTTTGGATTATTTTTTATACAACTCCTATGGCTATTAATCTGCACCAAAATATTAAAGGACATGGTTAATCTGTCAAAAAGGATGTACAAATTTCAAAGATACTTTTGATTTGATTCTTTTTCTGTTCTTATCACTAATAATCCACATATTTTGAAAAAGGGGAAGCCTCTTGGGGATTAAGGCAGTGATTTCTATTAGTGTCAATATCTGTACTAGACCCTTTAAGGAAAAGTGGCAAAATGTCATCTTTGTTCCTTCTAAATAAGTGGTGTATTGATAGTAATGAATATTATTTGTCAAGATTAGCGGAGAAAGAATGTCCCTCTTCAGATCTCAGTGCTGAGAATATGGGGACAATGAGCTATAGAATGAGGACAGTGCATGCTTATGAAAGTTATGCTTTGATCCAATGAGACCTAAATTGCTATGTCATACACTTTGTCTTTATTAACATGTGTTATCACTCAGCTTCCTGTCAGGAAGTTCCACCCGTCTTCCACTTTTGAAATTAAGCACAGTAGACTAGACAAGAACATTACATTAGTCTGAGAAATATATTTGCCAGTAAGTGATTTTTATGCAAGAAAATATGTACCCCAAGTATTTGAAAATTAGCCTATTGTAAACACTACAAATCATTTAGAAATTACTTCTATACTCACAGAATACAGGATGCTAAAGCATCATTTTTAAAGTTGTGGCAGCAGATAATAAAATGCTCATATTAGAGAATCAATTTTTCATTTTCCCTTGGCATCTCTCAATGTGTGGTATAAGCCTGCATGCAGAATAAAGAAATCCATCCCTAATGGTCAACTGCAACAATAAAGGAATTTATTCATTTATGCAACTCTATCTGTTTATCCTTTGATTTGGCACACGAAGTGTCTACTATGAGGGCCCAACCATACACATCACAGTTTCTGCTCTCAAGAATATGCCAGTATTTTGGGGTAGATGTATGGAAAATAACATGAAAAACAAAAATATAGTAGAAGCAAGGACAGAGGTGAGCCTGGGGTGCTATTGCTGCAGAAGCTAGAAGCTAATCTGGGGAGTTGTTTTAGATTTTTCTCTTACCTAATATTTCCAATAGAATTTGAGGAGACGTGTGTTTGTGTCATGAACCCCTACAGTATCGAGAGCCCACCTTGTAGCTGATAATTCCTCAGCCATAAACTTTTTGTCTAGGGGGCTTCATTCTGGCTGCCAACTGCCTGGAGAAGTCATCTTCTTGGGGAATTATCTGTTCAGCCTCCTTTATATTTAAGGGAATTAAAAAATTTCTCTAAAGTCACACCCTCTTTTGTCACAGTTTCACAGAGCTTTCCCTGCTTCTCCACGTGCAGCTGTAGTTTCTGCGTCCACCATCAGAATGAGCTCCCGATATCGTAGTCCTTATTCAAGTGACACTTGCAGGTCATTTCCCTGCCTGCATTCTTGTGTCTTCTGATTCCTATGTCTTCTCATTAGAATTAAAAAGTCCTACAAACAATTAGAGCCCTCTTCTAAATCAATGGTGTGTCAGTATCAAAAGTTCAATGAGATTCGAGAATGCACTGGTTTCCAGCTCAGATTTTAAGATACTTAAAAAATATTATTCATTCTTAAAACATACTGTAGGGTAGTTGTCATGCTCTTAGAACATTGTTTTCAGAGACAGAACTTGTAAGAAAAATTTTGTGAGTTTATAATCACTTCACTTTGAAAGCATTCACATGTTTAAAAAATAAATTTCATTTCTTTTTTTTTTTTTAATTTTTGTTGTTCTCCCCATCCCTCCACCCCACCCCAGCTGAACCCACCTCCCTCCCCCACCTCCACCCTCCCCCTTGGTTTTATCCATGTGTCCTTTATAGTAGTTCCTGTAATCCCCTCTTCCCACTGCCCCCCCCCCCCCCGGCTATTATTAGATTGTTCTTAACTTCAATGTCTCTGGTTATATTTTGTGCACCCCAATGTTCATAGCAGCACAATTTACAATAGCCAAGTACTGGAAGCAACCTAAGTGCCCATCAGCAAATGAGTGGATCCAAAAACTATGGTATATTTACACAATGGAATTCTACGCAGCAGAGAGAAAGAAGGAGCTTATACCCTTTGCAACAGCATGGATGAAACTGGAGAGCATTATGCTAAGTGAAATAAGCCAGGCGGTGAGGGACAAATACCATATGATCTCACTTTTAACTGGAACATAATCAATAGAAGAAAAAATTTCGTTTCTTATAAGTTTCCCTCTCCTTCTGTGACTTTGACTGCTGCAATCCCAGGAAGTTCCAGCTCCCCTTGGATGGCATTAGTCATCACTTTCTCATTATCAAGCATCCTAGAACACAACCCCACACTGATTTCCTTCTCTATATCTCCTTTTAGAATGTATTCTTTTCACTATGAATTAATGCATAGAAGATTCCATAAAATATTTTCCATCTACTCCTGTGGCCATTCCAGCATGCAGCAATTTAGAATTTCACATGAGGCCCAAACTACCATACCCATCATTGCAATAAGTTATTTAGTGTTGGGGGGCAAGACAGCAAATAATATGGAGTTATATTTATTCTCCATTGAAAAGAAAAAGAAAAATTACATATATGCAAGCAAATAATAATACTTTTCTTTCCTTGTACACTTTCTGTTTGGGTAGTTGATTTTTGCAGTGAAGACTGACATTGTAAACAGAGAGCCCAGAAATAAACCCAAGTCTCTATGGTCAATTAATATTTGACAAAGGATGCAGGAGCATAAAATGAAGCAGAAATAGCCTCTTCAACAAATGGTGTTGGGAGATCTGAACAGCTATGTGCAAAAAAATGAAACTTGATCACGAACTTATAGTATACACAAAAATAAAATCAAGATGGATAAAAGACACATATAAGTCATAACACCATAAAAGTCCTAGATGAAAACATTGGCAGGAAAATCTCAGATATTCCACTCAGCAAAATCCTCACAGACATGTCCCCTAAAGCAAGGGACATAAAGGAAAGAATAAACAAATGGGACCTCATCAAAATAAAAAGCTTCTGCATGGCTGAAGAAAACAGCATTAAAACGAAAAGAGAACCAACAGTATGGGAAAACATATTTGCCAAGGATACCTCAGACAACAGTCTGATCTCCAAAATACATAAAGAATTCACATGACTGCACTCCAGGAAGACAAACAACCCAATTAAAAAATGGGCAAAGGACTTGAACAGACACTTCTCCAGGGAAGACATACAGATGGCCCAGAGACACATGAAAAGATGCTCAGAATCACTAGCCATCAGAGAGATGTAAATTAAAGCCACAATGAGGTACCACCTCACATCGGTCAGAGTGGCCAACATAAACAAATCAACAAACAAATGTTGGAGTGGATGCGGAGAAAAGGAACCCTAGTATATTGTTGGTGGGAATACAGACTGGTGAGGCCACTGTGGAAAACAGTATGGAATTTCCTCAGAAAACTAAAAATGGAACTGCCTTTTGACCCAGCAACTCCACTGCTGGGATTATACCCTAAGAACCCTGAATCACCAATCCAAAAGAACCTATGCACCCCAATGTTCATAGCAGCACAATTTACAGTAGCCAAGTACTGGAAGCAACCTAAGTGCCCATCAGCAAAATGAGTGGATCCAAAAACTATGGTATGTTTACACAATGGAATTCTACACAGCAGAGAGAAAGAAGGAGCTTATACCCTTTGCAACAGCATGGATGGAACTGGAAAGCATTATGCTAAGTGAAATAAACCAGGAGGTGAGGGACATATACCATATGACCTCACATTTAACTGGAACCTAATTAACAAAAGAAAAAAGCAAACAAAATATAATCGGAGACATTTAATTTAAGAGCAATCTAACAATAACCAGAGGGGAGTGAGGAGGGGATAGTGGGGAGAGGGGATTACAGGAACTACTATAAAGGACACATGTACAAAACCAAGGGGAAGGGTGGAGGCAGGGGACGTAGGTGGGTTTGGCTGGGGTGGGGTGGAGGGGTGGGGGGAAAATGCAGACAACTGTAATTGAACAACAATAAAAAAAATGTTTAAAGACTGACATTGTATTAATGTTTATAATATATAAAGATGTTATTGAGTTTAATAGTATCTAGATCAACAGTTTTCATCCACTGAATCATCAGTTGCTCCTTGAGTTCATTCATTCTTTTAAAAACATTTTTTTTGTGTAGTTACCATGTGTCCATCACTGTATAAAGAGCTGAAGATACAGTAATGGCTGTGAGAGATGCAATCCTTGGTTTCACAGACCTTGCTATTTACTGGTAGTGAGGTATTTTAAATAATGTTTACTCACAGAATTAATTAATATCAATAGTGAGTAATGATAGTAAGTAAAATTAGAGGATTTGGTGTATATGTAAATAAACTCTAAAAAAGTGTGGAGGGCCAATAATAGCTTCTCTGAGGAAGTTGAGTTCTAACAAATGAATTAGGTGCCCAAGTGCAGTGGAAATGACACTATGGGTGACTGAAAATAAGGAAGAACACTATGAAGACACTTGGGGTACAAGAAGATCTAATTCCCATAGATCTTAACTGGATGATAAAATGCCAATATTTTGAGAAAAAAGGGATAAGAATGAGATAGCTATATGATTAATCAGTGTCGCTATATGTTTTGTATAGGGTTCTGTCTATTAGGACCCTATGCATGCTAGAACATAAATGAACCTCAAAATTATGATGCTGGGTGAAAGAAGCACAACAAAGACCACATATTATATCATTAAACTTGTCTGAGCTATCCAGAAGAGACAAATATATAGAGACAGAAAATAGATTAATGGTTTTCTGGAGGACAAGGGAGGGAATGGGGGTTTGGTATATATGGGCATGAAGGATCCTACTGAGGTGATGAAAATCTCATACACTGAATTATGATGATGGTTGCACAACTCTGTAATTTGCTAAAACCATTGAATTATATCATTAACATGGGTGACTATATGATGTACACATCCAAATAGTTCTTATAAACAAAACTGATATGGAAGTATTTGAAAGTTGTTGAGAAAATAATATTGCCTAAGGTATTATGATTGACTGTGTATAAACATTGTGGGAAAGACTGATGTATATATTTCTTGCAAGAACAAGTGTGGACTGTGGACCAGATTGAGTAATGTGGTGGAAAGTTCTTCCAGTTATAAGCACATCCTGATTATTACATATTCCCAAATCAAATTGTCACCCTGCTAAAACATTGGCAACGCCTGCTCTTAGAAACAAGTCTGAAAATACAAAATCCTAAATCTAATCTAGCACCATATTCTAGCCACACTGATCTTTTATAGCTTCTTGCACACAATAAACTTATGCCAAAGATGGAGGCTTTGGGAACATCTCTGGTAATCCTGGATGCTGTAGTTACCACGGTAACTTTCAATCCTATGGTGCCCAGGCAACTCCTCAGAAATTAACAGGATGTATAATGTTGATCAGAGGCAACAGGACACCCCCTGGGCTTACAGGAGACATAGCAAGCATTCATCTCTGAGCACTCAAAAGAAAAAATGGAAGGAGAAGAAACACACACAGATACACACAGAGACACACACACACATTACCAGGATCTTACTCTAATCAAAAATGTATTCTGAGACAAACATGCTTTGTGCCTTTCTTATATGTCCATTCATACATGAGGTCTGTCTGGAAAAAGTCCAGCCATTGTTAATATAACAAGAATGGTTTGTGCAACATTGATATAACCTAGCAGCCAAGGAGAGTGGACTGGAATACACAACTTCACTGTACTAGTCAGTGGAGTTGATAGATGCCATTGAGTGGGAGACGCCATGTGTACTGTGTGGCCATTACAGTCAAAATGACTGAGTAAAGCAATGAATCTGCATCAAATTTTGCATGAAGCTTAAACACTCCTGCACAGAAACTGGATGATTCGGAAGGCTGCAGCTATGGGCAACTGGTGACTGGCAGCTTCACCATGACAAGGCGCCCACTCATGCATCACGTTTTGTGCAGAGTTTTTTGGCAAAATCAAGTCACCCAGGTGACTCAGCCCCGTTACAGCCCAGATTTGGCACTCTGTGATCTGGCTTTTCTCAAAACTAAAATCACCTTTTAAAGGAAAGAGATTTCAGACCACTCATGAAACAATGAGATTCAGGAAAATATGATGGGGCAGCTGATGGAGATAAGGAGAACTGTATGGGGTCCCAAGGTGCCTACTTTGAAGGGGACTGAGGCATCATTGTCCTATGTACAGTGTTTCTTGTATCTTGTATCTTCTTCAATAAATGTCTCTGTTTTTCATTTTACATGGCCAGATACCTTCTGGACAGACATCATATTCATTTCAGTTTGGTCCCAAAACAACCGGCATATTTGGATTATTGGTCCTACTGCTAAATAATATACAAAAGTGCACAGACAAGTAATTACAGACTGTAATTTGTATCTGTTTTTTTTACTATGTGGGTAGGTTTTTTTTTATAGTTTATTCAGCCTTTACTACATCATAATACACAGCTCCCTAATCCTTTCAGAATTATACATAATGCAGATACAAATGAAGTCCAAATATGGGAGCAGCAAGCCATTATTTTGCAGGAAGAAGCATTGTTCTGAACATGGAAAATCCAGTATTTTCTTTTACATGTAGTTAGAAGTAAGTTTTCTATGAGATAGTTTTACTCCTATTTATAAGTACACAAAATTGTATTCCTTCTTAATAATAATAATACTTATTGAGTACTTATTCTGTGCCAGGAAAATTTATAAATGATATTGTACCCACACACATATACCCTCACATGGAACTCTCAGTATAGTCACATGAAGTAGGTACATTATTTTTCTTAGTTTATATTTAAGGGAATGTGGCATAGAGTAGTCAAAGAGACTGATTGGGTCACACACTTAATAACTGACAAAGCAAAGATATAATCCAAGGCTTTCTGCTTCCATGGCTCTTAACTACTATGCAATACAGCATTCCTCTCCTATAACTTTATTTCTTCCTATACTTTAAATGGTTACATTTTTACCCAACCGAATGACATTAACTGACATAAGTTTTGGGGTCTTAGAAATTCCACCCTCTAGCTTTATGAACATTTGAATATTCTTGAATTGTCTGTATTGTTTTATCTGTTGTTACTGGAACTCCAGAATCACTAACTAAAACAGAAAAATACACTTGCTTTGAAAGAAAAGATGTTGTATGGACTAAAGGAAAAAAAATCAGAAATACTTTTTCAGGTTATTCTTCATAGGATTTAGTTGACCCATCATAAAATGTCATTCACTTACACAATCAATTTTGATTTTTAGAATTGTATGTGCTGATAAATGGAGTTATGAAACAGCGTGATGTATGCTGCAAACTATAAGACATCTAATGTTGATGAAGAATAATGCCCAAAGCAAAGCATATCAAGAGATGAGGCCAGAGAAAGATGATAGGCTGCTTTGTGTGACATTAAAAGAAATGCCTACCTTATTCTGAAGATACTTTGTACACCATTAAAGCTTTCAAACATGGGAATGATAAGGTAATGTTTGCACTTATAAAAAATATTGCTTTGATTGTAGAATAGCATATTGATTTGAAACAGACAGGACATGGAACTATATGCTCAAGGCTGTTGACATAGTCAAGGTGAATGATGTTTAAAGCCTACATTAGAGCAGGTGACAATTATGGAGAGGTCATTCCATAAGAAATAGTTCAGAGGTAGAATCTGACATATTTGGCATTCTTTTGGATGTGGGGAAGAGTGAAGACTAAAGTATAATTTACAGGTAACAAGATTAAATGACTCATTGAATGGAGAGTCTTCCAACAGTTAAACAAAATACACAAGTGAAAAAGGTTTGGGGGATAACTAATCCTCTTTAGTGTCTTTATGTGACTATAAGAAAACAGAATTCCAAGTGGAAGGAAGTTGAGTTAATTCTGGAAAAAGTTATAACCAGAGGCCATAGACCTATTGCTATATAGAGATAGATATAAATTTACATATCTCTATATATTGCTATATAGAGAGATATATAACTATGTTTTCAGCTCCTCTCAAAAGGTATCCTGTCAAAGGTTATCTACTCCTCTTAAAATATAAATTAATTTTAACAAACTTCTTATAATTTTAGGGTTTCAACTATTATCATCATTTCATACCATTTGCATCAAATAACAAACAAGAAAGATATGTGGATGCCTCAGCTGGGCTTTACTTTAAGTAAAGGAGAATTTATGAACAACAGTGTGTAAGCTACTTTTAAATTTTCAACTTCCCTTCCCTTCAAGTTTGTCCATAAAACAGTAATTGAGACACTATTACACATTTAGGCCTTCACTTGGTTCTGCAGAGATAATCAGTTGAATTGCCTCTGTCTTATCTAAATAGAAGTACGAAGTTATAAATCAACTTCCTCTTCATCCCCTATCAAACTACTCCTCATCTTGATTTTTATAGTCAATGTGTTGCTACTCTACTTATATATTTATTTATAATTCAAAACAATTTAATTACAGTTTACACTCAATATTATTCTGTATTAGGTGGGTGCTTGAAATATGAGAAGGACGACTCTGTAAAGTCTGAAACTAATGCAAAGTAATATTGAATATTGAATATTGAATGTGCCACTACTCTTTTAGACTGACAAGAGATTTCAACTTTTGTATCTCTTCATTATGTTATATGCTTAAAAATTAATGATTTTACCATAGATTTATATTCTGCCACATATTCTAAACCAGGAAAATAGAGGGATTGTGTCCATGACTGTTACACTTGCAATGTTTGTGCATTTACTTTTTTAAAAGGACTTTTCTTGGTAAAATCATTGTTTTCCTTTAGATACTGAACTATTTTTTAAAAGACTTTATTTATTTATTTTTAGAGAGGGGCAGGGAAGGAGAAAGAGAGGGAAACATCAGTGTGTGGTTGCCTCTCGCACACTCCCTACTGGGGACCTGGCCCACAACCCAGGCATGTGCCCTGACTGGGAATTGGACAGGCAATCCTTTGGTTCACAGTCTGGCACTCAATCCACTGACCCACACCAGCCAGGGCAGATGTTGAACTATTATACAATGCTTGTATTATTTATTAATATTTATTTGAAAAATCACAATTTCATGGTATATGAGTTGTTATACCCACTTCACAGATAAGAAAGCCTGAAGCTCAGAGTACTCACAATATTAATCCACCTGAAAGTGCTATAACACATCCTTACCCTTCTAAAAATATTCTTCTACAGCACAATTAAATATTTTCTGATTCCCTTTTTTCCATGCCCATCACTCCTGATTATCTTTGTGGACTTCAGGAACAGAAATTGTTAGTTATAAAAATGTTAATCAGGGACATGTCATTGGCTTTGCCAACTTTCTTATAGAAATGGTGTTAATACTATTAAGACGTTGTTTCAGGTATTGGCTGTGTCACTAATACATTTAATTAATGCTGCATTTTGCCTATTCATTTTGATTTTTTTCTTTTTCCAAAAGATTATGAAAAATATTGTTTTTATATTTTCATAAGAAATTGAAAGGTATTTTTGCTAGTGTTCATTTCACTGAATTAGTTATTGTTTTTCTTTTAAAGGAGCTCCTACCCTTTGGAACAACTTGGATGGATCTGGAGAGCATTATGCTAAGTGAAATAAACCAGGCAGTGAAAGACAAATACCATATGCTCCCACCTATAAGTGGAACCTAATCAACAAAACAAACAAGCAAGCAAAATATAAACAGAGACATTGAAATGAAGAACAAACTGACAGTAACCAGAGGGGAGGTGGGAGGAGATAATGGGGGGAAAAGGAGGAAGGGTTGTCAAGGAACATGTATAAAGGACACATGGACAAAGCTGAAGGGGGGATAGGAGTGAGGGTGGGAGGTGGGGAGGGTTGAGGTGGTGGGGGATGGTGGGGGGAAATGGAGACAACTGTACTTGAACAATAAAAAAAGAAAAAAAAACTAAGGTTTTTAGACCTAACTGAGCATTTTCAAAACATTACAAATTCTGCATTGCCTTCTTCTGACCAAATAAAATAAAATAAAAAAGAATAGGGAGAAGAAGTAAAGTATGCATCTTTGATTCTGAAAGGATCTCACGTATGCAACTCTGAAAGCTGGTGCTTCTGCCTCCACAATTTTCTGAAACAATGTGGCTATGAACTTCTGAATGCAGAAGGGTTGCATAACAAGTAGCAAAGTAGAACCATATAAGTCCTTCTGGACTCAACCTGAAAAAATAATCCCAACAGTGGAGTGTAATAGAAGGTCAGATGGGGAAAGTGACTTTTGATGGACTTAACACAATGTTCTCATTTCATAGATGATGAAATTATGACTCAGATAAACACACTGTTTATTCAGGTCTTTATTTGTTGAAATCTATGCAATGTACAGCAACAAAACCTTACTGCCACCTCTTATAGCTAACATCAGTGTACATGCTATGCTGGAGTTTGGCTAAAGAATGGAGATAGGAAATGAGATTTTTTTAATTGTCATTCAGCTACAGTTGTCCCACCTTTTCCCCCATTGCTCTCTCCTACCCCGACACCCCCACTCCCACCGTCAGTCCCCCCCATTTTCCGGGTCCATGAGTCCACTATTTATGTTCCTTGGTTTGCCCTTTGCTCTCCTTTTGCCACTACCCACCTTCCTCCTTCCCCTCTGGTTGCTATGGGAAATGAGATATTTCAAATTGGTCTTCATAATAAAACCAATACACAATAAATCAACAAGCATTTGTGAGTGTGTATTATATCTAACTTTGTCAGTTATAGAAAGAATTTGTCAACTATAGTAGCTCATAAAGATTACTTGAAATAACTTTCTTAACTCAGATAATATTTAGAGTCAGCTTGGTTTCCTTCATTCTTTCTCTCCAACTATGATAAAAGGTATTATTAAAAACACTCTATCACGCCCTGGCTGGTGTGGCTCAGTAGATGGAGTGTTGGCCTGAGAACCAAAGGGTCGCTGGTTCAATTCCCGGTCAGGGCACATGCCTGGGTTACACACCAAGTCCCCAGTAGGGTGTGCTAGAAAGGCAACCACACATTAATGTTTCTCTCCCTCTCTTTATCCCTCCTTTCCTCTCTCTCTAAAAATAAATAAATAAATACAATCTTTAAAGAAACCACTATATCAAAGCTCATATCATATCAAAACCATGAATTTTATTTCATTTCTAAAAGAGGTTTTGTGTGGGTGTTTCACATTTGTTAATTGCACTTGAGCCATGTTTTAAAAATATTTTAACTTACCTGATGTCTTTCACATAGGTTCCCCAAGGACACTACAAATGAGTAACAGTCACTTGCAAGTTTCAAAACAGTTCTGCTAGACTGGCTAATGGGATTCAAAGGTCCTCAAATCAAGGCGATTAAAAATTCACTGGACTTCTGAGAGGGCCATCACAGTCAGGTTTAGAAACAAGTTGATAACCAACCTTGGAGTTGGACATAATAAAGGAAAGAGGGAAGTAGGTCTCAGGGGAATGAGTTACCAAAAGCAGACTTTTTCTGTGCATGGTGTTTTAGCACTTCAGAAGTGGGAGGAAAATTAGCTGTCACTTACTTTAATTCACTTTCCACTACATGTGAAGAAATTGAGGCCAAGAGAGAAAAGGTGATATATTCTACAACACCCAGCTAGGTGGAAGAGAAGCAAGAATTATAATCTATTTATTCTGATTTTAATGATTATGGCTACATAAACATTGAATGTGCTTCTCTGTGAGGCATTCTGTTATATAATATGTCTTTGGTTCATTTGTGATTGTACTGAGTATCATTGCTTTCCTGAAATATTGATAGCCATCACGAAATTAAACCAAACACAGATCACATGAGAGCACTTTCATATATGAAGACATTCCTAACATCTATTCATTTTTCCTTAACTGTTTCCCCCCTTTTGCTCCCAATATCTTACACTGTATTTTGCTTGCTGGCATTTCAAATTCACTTCATCATTTTTATCTGACTTAAAAGTAAAGTGACACTCTTACCTCCCTTTCCATTCCCCCTTTAAAACTGGGTTTTTAGTTTTGGTAGGAAAAACATTCATTTTAATTCATGCTGAGTTTACAGTAAAAAAAAACTCCTAAGTAGTAGAAGTACAGAGTCTTTGGGTTGACATGGGGCATTAACCATCACCTTATTTAGTTACCCATTTATGCTTGAATGCCCTCTACAATTTTCCCTTTGAAATGGCTGTCCCTTTCCTACATTTAACCGTTCCAGTGATGGGCTACATGTCACCTCCCAAAAGGGATTACTTCATGTTCCAATAGCTCTAGGCGTTTTCTCTTCCTTACATTGTGCCGAAATCCATGTCCAAACTGTGTTCTACCTCCCCCCACCCTCTATTTTGATATATCCTATGTGACTAAACTGAACTTTGTACAATATTTAAGTTCCAAAATAAATATTGTGCATTAATCTCTGACTGGCATTTATATCTAACATTTTAATCCCAGTTTGATTCAAGAGGAAAATAACAGACACCTGAAACTCATAAATGAATGATTATATTTACCATAGATTCATTAGATAAAAACACATTATTGGTCTTTTGTAGTATTTCACTTACTATTTTGTCAAAAACTATAGGATAATGGTTAAAACTATGAGCTTTAACATATGAAGGATCTGTTTAAAACATCAAATCTATTACTCCTTATGCAGAAACAGTGTTCAGTAGACTACAAACCCATGAAAGCAAGGACCGTGCCTGCGTTCTTTACCACTCATTACCAGGAACCAGTCACAGTGCGTACATTGTTGGCTGCTCAGCAGAAGGAAAAAGTGATGAATAAGTGAATTTAACTATCTAAACCAAAATGTGTGAAAAATACCTACATCATAAGGTTGTTAAAAGAATGAGATTAGCTATAATATATAAAGGACTTAAACTTAATACAGTGCTTGGAAGAGGGCTTCAACTAAGTAAAAACTCTCTGCATTACAATTATGCCCTATAATTTTCATCACATTATCTAGAATTCTCACATAAACTTAAGAAAAGGGCTTTTTAAAAAGCCTATGAGGATACTTTATGCCTAGCCTATATTATGAAAATGTGTGGTCCCTAAATTATTGATGCATATTTCTTCTTTTATTTCTCAAGGATCATAGAACTATGATCATACAGACTGTAAATTGTAAATATTACTGGTTATTTCTGAGAATTTGCCCTCATTTATACAGTCCAACTGGAATCCAAGTTTTAGGATTCAACATTTTATTTAGATGATAACTGTATGAGTGTACACACCTATTGTGTCTTCATTCTTGTCAGTTGATGCCTTCCTCTGATTGCAGATTGCTTGCAGTTAAAATGTTCTCTTCCTTTAAAAAACAAAAGCACAACATAAAACCAAAAAAAAAAGCTACTCACAAATGCTCATCATTATTTTCTTTCTTTCTGAGAACCATGTTAAAACTACAAAGACAATTTCTTTATCTTTGACCTAAGGTAATCTAGCATCACCCTTGGATAATTATTACATACATAATTTCTCCCTTCTCTAATTTCAAAAGAATCCAATTAAGAATTTGATAGCAATAGACACCCTACCAAAATAGCTTGCCCTTTTAATTTTTATGAATATTGTAATATTGTAATAGGTGCAAGTATAATTTTGTAGCTTTTTCTCTATGACATAGAAATCAAATTGATTAAAAGATGTGGCTATTAATGGCTTTTGTTCACTAGAAATTAGTACAGCATCCTGATATGGTCTCTCATATATGTGATATATATCACATATATACATACATATATTTAATTTCAATGACAAAATATTAGGTGAAAAGAGGATTTCAATCTAGCGTCTTATTTTACGAGTGTCTTGGATTGGGTTCCAGGGAGTGATGTGTTGAGGAAGCGCTCTCAGTGAGACTGGTCAGGAATAGTAGAAGCAAGACAGGGAAGAAGTCACAAAGGGGTTTGATTTCAGGCCAAGCCCTAGCCTTAGCCTGATCATGAAGGAGAGCTCTGAAGTGTAACACTGCAGAGTCTATTCTGAAGCAAACGAAAGGGGCTGAGGCCTCACACTCCTGCATGAAGCTTTTAGTCTTTGGCCGAGAGCTGCTGTGGGGATTGTTTATTCCTACACACTTTTGACTGCAGTTTTTCAGCAAAACATGTCCTGTCTAATGAAATGCAGCAGAGGTACAGGCCACTAGAAGTGAAAGAACGCAGCTGTTAGGGAAGGAGCACACAGAAACAGTGAAGGGATCCCAGGGGATCTGGATGGAACACTGACAGCATCGCCTATAAGAAACTGGAAACCAAGATGTTGAATACGTATGTAAAATGGCTAGACACAGTGCTAATCGGTGAAAGAAAGTCCTCTGATTCATAATCCAGGCCGTGCTCATGTTGGTTTAAAGCAAGCACCAGACTACCAAACCATGATAATTCCAATTAATCTAATACATAGAGACAGATTAGATACTTTTGACTTGTATTGCAATCACCCCATATAGCAAGAGGAATTCTTAAATTATCTTTGTGGACCCTTCTGCTGCTAACAATATTTACAGTTCTAATTCCTTTTGACTTTTAAGGACTTGGTTGAGCAAACATTCAACCTTTGTTTTAGGAGGTACTGTTTTCATAAAAAAGAAATCTAGAGAGTACAATAAAAATTACATTAATCTTCTGACAAATCAGTTTGCTAACTCCATAAACAAAATTTACAATATATATCTGTTCAAATTGTATTTAACATAATAATATATCATTTTTCTAACATACACATTGTGCTAGCTCATTTTTACTCAGGAACCCCCAAAAGTAAAATTGTTGCATGTATTAATGCCAGTGAAAACTGCTAAGAACAAAACTTGAAAGATCTTTGGCATCTGGAACAGGATTGTGTCTTAGAAGCTTTCATAGTTTGGTTTACATTTGATAACATTTAATGAACAACTGCCCTTGTTCATGGTTTGTAAAGAATAATAATTGGTAGTGATACTATCATCTTTAGCTTTATTACAATTAATTTTTATTAAAAATTTTACTGAAAGTGCTCTGACTAGTGTGGCTCAGTGGGTTGAGTATTGTACTACCAATTGAAAGGTGGCCAGTTAGATTCCCAATCAGGACACGCATCTGGGTTGCAGGCCAGGTCCCAGGTTGGGGCCTGTGAGAGGCAATAGATGGATGTTTCTCTTGCGCATTGAGGTTTCTCTCCCTTTTTCTCCTTCTCTTCCCCTCTTTCTAAAAGTAAATAAATGAAATCATAAAAACAATTACTGAAAGTAAAAAAAAACCCCCAAAACTCTAAATTAAGCAACCAGGGTAAAAAAGAGGATATAATTATAGAAGTATATTAAAAGACCCTTGGGAAGTTTTTTCTCATTTCATGCACAAATTTTCATTGCTTGTATACTGAAAGAAAAGTAGATAAAACCCTGATCAGTAACAAACTATTTCCCTTCTCTTTGTTTATAAAGAAAGTAGAATGAGAAGCCCTCTGCTTTGAAGACAGATATCATGCAACAGGATGGTTATCTCTTCACCAGGAGCATGGAAGTTGGCTTGACAATTGTTAACATGATTTACTTTAACAGTAAAAAGAACACAGGAAGTCTTCTCAAATTTGCATTGTTATATTTTGCTGAGACTTATGAAAGCAACTGAAATGTGAAAGATATAAAAATTATGCTTAACACCTGGCGCAGTGCTTTTATATATGCATTTAACCAAATACATTGAATCTGCAAATGTTTTCCTTTTATAAATACAAATGCAAAGTCAATTTTTGATATCGTGTAATAAACGTTATTTTCATATTGTTTTATTTCATGATGTTTTTATGACTATGTTTACTTAGGTGTTTTCCCTTCTTTCAAGCCTTCTGTCCATCAGTGGACTATAGAAACCCAAATACTTAATTAGCTACTTCTCATTCTATCTAGCTCATGAAACAAATGAAGATAATGCTGAATCTTAGAGAGGGGGGCAATTTAGCACTACATTTCTTCCTTCTTTTCACTTTTAGTTTTGATTCCACTTTTTTTCTGGATGGCAAATCTGTCTATTTATGGGAATTGAAAACGAAAAATAATCCTGATCAACCCTTGAGTAGCTGTCTCCATCTATTCATTACATAGATTAATTTAAAATGAGGTGACTGACCAGAATTTTAGATACACACACTTCAAGTACAAATTAAAAGCCCTTTTCCAAGACCAATACAAATAATGTTTTTATTCATAACCTGTTGAGGTATTTCATACTACTGCTTTGCTGATTAACATTGACAATGGAAATTTGATTATATTTACATATACATGCAGGTAATGTCTTTCAGAAAAACAAAATACTCTCTATTAATTACTTGAGAAATAAGATATCCTACAAGTAAACATTTAATCTCTAGAACACTTTATTTAATCTATGGTTGGGCCACCAGATTACAAAGAGTGTTAGGAGCATATACTACTGCTTACAAATGAATGTTTTAAAGTAAATGAGAACAAACTTCTGTTAGAAACCCTATAGTATTATTTTTAAAAGGAGGAATTCTCTTTTTCTTATATCCAGAAAATATTTTAGAGTTGTCCAATTTTATCTAAGAAAATAGTCTCTGTGAAAGTTTATTGAAGATATTAGTATCTTTGTAATGAGTTGCCTATTTGAGATAATTATATTTTTGTGCCCAAACTCTAGGAGTGTCCCCTAAGTGGAAGTAAACAAAAGAAAAAGAAAACATTTCAATATGATTATGTAGATGGAACACTATTTCCAAAGCATAGAGGTAACAAAGAACCAAGTTTGGAATCCAATCACACCCATGTAAGTATATCTATTTGAAATCTTGTGTCTCTTTATATATAGGCCAGACCAGTGGCTTCAAACTCTGGATATTGCTCCATTTTATTCCATCAAATGCCAACACCAAAGATAAACTCCACACCTACTTGAAGGAAAGAGTCAGCAAAAAATTTTTAAGAATATTTTCTTTTGAAAAGCACTTTCAAGGAAGTAAGTTGAATAAGAAGCTACAGAATAAAATCATCATAATAAAAGAAAACAGCCCTGGCTCCATGGGCTTAGCGTGGGCCTGAGAACCAAAGGTTTGATTCCCAGTCAGGGCACATTCTTCGGGTGCAGGCCAGGTCCCCAGTAGGGGGCGTGCAACAGGCAACCAAACGTTGATGCTTCTCTCCCTCTCTTTCTCCCTCCCTTCCCCTCTCTAAAAATAAATAAATAAATAATTTAAATAAGGAAACAAGTGATAACAAAGAGCTTAGAAAAGTAGAAAGAACTGAAAAGGAGTTATTCTATTGAGCTGTGCTATACTAATATAAAAAGTAAATGAAATATTTTGCTTCACTCATGATAGTATTTTCAGAAACTCAAACACACAGCAGTTACAACTCACCATTTAAAAAGAGTTAAAAGATCACAGTATTTCCAACTTTCTATTTAAAATGTCCTCATGCTTTTCTAGTCACAAATGGTTCTTGACAAACTTGTCTCCATTTTCATAAAAGAGTTACTTTGTGTTTGATTTGCATTGATATTTTATGGCTTAAACTGTTTGGCTAATAGATAATTCCAACTGCATATGTTCATTTCATTTAAACGTATACTGGGACTCACAAAGCTTATGTCCTTCGGAGACCATTTTCACGTTATCTAACAATCATTCCATGTTGTGATGATGACTGCAATTATCACTCAACACCTAATAATATGGGGTTAGTCTATAGTTACACTTATCTTGAAATATAAGTCCCTTTTAACCACTGCTGAAGTCTGTCACAGCACAGTCATTAACACTAGAAGATTTTTCCAATAATTCCCCAGAACAACTCCAACCTGTCACTTTTATTCAGTGACAGAGAATTCATTAAGTTCTTACACTAATTAAGAAAATAAATCCAACAACTTTACGTAGAGGAGGTATGGGCAAACTACCAGGATATAGAGATTTCTACTTTAACATAATAAACTCAAAAACAAAATCTTGGGAAATAAGAATACATATTCCAAGAAGAATTGTCAAAAATTTCAGATCCGTGACAAGCTTTGGAGTAGACTGTTAGGTTTTACGAAAGCCTAACTTTCCTGGAGAAAAGGAGATACTGAATCCCAGCGCTTTCTGGTTTTCCTGTCCCATGATGGGACACAGGTGACTAAGAAGCTGTTGAGAAGGTCACAGACCAGAGTTGTACCTGACTAGAAGACTGAGATCTAATCACAGGATTACAGAATAGTTCCTGTCCCCCTACACCTATCACATAGGATCTCTATAATAACAAGATTAGAGTTGAAAAACTGCAATCCTCAGATTCTATTTAATAAAAGTTTGCTAGGGAAACCCAAAGAGTGCAGAGGATGCAAAAACAAGGACACTAGGGGAGATTTTAGCCTCTGATACCACCATTACAAAAAACAATAAATGGTCTAATTTCCAGCCAGAGATACATAAGATCTCAAACTAAAAACCTATTTCCTCCAGTTTCTTTTACTCTGTATATTACATGCAAATTTCAACCACAAATTACAAGTTATGCTAAAAGGCCAAAAAAAAAAGTCTAAAGAGATATTGTAAGCATCATTTTAGCTTCAGATATGGTTGAGAATTTGGAATTATGAGACTTGAATTTTTTTTTTTTCCAAATAATAGTTCAGTTCTAACAGATCTCATGTGAAAGGTGGACAACCTGCAAGAATAGATGTCTAATTTAAGCAGAGAGATGAGGAATTTAAGAAAAATTAAAAGAAAATTCTAGGAAGCAAAACAATGTAAGCTCTGGTTGGGTGGCTCAGTCTGTTGGAGCGTTGTGCCATGCACCAAAGGTTGACAGTTTGATTCCCATCAGGGCACATACCTGTGTCATGGGTTTGATCCCCAGCTGGGGTGTGTGTGGGAGGCAACTAATTGATGCTCTGACTCTTTCTCTCTCTCTCTTCCTCTCTCTGTAAAACCAATAAACATATCCTCAGGTGAGGATAAGTAATGTAATAAATATTATAATAATGATATATGGAATTAGGTAGGTGCAAGATTTATTGGGGTGTCACTTTATAAGGTATGTAAATGTCTAACCACTATGTTATGCACCTGAAACTGATATAATATTAAATGTCAACTGCAATTGAAAAATTTTTAAAAATCGAACAAACAAAAAAAATACAATGTAATAGAAATGAAGAAGTTTTGATGTACTTATAAGTAGACTGGACCCGGTCAAGGAAATAATCAATGAGCTTAAGGAGAGATTAATAGAAACTTCACAATGCAAAGCAAAGAGAAAAAGAAAAAATAAAGAACTCTCGGACACTAACAAAATGTGCATCCTATATGCACTGATGTACCAGGAGAAGAAAGAGAGGAAGAAACAGAAAAAATGTGGAAGTAAGAGGACTTGACTCAGGACCCCGTCTGGTAGCTCATTTGCTGGAACATTGCCCCAATATGCTGAGGTTGTGGGTTCAATCCCCAGTCAGGGCACATACAAGAATCAACCAACAAATGCATAGATAAGTGGAACAACAAATAGATGGCTTTTCTCTCTCTTCCTCCCTCTCTGTCTAAAATGAATAAATAAATTTAAAAAGTTAAAAAGTGGTTATTTTTCAAAATTAATAATAAACACAATTCCACAGATTCAGGATATTTAAAGCATTAGAAACTTCAGATAACTTCAGATAGCCAAACTTCAGATAACCAAAGATAAAGACAAAAACTTTGAAAAGAAGCCAGGTTTGTGGGGAGGAGGGCAGGTGTTGGGATAAAGGATAGAGGAACAAGGATAAGAGTTAACAGATAACATGCAAGCAAGAGGACAGTGGCATGAGATATATAAAATGCTAAAAAATTAAACAAATAAACTAGAACTACACAGTGGGCAAAATTATCATTCAAAAGTGAAAGAGAAACACTTTGTCAGAAACACAAACATTAAGGAAACTTGTCACCAGCAGATCTGATTTGCAAAAATTGTTAAGAGGTATTCTTTAGCCCTGGCCGGATGGCTCAGTTGGTTAAAGCATTGTCCCAATATGCCAGGGTTGCAGGTTCAATCTCTGGTCAGGGCACATACAGAAAGCAATCAATGAATGCATCAATAAGCAGAACAACAAATCAATCTCTCTCTCTTTCTCCTCCTCTCTCTCTCTCTTCCTTCCCCTCTCTACAATCAATATTTTAAAAAGTCATTCTTTATAGAGAAGAAAAATTTTATGGGTCAAAAATATTATATGTCAGGTCTATTTTAAAAAGCAATAGAGAAAGAATACAATATTTTATTTTTCTTATTCTTAACTGATCTAATAGATAACAAATTGTTTAACATAATAATAGCAACAGTGTGTCAGGTGACTGTAGTTTAGGTATAAGTGAAAGGAACAGCAGCAATGTAATCAAGGATGGGCAGGAGAAATTGGGAATACTCTGTAATACCTACAGTGCCAATGAAGCAGTAAAGTGTTACTGAAAGAGTACAGAGATTGATTATAAATGTATTGCAACTTAAGGCAACCACTGAATAAATTAAAGTCACACAGTTTAGGTGTGAAAAAAACTTCCCCCTAACCTTCTTCAACATCGTCTAACTTACCTTTCTATGACCAAGCATAGTGACCAGATTTCTCAGGTGAGCTTGCAGGGTTTTGGTGGTAAAGAGATACTGCAATTTTCAATAATTTCAAAAGAATAGAAAGAAAACTGAACACTAGAAGTTTAAAAAATGCAATATGCTCTTTATTTTAATAAGGTAATATATATACCACAAGGTATGACATTTGGGATCACATATCACAAAGAATGTTAAAAAATTCCTCTACTTAACAGAACAGACTATTCTGAAATACAAATATGTAACCTATAGGTATTTTGATCTTAAATAAAGCCTGTTGATTAATCAAAAGTCCATGCCGTTTTGTCATTTTCAATAATAATAGCTACATGACAATCGGTGGGGCTAGAAGAATGGTTGTCCCCATAATAAAGAAATCAGCAAACTAGTACACAAAATATTTCTAGTCTTTTTATGCTCATTCTTTCATAATTTAAGTCATAGCTCCATGGGCTTCAAAGCCAAATTATGAAAAACTAAATAGAAAATGCAAACTTGCAACTGATTACAAACAGCAACAACCAAAAAAAAAAAAAATCTGTTCTGCAGAATGTGCTACAAAGTGGAAAAAAATAATAGTTATGTAAATAGTTACGCACTTAAAGGAAAAATGTAATCACAATTTGTTTCTCTTTCTAGCCAAACCAAATATAAGTTGGACAGATTCACACATGTTACTCTAATGGTGTCGAAATGAGTATTTCAATGATCATTTCCTCCAATCCCTAATCAGAAATCCAATCTGTTCTTTTAGAAAAAGCTCCTGGCTTAAAATTTTTTAATCTTTGAAAAACTGCTTTACACCCACATTGTTTTCTTTAATAGCTCCATGCTTTTAACTGCCGAAGTTTTATGTATGTTATGGAAGGCGTGGAGTGCACTATGCATTATGCATCCTGCTGGTAGCTGCAGGGCAACAGGAGCAGTGCTCCATGAATACAGGGGCATTTACTGAAAGTTTATGGATGATTCTGCATCTTTTCTCCAAATTGGTAACAATTTTTCCAGCTGAAAAAAAAATAGATCTCAGTGTGAAAAGAGAAAACATTATGAAAAGGAGACAGAAGTAAAAATGTTTCCCCAAGCCTTCTGTTCCAAAATAAATCACTATTTATGTTATCTTGATTTTTAGATTTTTATTGCAGTCAGCTTTCAGATATTATTTTTATGGTCCTACCTAGTAAACCTCAGAAGGTACGTCATTTCTCCTCTTCCCTACTTTCTGCTGTGAGCTACAAGAACCTCTTTTTCTAAATTATATTTTACTGATTATTGTTGTCTGATTTTCCCCCATTTTCCCCCTCCTCCTTGTAGCTCCCACTTTCTCAGGCAATCCCCCCAGTATTCTTCATGTCCATGGGTCATGAATATATATTATTTGGCTACTCCATTTCCTATACTCTACTTTACATCCCCATGGCTATTCTGTAACTACCTATTTGTACTTCTTAATCCCTCACTTCTTTATTCATTCCCCCAACACACTCCCTCCCATCTGGCAACCATCAAAACACTCTCTGTATCCATGATTCTGCCTCTGTTCTTGTAGTTTGTTCTTTGGCTACTCCATTTCCTCTTTGAACCCATTTGAACCCATTTTGTTTGGGACTCTGTGATTCGTGGACTTGCATACCTACTTTCTTCACCAAATTAAGGAAGTTTCCTTTCACTATTTTTGCAAATAGATTTTCAACTTCTCTCTCTTTCTCTTCTCTTACCAACTCTGTGATGCAAAATTGGACCTCTTGAAGTTGTCCCAGAGGCTGCTTATACCACCTTCATTATTTTAGATTCTTTTTTCTTCTTGTATTGTTTGCTTGTTTTTTGCTTCCTTATGTTCCAAATCATTGATTTGACTCTTCTCTTTATCCACTCTACTGTTGTTTCCCTGTTAATTGTTCTTTTTTTAATGAATAGGGAAAATTTATTTCATTTTATTTTATACATTTTTAAAATATAGTTTATTGATTATGCTATTACACTTGTCCTAATATTTTTCTCCTCTTTATTCCCCTCCATGCTGCACCCCCTTACTCTCCTCTATTCCACGCCTCTCAGTTCATGCCCATGGGTTGTACATATAAGTTCTTTGGCTTTTCCATTCCTATACTATTCTTAACCTCCCCCACATCTATTTTATGCCTACCGATTATGCTTCTCATTCCCTGTACTTTCCCTCCATTCTTCCCCTACCCCACTGAACTGATAACCTTTGATATGATCTCCATTTCTCTGATTCTGTTCTTGTTCTAGCTGTTTGCTTAGTTTTTGTTTTTGTTTTTTAGGTTCAGCTGTTGATAGTTGTGTTTATTGTAATTTTATTGTTCATAGTTTTTGGTCTTCTTCTATTTCTTAGATAAGTCCTTTTAACATTTCATATAATAAGGGCTTGGTGATGATTAGCCCCTTCAACTTGAGCTTACGTGGAAAGCACTTTATCTGTCCTTCCACTCTAAATGATAGCTTTTCTGGATAGAGTAATATTGGATGTAGGTTTTTGCCTTTTATGACTTTGAATACTTATTTCTAGTCCCTTCTTGCCTATAAGGTTTCTTTTGAGAAGTCAGCTGATAGTCTTATGGACACTCTTTTGTAGGTAACTCTCTCCTTTTCACTTGCCACTTTTATGATTCTCTCTTTATCTTTAATCTCGGGTAACTTAATTGTGATGTGCCTTGGTGTGTTTCTCCTTGGGTCCAACTTCTTTGAGACTCTCTGGGCTTCCTAGATTTCCTGGAAGTCTATTTCATTCACCGGACTGGGGAAGTTCTCCTTCATTATTTGTTCAAATAAGTTTTCAATTTCTTGCTCTCCCTCTTCTCCTTCTGGCACCCCTATGATTCGGATGTTGGAGCACTTAATGTTGTTGCATAGGTTCCTAAGCCTCTCTTTATTTTTTTGAATTCTTGTTTTTTCATTCTCTTCTGGCTGGATGTTTATTTCTTCCTTTTGCTCCAAATTGTTGATTTGAATCCCACTTTCCTTCCCTTCACTGTTGGTTCCCTGTATATTTTGCTTTATTTCATTCTGTGTAGGCTTCATTTCTTCCTTCATTTTGTGACCCACCTCAATGATTTCTGTGAGAATCCTGATTACCTGTGTTTTCAAATCTGCATCAGAAAAGCTGTCTATGTCCTCGTCTCTTGGCTCTTTTTCTGGAGTTTTGATCTGTTCTTTCATTTGGGCCATATTTATTTGTCTCAGCACACCTGTTATGTTGTAAGGGGGTTGAGCCTTAGGTATTTGCCAGGATGGGGCAACCCTCTTTGCTGTGTTGTGGTGCTGTCTGTGGGGGAGGTCTTAGAGGGGGAACAGTGCTGTTCACTTGGTCCACTCTAGCCCCACTTTCCAATAAACTCTCCTGTGAGACTGGGAGTTTCTCCTGCCTTCACAATCCCTACAGAATTTTACACCTAGAGGTTTTAAGTCTTTAGTTTCCTGTTCAACAATCCCCGCCTAGCCTGCATTGTCTGATGCCTTGCCTTGTGTACTCTCCACTCAGCTGTTTGTCTCTGCCCATCCTACTAGTCTGAATGAATGTTTCTTTTACTCCTTGGTTGTCAGATTTCCATGCAGTTTGATTTCCCAGCAGTTCTGGTTGTTTATTGTTTGTAAATTGGTTGTTATCTTTCTTTTGTCTGTGTGAGGAAGTTAAGCGTTTCTATCCCTGCCTTCATCTTGGACGGAATTCCCAATTGTTCTTTATTTCAATTAGTGAATCCTTCATTTCTCATTGGATCTTTTTTATGCCGCTGATGTCCTAACTAATTTCCTTGAACATCCTTATAAACAGTGTTTTGAACTCCACATCTGGTAGATTGCTTATCTCCATTTTGTTTAGCTCTTTTTCTGCAGTTTTGACCTGTTCTTTCATTTGGACCATATTTCTTTGTCTCCTCATTTTGGCAGTCTCCCCATGTTTGTTTCTATGTATTAAGTAGAGCTACTTCAACTCCGTGTCATGGTATTGTGGCCTAATGTAGTAGGTGTCCTGTAGGGTTCAGTGGCACAGCCTCCCTTACCACCCAGGCTGGGTACTTGAGGTATGCCCTTTGTGTGGGCTGAATAAACCCCCCTCTTGTAGTTTCGTCTTGGTTGCTTTTGGCAGGTCAATGGGAGGGATTTACCCAGGCCTGTCAGTAGCAAGAACTGGCCGTGACCACTTACCACCAGCCTCTGCACTCTATGGAGGATCATCTGTGCAAGGGCAGGGTGGTGGTGCTCTGATGTGGTCTGTAGCTGTCCACTGGGTGTGCTGGCCTGGGGTTCCCCAGGTGGTGCAGGCCAAGACAGAACCCAGCTGTGTTTGTTCTGGGCCTACCCTACTGAGCTATAAGCAACCTGAGATGGCTGATACTTTGCTGGGCTTGGAGATTCCCAGACAAAACCAACCTGTGAATCTAGGCTGGCTGCTGCTAGTCCCAGGCCTTGGAATCACTGATGCTAGTCATTATTTGTTTGTTAGGATTTAGGAAGTTGTGAAGCATGAGCCAAGACCAGCCATTCATATGGAAAAGCAGCTTGGGTGGGCCCATAAGTTGGTTGGGACTGAGTCTTGGAGGATCTCTAAGGAGAGTCAAACAGTATTAGCCAGGTTGATGGAGTCTTAAATATGGTACCAGCTTGCCAGTTCCGTAAGAGGAGGGTTTAGAAAAGGGACAATGGTCTCTGTTCAACTTGATACCAGACACTTCAGTTTCTCCCTGTATACTATTGGTGCTTTCAAGGCATTATCCTGGTACTGGAGCTCAGAGGGAGTGAGTTTGTGTAGGTTAGTCCATGTGTGGATTCTTTAAGGGGAACTGCTTGGGGTTCTAGCAGTTTCTTCCACCCAGTCAATCCCCACTGGATTTTGCAGCCAAAAGTTGTGGGGACTTATCTTCTTGTCACTGGAATCCTGGTCTGGGGGGTCTGGTGTGGGGCTGGGACTCCTCGCCTTGAAGTATCCCTCCTGAATTTTTATCCCCTACACATGTGTCTGTACCCCTCTTTCCAGTCTGTATGGATGTGGTTTCTTTAATTCCATAGTTGTCAGATTTCCATTCAACTAGATTTCTGATGGTTCTGAGTGATGGTTGTTCTATATTTTAGTTGTAATTTTGATGTGGTTGAGCCATGTCTGCCTATGCCACCATCTTGACCGGAAGTCCCAGAATTTCTTTTTTCAAAAGCCTTCTACTTGGTCTTCTTGCTCCTCTCCTTGCCCTGTAGTTTTTTCTTAAGACAGCTGTCAAAGTAATTTTCGTTAATGTGTAAGTCAGATATCTGCTAGAGCTTTCCACAGCTTTATGTCTTAGCATATAACTCAAAACCTTCTAAAGCCCTATAAGCCTTTCCACAATCTTTACTCCCCTCCCAGCCCCTGTCTTCCCTTCTGCTCCTCCTCACTAGCACTGTCCTACCACTCTAGCCTTTGATATTTCTAGAACACACTGGGCACATTCCAGTTCAGGGCCTTTGTACTGGTTATTCCTTAGAAAACTTATGTGGCTATTTTCCCCCACCTCCTTTAGGTATTTGCAGAAATATCACTGTTCCTGTGATACCTACCTTGGACACTATATTAAAAGTAGCCACCAACCCCCAGACTAATACTTTGGCCTCCCATAAGTCTGATATTATTATTTTTTGCTTAGTTTATTTTTTAATTGTTGTTCCCTATCTATATTTAAGATTCACAAGGACAGGAATCTTCAGATTCTACTCACTGATATACTCAGCACCAAGAATACTGTCTAGTAGATATTGGGTACATAACATATTTGTTGAATCAAATCTCTGAGTCTCTTGACACCTTCCCACCTCCTTACTCTACAGAATTATCCTTCCTGTTAAATCTTCCACAAATCACACAATCTCAGAGATTATACAGAAGTATTTTAAAAATTTTAAATCCTTATTGCATATCATATTTCTGATAAATTGTAACTCTTTGGTTGATGATCATAATAATAGATAATGTAAACAATACATATTTTTCAAATAAGCAATGATGCATAAACCAATGTAGAATACTCACAATTTACATTTCTAACCATTGCAGGGTTTTTTTCTGATAAGAACGAGGGATCAATAACCCTTTTAAATAGTGGAATCCACTATCAATTGAGGCTAAGAAACTGGGCCTTTTAAAAACATAAATCAAGTAGAACAAACCTGGCACATTTTGCTTTACCATATATTTAAGTTTCCTATTAATACTAATAATACCTGACATTTCTTTGGTTCTGAAAAAAATGTGGCGTTGAGTCTACTTGTGCTGTATAAGGCAGCAGTCTGTCTTTGTTGTCATCAACTGTCAGAGACTTGCTGGTTTTGGAATCCTGCATGACACATATGTGTCCTTTTGCTGCCTCTGGAAATGTTGGTTTTATTTCCACATGTCACTGATTATCTCATTTTCATTTGTATACATATTGGAGATGTTGTGGTGATATGATGTGTGCAATACCAAATTCTAATGTGTTCCTCATTTGGGGACTTAAAAGCGTTGAAATAAATAACAGTGGGATTTCTCTAAGTCTTTTAAAATATATCTGGCAATATGTTGCTTGGTCCATTCACCCTCCACGTCTCATGTAGTGGAGACAGCAATTCACATGAAGAAATATAAATCTCAATTTCTCTCAGCCTATAAATTCTAGATTGTATTCCCTGACAAAAAAGACACTATCTATACTCTTCAGAAAGCAGGAAATCATTCTTAGTAAACTTCTGATTGGCACTAGATTTGCAGCAGACACATTGCCCTCTAAACCTCCTGGAGCAAATAATAGGGTATTGTTGAAGAGTGCACTAGAATTTGTCAAGTCTCCTTTTGGTTGTCAACTTTAGCATAATCATATCTTACATGGTTTGTACTGTTCCAAAGGTTTTCCCACTATTTTTATGCAGCTTTATAACACCTTACAGATTCCTCAAATGTTACATAAAATAAACAAAGATGCAAGAAGGCCAAATGATTTCCTTAAGGCAAAAAATGAGGTAGTTGAATGTTAGGCTCAGACCCCTGATACCCTGCCTTTTAGCCCTATTTAAAAAATATTATTGTAAGTGCTGCCCAGCATACATGCAGATTCATTTCTATGATGAAACTTGAATTCAATGAGAAATCTGAAATGCTTTCTATGCTTCCATCTGCACTTATTTAATCTCATTTCTTATGTATCACCACTGTTTCTTCTGGCTATTCCCATGTTTTCACATTCGGTCACAAACTCATATCCATCTGGCACAGAGATCTTCTGCCAGCCTGTACTGAGTGACTCCGTGCCCACTGAGCATGGCACCACCTCCTTGCCTGCTCAGCTAATACTTTGCAAGGAGATGTACTGAACCCTCTATCTATGTACTGCTTCCCTTTGCTCCCCACAGGACACATTCTCTGAAGAAATGGGGAGAACAACCCCTTCTATATGAGACTCTGACCTGATTCATATCAAATGGGGAAAAGAAGGCTCATAATTTTTTCCTCCTCTCAGTCTCCCTTTTATTTCTCTCTAACCTGAAAAAGATGCTCAACATCACTAATCTCCAGGATAATGCATATCAAAATCACAATATGATATCACCTCACACTCACTAGCAGGGCTATTTTGGAAAAAAAAGTGCTGGTCTAGATGTGGAAAATTGAACTCTGTGTATTGCTGGTAGGAATCTAGAATGGTATAGATGCTCTGGCAAAAAGTATTCAAAACATTATACATAGATTACCATTTGATTCATCAATGGTACATCAATATTCATACCAATATTATTCACCTTAACCAAAAAATCATAAACAACTCTAATGTCCCTCAATGAATAAATGGATTAAAAATATAGTATAAATATATACTGAAATATTTTATAACATTGAAATATCATAAAATTCTGATCCATGGTATACAGTGCAAGAACCTCAAAGACATCATATTAAATGAAGTAAGCCAGACACAAGAGAATAAATTTTGCATGAGTCCACTTGTATGAGGTACCTAGAGTTGTCAAATCCATAGAGACAAGAAGTAAAATACTGATTACCAGGCATTGTGGGGGTGGTTTAGAGAATGGGGCGTTAGCATTTAATGAGTAAAGAATTTGAGTAGAATCAAGATGGCGGCGTAGGTGGACACACTGCGCCTCCTCGTACAACCAGAACTGACAGAAAATCGAACAGCATGGAAGTCCGACAACAAGGAAATAAAAAATAAACATTCATCCCCACCAGTAGGAGGGGCGGAGACAGGCAGCCTGGCAGAGAGGACTCGCGTTGCCGTGGCAGGACCAAGACTGGCGGAGTGTGGGACAAACAGGGCAGGCAGTCTGACCACTAGTGGACCCTGCGGCCCCACATTCCCACACAGATAAACCAAGAGGGACGGACTCAGAGTGGCGGAGAACGGGGAAGACAGAGCGGCCCCACACTTGCGCACAGATAAACCAGGACGAACGGTGGGGAGCAAAGCAGACCTCGTAACCCAGGGCTCCAGCGCAGGGAAATAAAGCCTCAGACCTCTGATTGAAAATGCCTGTGGGGATTGGGGCGGCAGCAGGAGAGACTCCCAGCCTCACAGGAGAGGTCGTTGGAGAGACCCACAGGGGCCTAGGGCGTGCACAGGCCCACCCCCTCGGGAACCAGCACCAGAGGGGCCCAAATTGATTGTGGAAAGCAGAGGGAGTGGCCGAAACCCAGTGGAGAGTGGAACGGGCGCCATTGCTCCCTCTCGGCCCCTCCCCCATTTACAGCTTCACAGCACAGCAACCAGCATTACCCCGCCCAGGGAACACCTAAGGCTCCGCCCCTTAAGTAACAGATGCACTAAGACAAAAAAAAAAAAAAAAATGGCCCAAATGACAGAACACTTCAAAACTCCAGAAAAAATACAACTAAGCGAGGAAGAGATAGCCAACCTATTGGATGCACAGTTCAAAACACTGGTTATTAACACACTCACAGAACTGGTTGAATTTGTTTGAAAAGTAGATGAAAAAATGAAGGCTATGCTAAGAGAAACAAAGGAAAATGTACAGGGAAGCAATAGTGATGCGAAGGAAACTGGGACTCAAATCAATGGTGTGGACCAGAAGGAAGAAAGAAACATCCAACCAGAAAAGAATGAAGGAACAAGAATTCGGAAAAATGAGGAGAGGCTTAGGAACCTCCAGGATATCTTGAAACATTCCAACATCCGAATTATAGGGGTGCCAGAAGGAGAAGAGGAAGAACAAAAAATCGAAAACTTATTTGAACAAATAATGAAGGAGAACTTCCCTCATCTGGCAAAGGAAATAGACTTCCAGGAAGTCCAGGAAGCTCAGAGAGTCCCAAAGAAGCTGGACCCAAGGAGGAACACACCAAGGCACATCATCATTACATTACCCAAGATTAAACAGGAGAGAATCTTAGAAGCAGCAAGAGAAAAGGACACAGTTATCTACAAAGGTCTTCCCATAAGACTGTCAGCTGATTTCTCAAAAGAGACCCTACAGGCAAGAAGGGGCTGGCAAGAAGTATTCCAAGTTATGAAAGGCAAGGGCTTACATACAAGATTACTGTATCCAGCAAAGCTATCATTTAGAATGGAAGGGAAGATCAAGCGCTTCTCAGATAAGGTCAAGTTAAAGGAGTTCATCATCACCCAGCCATTATTATATGAAATGTTAAAGTGAGTTACCTAAGAAAAAGAAGATAAAAAATGTGAACAGTAAAAATGACAGCAAACTCACAGTTATAAACAACCACACCTAAAACCAAAACAAAAGTAAACTAAGGAAACAACTACAGCAGAAACAGAACCACAGAAATGGAGATCACATGGAGGGTTATCAGTAGGGGATTGGGAGGGGGAGAGAGGGGGGAAAGGTACAGAGAATAAATAGCATAAATTATAGGTGGAAAATAGACAGGGGGAGGGTAAGAATAGTGTAGGAAATGTAAAAGCCAAAGAACTTATTAGTATGACCCATGGACATGAACTATAGGGGGGGAATGCGGGAGAGAAGGGGTGGGCAGGATGGAGTCGAGTGAAGGGGTGGAAAAAGGACAACTATAATAACATAATCAATAAATATATCAAAAAAATAAAAAATAAAAAAAAGAATTTGAGATTTGGGTGAACCAAGATGGCGGCGTAGGTAGACACACAACGCCTTCTCTCACAACCAGAACTGACAGAAAATCGAACGGCAAGGAAGTCCGACATCACTGAGATAAAAAATAAATATTCATTCAGACCGGTATGAGGGGCGGAGACAGGCAGCCTGGCAGAGAGGACTCGTGTTGCCGTGGCGGAACTGAGACTGGCGGAGTGTGGGATGAATGGGGTAGGCAGTACGATCACTAGCAGACCCTGTGGCCCCACATTTGCACACAGATAAACCGAGAGGGCCGGACTCAGAGTGGTGGAGAACGGGGCAGGCAGAGCAGCGGGTAGCACACCGCGACCCCACATTCGCGCACAGATAATCCGGACAAACAGTGGGGAGCGAAGCAGACCAAGCAACCCAGGGCTCCAGCGCGGGGAAATAAAGCCTCAAACCTCTGAATGAAAGAGCTCGTGGGGGTTGGGGTGGCAGCAGGAGAAACTCCCTGCCTCACACGAGAGGTCGTTGGAGAGACCCACAGGGGCCTAGAGCATGCACAAGCCCACCCACTCGGGAACCAGCACCAGAGGGGCCCAGTTTGATTGTGGGTAGCACAGGGAGTGGCTGAAATCGGCAGAGAGTGGAGCACGCACCATTACTCCCTCTCGGCCCCTCCCCCACGTACAGCTTCACAGCACAGCAACCAGCATTACCCCACCTCGGTGAACACCTAAGGCTCCGCCCCTTAAAGTAACAGAAGCACCAAGACAAAAAAAATGGCCCAAATGACAGAACACTTCAAAGCTCCAGAAATAATTCAACTAAGCAGCGAACAGATAGCCAACCTATCAGATGCACAGTTCAAAACACTGGTTATTAACACACTTACAGAACTGGTTGAATTTGTTCGAAAGTAGATGAAAAAATGAAGCCTATGCCAAGAGAAACAAAGGAAAATGTACAGGGAAGCAATAGTGATGCGAAGGAAACTGGGACTCAAATCAATGGTGTGGACCAGAAGGAAGAAAGAAACATCCAACCAGAAAAGAATGAAGCAACAAGAATTCGGAAAAATGAGGAGAGGCTTAGGAACCTCCAGGACATCTTGAAACATTCCAACATCTGAATTATAGGGGTGCCAGAAGGAGAAGAGGAAGAACAAAAAATCGAAAACTTATTTGAACAAATAATGAAGGAGAACTTTCCCAGTCTGGCAAAGGAAATAGACTTCCAGGAAGTCCAGGAAGCTCAGAGAGTCCCAAAGAAGCTGGACCCAAGGAGGAACACACCAAGGTACATCATAATTACATTCCCCAAGATTAAACAGAAGCAGAGAATCTTAGAGGCAGCAAGAGAAAAGAACACAGTTACCTACAAAGGTCTTCCCATAAGACTGTCAGCTGATTTCTCCAAAGAGATCTTACAGGCAAGAAGGGGCTGGCAAGAAGTATTCCAAGTCATGAAAAGCAAGGACCTACATCCAAGATTGCTGTATCCAGCAAAGCTATCATTTAGAATGGAAGGGAAGATCAAGTGCTTCTCAGATAAGGTCAAGTTAAAGGAGTTCATCATCACCCAGCCATTATTATATGAAATGTTAAAGGGACTTACCTAAGAAAAAGAAGATAAAAAATATGAACAGTAAAAGTGACAGCAAACTCACAATTATTAACAACCACACCTAAAACAAAAACAAAAGCAAACTAAGCCAACAACTAGAACAGGAACAGAACCACAGAAATGGAGATCACATGGAGGATTATCAACAGGGGAGTGGGAGAGGGGGAAGGTACAGAGAATAAGTAGCATAAATGATAGGTGGAAAATAGATGGGGAGGGTAAGAATAGTGTAGGAAATATAAAAGCCAAAGAACTTATTAGTATGACCCATGGACATGAACTGTAGGGGGGGAATGCGGGAGAGAGAGCAGGAGCAGGATGGAGTGGAGTGAGTGGGGGGGAATGGGGCAATGTAATAGCATAATCAATAAATATATTTAAAAAAAAGAAAAAAAAAGAATTTGAGATTTGAAAGACAAAAGCAAGTTCTGGTGATGTAGTGGTGATGGCTGCACAACATTGTGAATCCATTTAATGCCCCTAATGTTCAATGTGGTAGATTTTGGTATGTATATTTCAACAAAATTAAAAATTAAACACTCTCTAATGAATGCATTTTGTGATTGCCAACCATTGTATTGTGCATTTTAGTTTCCAATTGTTCAAAATACTTTAATATGGCCTACAAGCCCCTATACACCTCAAGACAATCTCATCCTGTGTCCCTTTAAGCTTATTGCTGGGCCCCAGTCAAAGGTGTCCTGTTACAATTGCTAGAACTCATCTTTGGTTTGTCCTGGCTTTGCATATATTCTTCCTTCTAGATGAACTACTCCATTACATTTGGACTTTTGTACTTTTACAAGAAATGCAATGTAGGTATATAAAACTTTTTTAAAAACTTACAAAAATTTATGAAATGTTAAATATATGTTTGTAATTTGTTTTTTTTTAATATACTACCTTATGTTCTTTAGCTCTATCCATGGTTGAGATTCTTCATTTATTTTAAGTAGTATATAGACTTTTATTGCAGCAATACACCAGAGTTAATTTATTTATCTCCATACTAAAGGAAATTCACTTATTTTTCTCCAATAAATTATTCTTGTTTTCAGCTGGAATTCTTAAAGGGTTTGTCTAAAGCACCATATGTAGAAACAAAATTGGTGGATATTAGAATGAGATACGAGCATCTTCAACTTTATTATTTTGCTGAATTGACTTCTGTGGTAGTTACAGTTCATAATATCTTAGCAATGTGTAAAACTGCTTGCTTTCATGCATCCTTGCCAGCAACCAGCATTATCAATTTTTTAAACATTTTTTAGTCTTAGAGGAGATAAATTATGTGTTATTGGTATTTTAATTTATATTATACTGATTAATAGTGATATAGAACATCTTTTAATATGTGTAATTACCTTTTGGATTCTTCTTATATAAATTAGTTGTTCAAACTCTTGCTCCATTTTGTAATTCTGTTGATTTGTCTTTAAGTTTTAGGAGTTCTTCATATATTCTGATTAAAACTATTTTATTGCTTGTGTGTATAAATATCTTGGTAAATCTGTTACTTGTATTTCTACTGTTTATAACACTTCTTCTAGAAATAGTTTTTGAAGTTTAATCTATACATATTTATACATATCTATACATACAGTTTGTATTTATTTGGTCTTATTTAAGAAACCTTTCTGTATGATAAGTTCACAGTATTTTGTTATATTTGTGTAAGAGTGTGAAAGATTGAATATTGTGTATAGAGTGAGGTAAGAAATTATTTTTCATATGAGCATTGAATTGTCACAGTACTATTTTTAAGTGGCCTGTATTCTCCTCTAATATGAGATACTTATTCTCTAATTGCCTGGTTTCCAAATATACACAGATTTGTATCTAAATTCTCTACTGCATCCCTTTGGTCTGTTCATCTAGCTCTACAACATATCATGGTGTTTTTGATTACTTTTACTTTGATTAAATTGTGATATACTATAAGGAACATCCTTACTCATATTTTTTCTTCATTGCTTTGGATATTTTTTGTCATTTACTCTTTGGTGAATATTTAAGATATAATTCTCTATCTTCTATTATTTGCAATAGTTTCCAGAATCTCTTTGATTTTATATACAATTACTTGTGAATAATGACAATTTGGTCTCTTCTTATTTTATTTCACTTGCTCAACCCTCCAGTAAAGTGATGACTAGAAATGAAGAAATGTATTATTTTTCTTTCTTGTCACAGACTTTAAAGAAAGCAGTCTAATACTTCATCCCCAAATACAATATGTTTTACCAGTTTGATTTGGTATTTATTACTAAGTCATAGAAATTCTCTTCTAGTACAATTTTGTTAAAACTTTTTGTCATATTTAGATGTTAAATTTTGTTAACTGTTTTTTCTTCATATATTTATTTTCCCTTTAATTTGATAATATAATGAATTGCTTTGATAGATTTTCAAAATTAAGTCATCCTTACAGCCAAAGATAATTTTTCTTGGATTATTTTTATTACATTGCTGCCAAAAATTCCACCATTTTATTTAGATTCATCATCTATACATAAAACTATCATCTAAACATATACATCATCATTTATACATAAAACTGATGCATAATTTTGGTTACATTGGTCTTGTCTTGGTCTGGTTTTGAGTCAGAATAGTAGCATTATAAATTTATCTGTAGAGCATTAATTTTTTAGAATTGTGTTGTATTGATTATGCTATTACAGTTGTCTCCATGTTTCCCCCTTTACCTCCTTCCCCCCAGACACCCCCACACCCTCAGGCAATCTCTATACCATTGTCCATGTACATGGGATATGCATATGTATTCTTTGGCTTCTTTATTTCCTATGCTGTACTTTACATCCCTATGACTACTCTGTAAACTACCAGATTGTGCTCTTAATACATTCATCTTTTTCACCAATTCCCCGACTCCCCCTCCTCTCATCTGGCAACCATCAAAATGTTATCTGTATCTATGATTCTGTGTCTGTTCTGCTTATTTGCTTGTTTGTTTTTTAGCTTCTATTGTTGAGGTATATGTATTTGTTGCCATTTTATTTTCATAGTTACAATCTTGTTCTTGTAGAAGACCTTTTAACATTTCATATTTTTGTGGAGATGCACTCCTTTAGTATTTTCTTGTATGGGAAGCTCTTTACATGTCTTTCAACTCTAAATGATATATTTGCTGGATAGAGTAATCTTGGTCGTAGGTCCTTGATTTTCATCACTTTGAATATTTCTTGCCAATCCCTTCTAGTCTGCAAAGTTTCTTTTGAGAAATCAGCTAACAGTTTTATGGGAGCTCCCTTTTAGGTAACAAACTGCTTTTCTTTTGCTGCTTTTAAAATTCTTTCTTTCCCTTTAACCTTGGTATTTTAATTATGATGTGTCTTGATTGGGTCTCTTTGGGTTCATCTTGTTTAGAACTTTCTGAAATTCCTGGACTTGTATGTTTATTTTCTTCACCAAGTTAGAGAAGTTATCAGTCATTATTTTTTCAATAGATTTCCAATTTCTTGCGCTCTCTTTTTTCTCCTTCTGGCACCCCCATGATGCAGATATTGGTACACTTGAAGTTGTCCCAAGAGGCTCCTTATACTAGCCTCATATTTTTGGATTCTTTTTTTTTCTTGCTGCTCTGATTGGGTGTTTCTTTCCTTTTTTTTCTTTCTTGTATTACAAATCCCTGATCTGATTCTCAGCTTCATTCATTCTACTGTTGATTCTCTGTAAATTATTCTTTATTTTAATGAGTGTATCCTTTTCTAACTGGTTCTTTTTTATGGTTTCCATGGCTATTTTCCTGCTGTTGAAATTCTCATTAAGTTCACTGAGCATCCTTGTAACCAGTGTTTTAAACTCTGCATCTAGTAGCTTGCTTGTCTAATTTTTTTAGATCTTTTTTTCTGGAGATTTGTTCTGTTTTTTCATTTGGGCCATGTTTCTTTGTCTCCTCATTGTGGAAGCCTCCCTGTGTTTGTTTCTGTGTTAGGTAGAGCTGCCACATCTCCCAGGGTTGGTAGAGTGGCCTAACATAGTAGGTGTCCGGTATGGTCCAGTGTCACAGCTTCCCCTATTACCCAAGATGGGTAATCGAGGTGCACCCACCATTTGGGCTGTGTACACCCTCCTGTTGTAGTTGCACTATGATTGCTATTGGTACATTCAATGTCAGCCACTGCTTATGTTCTGTCCAGGGTCACTCAGAGTGAGATATGAAGTCTTCTGCTGATGTCTGCTGCTTGTGCTGGACATGGAGGTGTCCACGTGAGGCCAAGCTGTGAACCAAGGCCAGCTGCTGCTAGTGCTGGGCCTGGGACAACTTATCAAGAGGTATAGGGTTCACTGAAGTCAGATGCTGCTTGTTTGAGTGAATTTAGGAAAAGCTGAAGCATGAGCCCAGAGTATGGAAAAGCCACTGAAAATACCATGGGTGAGCCCAAAAGCTGGGTGGGGCAGGGTTTTAGGAAATCACCAGAGTGGGGCAAACAGTGTGAACCAGGTTGACGGAGTTTCAGATATGGTGCTTGTCCTCTGGTTCTGTGGCTCTGTGTGGGGAGGGCTCTGTAAAGGAACAGTGGACCTGGCAGCACTCCTGTGTGGGAGAAAGCTGCCCCCTAGATCTCATTGTGATGCCAGACAATTCAGTTCCTCTCCGTATGTCTCTGGTGCCCTTCAAACTGCTGCTCCATGCTGGAGCTTAGAGAGAGTGAGTCTAAGTAAATCTGTGTGGGGGCCCTTTAAAAGGAACCACCAGGTTGTCCAGCAGTTTTTGTCTTCCACAGCTTCAACCCCCACTGGTTTTTATAGTCAGAGGTTATGGTGACTTCTCTTCCTGGCACTGGATACCTGGACTGGGGGGATCTGGTGTGGGGCTGGGACCCTTTACCCTTTAGGTATCCCTCCAGAATTTTATCTGCCATATGAGGGTGTGGGATCAGCCCGTTTTGCATATCCACACACCCCACCAGTCACAGTGTAAACAGTTTCTTCTTTAACTCTGTAGTTGTAGAACTTCCATTCAGCTCAATTTCTGGCAGTTCTGAATGATGGTTGTTCTATAGTTTAGTTGTAATTTTGATGTGGTTGTGCAAGGAGGCAAGCCGTGTTTACCTATGCTGCCATCTTGACTGGAAGTCTATCTGGAGCATTTTAATATAGAGCAGGATTATCTTTGGGTATTTTATAATTTTAATTTTAAGAATTTCTCTAATTGTACAATTTTTTAAATTTAGTTTAAAACAGAATCATTTTAATTTCAAGAATTTTGACAAACAAAAAAAGCAGTAAATTGTCAGTGTGCAGACCTACAGGACTGTTTCTTTAAAACACTTTTTAAATAAATGCCTTTGCTGCAGTTCAGAGGATCCTTGATACTTTAAGTAGATATTTGGTAAACACTACACCACCTAAGAAGTTCTTAAAGCAGCCCAACATATTTTAATCTTAGCCTCCTAAGCTTAGTAAATTCTTTCTTTATCAGTAAAGAAAAAGGAAAATGTCAGATAGGACATTACCTAAGTAAACAGCCTCAAATAGTAAGTACTCATAAGACCTGAGGAAAAATAACAACAAAGTATTAGGTGTCCAATTTAAACAAGTTTCTTATCTAGAATGTCTTTGGTTACTTTCATTTCTAATAGTATATGACCCTTTATCTCATAATACATCTGCAGGAAAATCACTTCAGTATCTAAAGGAAAATTATTGATCAAAGTTAGGCAAAAATGCTATAATCATAAATTATAAATTGCTAGAGTCCCTGTGTTTCCTCTTCTTTCAAGGAATGCCATAATATTTGTGAGCTAAATTATGAGGATTTTCATAAGCAGTGACCTTATTTCCCCTTATAAACCATAAAGCTTAGTAGAAATCTCAGACACAGTGATATAATATGTTTTTAGAAGAAAGTAATACTATATTTATTTTCATGAACCTTTGAAGTAACCAAAAAGAAGAGAAGGTTCAGATGTTGATGTCAAGGTCCTGGTGTTAACAGGTAGCAAAGGGACAGTGCCACACTGTTTTCCCAAGTCAAACTCTTTAAGGGTACTTCAGCTCAGTGAACATTAACTCTTGGTGTGTGGAAAAGTCACTTCAGAAATGGGTGAGAGTGTTGCTGATGTATTCATTGGATATAGCAGTCAGTCTAAAAGGGAAAGTATACATAATTCCTTCTTCTTCCACTCCTCCCCATGGCAACACTGACTCTCACTGTCATTCAAATACAGACACTCACGAACATCCAACATACTGGGACATGCTTCTTGGTCCAATGATCTCTTCCAGATGGGGTTCTGCAGCCTTGTGATTCCTTTAATAAAGGTGCAGTGTGAAATCAATATACAGGCCAATGACTAGGTATCTAGTGAATATATTACTTTATAAGATTTCTTACACATAGTCAACTGAGTTAAAATATACAGATCTCTCCATATAGATGTGCTCTTAGCATTATCAGAAAAGATTATGTCATTCACCTGTTTAAAATCTCTGACTTTCCATTATTTTTGTTTAATCTAATTCATTATGTGATAAGAGCAAAGAACTTCCTCTGGTGCTAAGCTGGCCTTTTCTATCTACAGCCCTTCAAAATTAAAGCACATTGGCACACTTTGAAAACTGCTTATTTCAGCAAACTTTATATATCACTAAGACTTCTTTTATATGATTACAATAATGTAGCCATTTGATAAAAAATCAAATCAAATTGGAAATCTTATCCATAAATGTAAGATTCCCATCTCATCTGTTCTTAAACTTATTGCTTACAGAAAACCTCTTGCAACTTGCTGCATCTGCCATCCATGGTTATCTAATTTTTATTTGTACATAAATTTAATGGTAATTCTCATGAATTTTTATTTGGTGCTTTTGAGTTTTTACTTTTTTGCCTCTTTTTTTTAAAGTTGCTGAGAAGAAACTTCTTTTTACTTTGGTGCATGTCTATTGAAAAAGTCAGGCTGTCTTTAAGTTAAATAATCAGTAAGATAATAAAACACTTATCAAGTTTCTAAAAGATTGCAGTCAGTGTAGATAGTATACCCAAATGGATTATAAATATCAATGTATAAGATAAAATTTAGTTTTGAGAAAGAAACAAAGGGCATCTTTGTAATATATTTTTTTGTGTGTGTGCAGCAATTTTTTTCTTTTTCTTTTTTTTAAATTTAATTTATTTATTTTTATTCAGTTACAATTGTCTGCATTTTCTCCCCATCCCTCCACTCCACCCCAGCCAGTCCCACATCCCTCCCCCACCTCTGCCCTCCCCCTTGATTTTGTCCTTGTGTCCTTTATAGTAGCTCCTGAAGACCCCTCTCCCCACTATCCCTTCCCCACTCCCCTCTAGCTATTGTTACAATGTTCTTAATTTCAATGTCTCTGGTTATATTTTGTTTGCTTTTTTCTTTTGTTGACTATGGTACATTTACACAATGGAATTCTATGCAGCATAGAGAAAGAAGGAGCTTATACCCTATGCAACAGCATGGATGGAACTGGAGAGCATTATGCTAAGTGAAATAAGCCAGGTGGTGAGGGACAAATACCATATGATCTCACCTTTAACTGGAACATAATCAAGAAAAGAAAAAAGCAACTTTGTAATATTAATATAGTTAAATATTTTTCAATCCAAAAATTAAAAGTGCTAATTGTAAAAAAATAATAGCTTACTCTAAATTAAAATCTAGAGTTGTTATTAATTAGGACACTATTAAGAGAGTTGAAAGGCAACCCATATCTTGGAGGAAAAATACATAAAGAACTGTCACTAGACCAGTTCCATCTGGTAGCTGACACTGCCAGGCATGGTTAGGGACCTCCAGCTCTTGACTTTTGCAGGAAAGAATTCAAGAGTAAGTCAGAGTGAGAGTCTGAGTGAAAGCAGAAGCAGGTTTTATTCAGGTAGAGACAAAGAGTCTAGGAAGTACCACTGTGAAAGAAATGAAAATAAGCATCTGGTGAACATGGGCAAACTCACAAGTGCATTGCACATGTGATCAGTCAGCTCTTGGGATTTTGCATGTTTCCAAGGGTGGGCTGTTTCTAAGCTCTTTGGCACCAAAATCTGACAATGCCTTCTGGTTGGAACAGGGTTTTGTTTTTAATATGGTCTGTTCTAGAAGTGTCACGGCATTCACATCCTTTTGCCCCTCTTTTACTGAGGGTGTCTGTTTTCATTATAATGATGTTATAATAAGCTTTGGGGTTGGTCTCTTGTCAATTTTTTCTTTATCTTGGATTTATCTGGTTTTAGCCAATTTCATTGTCTTTGACTTCTGTGTCCACCACAGGGTTTTTCTGCCATAAACTGTTTCCCTTTGGTCATGTGTGGAGGTGGAGCTCTGGTGAGAGGACCTATGGGCTTATCCATCTGTGATGTTGGCTCCTACTTTCTCACTCCATCTTTTGGTTTTTTTCATAACTTCTTTCTATCCTGTCTGAAAACTACAAGTTACTTAAAGAACTATAAATCATTGGGAAATGAAATAGAAAATGGTTATAACATTTGAAGAATCTCTTTACAAAAGAAGATATACAAGTGACTAAGATGAAGAGAATAAAAAACAAAGACAAAGAAGTGGGAGGAGGAGCCACGGCCAGTGTGGCTCATTTGTTTGGAGCATTACCCCATAACTGAAATGTTATGGGGTCGATTCCTGGTCAGGGTACATACCTATGCTGTGGGTTTGATCCCCGCTCCAGGTGTGTATGGGAAGTAACCAATTGATGTTTGTCTCTCACATCAATGTTTCTCTCTCTCCCTTCCTCACTCTCTTTCTAAAAAGCAATGAAAAAATGTTCTTGGATGAAGACTTTGAGGGGAAAAAGAAAGTAGGCTGTATTGCTCAACTATTAGAATAGTTAAATCAAAACAAATCACAAAAAGTCCTAATGAGGATATGGAGAAAAAGTACGCTACTGGTGGAAGCGTAAGTTGTAAACCACAGTGGATAAGTGTGATAGAATCTACTAAATCAAACACTCACTTATCCTATAACACTGTGATTCAATTCTTAAGAATATGCTGACATAATTTTTTCACTGAAATGTATATAATTTACATATATACACTTGAAGGAACCGAAGTTTTGTCACCCTGAAACTGCCTTTTTGGGATATTGATTTAAACTGTTTACTAAGAAACAAGACTCAGAGAGTCTTTCATGGACTTCCCCTCCCCAATCCTTTCCTGTCCAAGAGATTCAGATAGAGAAACCTGCTTCAGGAAGGAGATTTTAGGATATTTCCCCTCACGCTAATTTAATTAAGTATGGTAAACAAGAAGGCTTCATGCGGTGCGTGTCTCTGGATAACTGCCATGTCTCATTGTTTCTGAGGTGTCCAGCAAGAATTTGCATGCCACACATGTTCCCTTCTTCCTCAACTACCTGCAAATCATGCATTGTCACTTCTGAAATCTAATACTTTGTCCCGAGTTTCTCCTTTGTCCAAAACATCTTATATACCCAATGTTGCCTCACTGTATTAAAACTTTGATTTTCTCCTGTTAATTAGTCTTTGTTAATTTGGTTATCAGCCTAGCCAGAAAAACTTAGAAGGTAAGGGAAAAAAAGTGTCAATATACAGGGTCTGGCACAAGTAACACCCCTTTTTTTATTACAAAATATTTTATTACAAAATCAAAAGCATGAAATTCTGTAACAACAATATCACATTCAAGCACACTATATGGCATTTTAGGTGGAATGTTCAAATTAAAACTATAAATTATTACACCCATATTATTACCTTACAAACCACACTTAAGCAGAACTGACTTTGGTCAGACCATATATTTTTTATCCCATACACAATGTTCATGGAAGTATTATTCTTAATATCCTTAACTTGAAACTGTTCAAATAATCCAAATAATTAAATATAGAATGGACAAAAAATTATAGCATATTCACATGATACATTATTAGATAGTATAACATTGGATAAAAAAAAAACAAAACAGAATCCAGACATGAAATAGTATATACTATGAGCTTCTATGACATATATTTCATATAAACTGTAAAAAGTACAATAATAGGCAAAAATTTATCCAGCCTCTTAGATAAATAGCATACTTAGGAGAAATGAGGGCTCTTCTGAGGATCAGTAATATTCTATTTCTTGAAGTGTGTACTGGTTCCACAAATGTGTTCAATTAGTAAAAAATTATTGATACTCTATGTACACTTTGTATGTTTATAATTCTTCAATAAAAAGTTATAAAAATAATAATTAGTGAGGGATGAGAAGAGAAGGAGAGTGTTAAGGATGAAATAAAGTTGGTTATATATTGATAATTGTTGAAATGTGTGATAGATGCATAAAAGTTTATTCTACTATTTTCTCTAATTCTATGTGTTTGAATTTTTTTCCTTGATAAAAAGGTAGAAAGAAAGTAAAACCAAACTCTTCCTTACCTGGAAATATTTCTGGAATTTAACATCATCACAAAATAATCTGTGAAAAAGCTAACATATTTAATCATGGTGTTTACTGATGTATTTCAAGTGCCTAGAACAGGTCATGGCACATACTGTTCACTTCGGTAGTTAACTAGTTAGTAATAAGGAAGAAGCAAAGGGAATTGGACATTGTTGAGCATGGTCAACCAGGGAGCATAAGCCTGTTTGCTTAACCAGGAAACAATAGCTTCACACACTCTAGGGGATCACAGCACTGCCCACCCCTTTCCCCTTCCTGTACTGGATTGCTGCGGGTAGCTCATGCACAATAGAGGTGAAAATAGTGTAGTGGGTGGTGCTTAATCATAAAGACCTGTCAGTCTAACGGGGGATAAGGGTGGGGTAGACCTATTGGAAACTCACAAAAGCTTGGGCAGTTGATTGATTATTTTGAAAAAGCTCCTGGTTTATCCCAAACCCTAGATAATATAATCCCTACTCTCTCTCTCTCACTGTCTGTCTGTCTGTCTGTCTCTCTCTCACCTGTGCTTGCCCATCTGCTCATGCTTGTTCCCTCTCCACAACCATGTGGCCTTCGCAGCCACATGGACTACAAAAATTACATTATTTTGTGCACAGGCTCCAAGCATGAGCTTTCATATAGTAGCACAGCCAGGAACAGCATTAAGCTACCTGGATGGGGACTGAGACCACTTAGTAGGCACTTGTGGCCTCCTAAAGACTAATATGAACCAGAAGCTCTGGACACTGGCCTTTGTTTTGGCCTTTCTGAAGACACAACTGGGCTTTTCACCGTGGGACAGAGCTGAACCCAGGACAGCCCTTTTCAACTTCAATAAACCTTATCACAAGGCCATGCCTCCATACTGGTCCCTGAATGCTTTGCTTGTGACCCTGTGAAAGAGTCTATTTCCATCAGCAACATCAGTAATCACTCAATACATATTTGGTAAGTGAAATAATGATTGACTCTGGAAGGCCACATCATTAAGGAAATCACATTGTATCAATGAAGCTCTAGATTATGAAAATTTGGTTGTGTTAGGCAAGTGCAGAAGTTAAAATCTGGCTTTCATTTATTCTGGCTCTACATTTTCCCCCATGGACTTAGAAGTCTAGCTCCCTTCCCTAAGCAAAAATAAGCTCCCAGTTATGTAGGTAACAATATGATGTCTTCTTTGTGATGCAAGTGCTTTTGGTTTAAATCCTATCTAAGCTACTCATTTCTTTGTGTTTTCTTCCATCACAAACATGGGCCTTTTCACTCCAGGTAACCAAAGAGTATATTTTATTCAAAAGTACTATAAGTCACCAATTCCCAAGGATGAGAGCACATTTGGATTTTCATAGTATTTGACTTTCTTAAAATGACAGAATCAACTTTTGGGAAATTACATTATTTTGTGCAAAAACAATTTTGGTTAAATATAGAACTTTTTAGATTTACTATTTCTCACAAAACAAATGACCAATAAACTCATATTATTGAAAATCTTAATAATATATCCCCCAATACAGCATTTCTCTCTAGGAAATATTTGTGGTTTATTTATATTTCACTTGATACTGAGATTTAAAATTATCATTACAAGTTTCACTTTAAGTACATTTCAAATCAATTATAAAGATTTATAACATACTTTGGTTTGGGTTGCTTATTTTCATTTCCTATATTATGTGCCTTAATTCACATACTCAGAAATGTGAAAAAATATATCCAGATTATGATAACCCTGCAGATATTAATAAATAGATTGAAAAGATTAAAATTATGAATGTCCAAGTTTCAAGTTTATTTATTTAGAATGCCTTGAGTATAATGTATGTAGTATTTATATAATGCTGACATAAATAATTACCTAACAAAACAAAGCTAATAAAGAAGATCTGGCATCTCATTATCTAAAATTAAATTCTAAGCTGTGAAATATCCTTACTGGTTTTAAAACAAGAACAACATATAGCCAGATTATTAAATATTAAAAACTGCTTTAAATAAATAACTGCTTTAAAATAAATATCAAGATAAAGTTAATACCCTCTTCTATAGGCTTCCATAGCACAATGTCTCTAGTAATTACTGAGCTTATCTTTCTGAGCTGCAATGGCCTGTTTATTTTCCTATCCCCATGAATTCTCTGGAAACTTCCTTGGGACTATGGATTGTCTTTCTTTTGTGTCAAAATATGTGTTAAATATTTGTTTATCTCATGGTAAGTTCTCAGTAAAAATCTATGGAGATAACAAATGAAAGAGTTATGAGAACCGAAGTTATCCTTAATTTAAATTGTGAAAAGATAGATTATAAATAGTACAAATGCGGTCCTATATTATTGTAAATGTTCTCCATCCTGAAAGTTTACATTTTAGGCAGAAAATACTTCTTCAAGTTCAACTTATATTATCTAGTTCTCCAGTTGTGTTTTTTTAATAGCTACCTTTTTTAACACACTTTTAAAAAAGATTTTATTTATTTTTAGATAGAGAAGAAGGGAGGGAGAGAGAGAGGGAGAGAAACATCAATGTGTGATTGTCTCTCACACCCCCCTTTCTGGGGACCTGGCCTGAAATGGAGGCGTGTGCCCTGTCTGGGAGTCAAACCCGCAACCCTTTGGTTCTCAGGCTGGCACTCAATCCACTGATCCACACCAGCCAAGTCTAAAATTTGTATATTGGCCTTTTAAATGTAATTTTGCCTTCTATTTGAAGTTATTATTAAATGCCTTATATGAACAATTGAGTTTCTCAAAAGTCTCCCTTAAAGAGATAGAAACAAGGAATATTTGACCAGTCACAGCTAAGTGTAAGAAAGATAAATGATGCATTATATTTTCTGGCCTATTCTGTTTTCCTATTGTAACTCACATAATTTGTTTGCTACTTGAATATTTGTCATTTTTATTTTCATATTTGCAGATGTCAAATACAACTTAGATCTCACCAGCAAATAATTTATGGCTAGAGACTCCTTCCAGGTTTAAAAAAAAGAAACAGCAAAAACAAACAAAAAACTCCTTCTTGTGTATATAGCTAGCAGTGAAGTAACCAATTCTGAATAAAAACAAACATTGAAAGTTCTTACCATAGATGGTACACTAAACAGAAAATAGCTTATGCATCAATAAATTGAATTTGTTGCAGAGAGAGCGTTACCTATATAACAGGGAGTCAAAGTTCCTTTTCCTGACTAGATTCCATTGTGTCGCCACACTAAGTAAATAAACTTAGATTTAAAGACTCAAAGAAAAGTACAAAAGGCAATAGAAATTATCCAGCCAGAATTCTGTATAAAACAGGGCCTGTTCAGGGTTACAGGGATATTTCAGGGGATCCAGATAACCTGTCCATGGTCTTCTGGTGACTATGCTATCTCATGAGTGGCCCAGACTGGGTTTCCTGTTTAGAGTTGAGGCAGATTAGTACTCAGGAAGTAAAATCCTATTTTCTTTGAGGTGAACTTACTTAAAATAAACAAAATCCAAACAAATAAACAAAACTATTTTAAGGCCTACCTACTTGGTTTAAGGTACTTAAATAAAGTATACATTGACTTCTATAATATCTAATTTTTGTTTCCTTTTTTCCCTGCAATGAAGACTCTGATTCCATTTTTGATGTTATCTGCTGACAGATTTCAAGACCCATTCCTCCCTCTTTTCCTTTAGCTCCACATCTTGGTAAATAGCTGAGAGCTTGGGTATGCTTTTCTTTGGTTCCAGTGGAAAGTTCAAATCACAACAAGCCCTTGATTGAGGCAAAACCTTCACCTTAGCCGCATCCTCTAACCGCCATAGAAATCTGAAGCTATTCTCCTTCCCAAGTTCTCACAAACTACTACAGACCTGCTTGGGAAGCCTGCTCTGTTTTCCTTCAGAATGCCTCATCATGTGACTTACAGAGCTTTTAATACCCTCTTGGTGCTTGTGTGACTACGTGAGCCTCAACACCCACAGCACGTTTTGAGTGATAACGTAACCTCACACCTTATTTATCAATGGAAGTCAAAGTACAAAACAACAGAAGTAAAACACAGCCTACAGAATGTGGTTTAAATGTGTGTCAGAAAAACACTAAGTTAAAAAACATGCTAAACTTATCTTAGAAATAAAATGTGTGACACAGATTCAAGATCAAATATATTTGTGTATTTCATTACCAAATAATGTAAGCAGTAGGGAGGACAGTGTAATATGTAAGGACTGTGAATTGGTTTACAAGGCAAAAGTGCAAGACACATAAAAAGACCTGAAGCAGGTAGTCTGCACAACTGCATTCGTATTAAAGGCTGAGAAGATATTACAATAAAGGTATACTTCACTATTAGAAGAAAACATTCCAGGAATGCTATTGATAAAGTAGTATGTTCAACATTTTTTTCTCATTGAATTTCAGTATAAAATAGAAGATATGTTCTGTAGAAGGAAACCAAGTCACCAATATAAAATAACTAATTCAAGATGGAGAAGTTAATAACCTTCTCAAGCTTACTAAAATTTTAAGAGTTAACTATATTAAAGTGTAATAAAATGCACATATTTCAAGTGAATGTGCTGAGTTTTAACATTTGTTTACATCCTCCAGAAATTATGTCCCTTTGCAATCAATCAACCTCCCAACTTCTTCCCAGAAAACCACAGATCTGCTATCACCCTAGGCTTATTTTTCCTACTATTTGAAGTTTACACAAATTTCACATTATATTGTATGTATGCATTTGTGCATTACTTATTTAGCTCATTGTGTTTTGGAGAGCCATCCACTTTGTTTTATTATCTTTATTACTGTGCAACATTATATTGTAAAAGGTACAACAATTTGTGTATTTGTTCACCTCAGGTGGACTTTGGGATGTAACAAGTTTTTTGTCTTCTATGAGTAAAGATGCTGTGAATATTCATCTGCAAGTTTTTAATTGCAGGTCACAATATTTTTCCTAACTTTTCTTCTAAAAGATTTATTGTCAATTACAAATTAATTTCCTATATGGTAAAAGGTGGAAGTAAATATTCATATTTTTCCTTTAGAAATCTGTTTTTCAATATCATTTGTGGAAAAACATAAACTTTAGCCATTGAATTGTATTGGTGACTTTTTACAAAACAGAATGAACATCGTATATATGTGTGGTTCTATTTATTTTGTCCTATTGATTTTTGCATTCATCCTTAGCCAAATATCATACAGTTTCAATAAATAGGCCTTTTTAAAAATTCTTGAAATCAAGTAGTGTAAATACTTCAAATATGTTTTTCCCCCAAATTGATTTGACTATTCTAGTTGCTTGCATTTCTGGATATATTTTAAATGTGATTTTAGTGTCTACAAAAAAACTTTCTAAGATTTTAACTGATACTGTGTTTAATTTATAGATCAATTTATCACAATGTGATAATGGACATTTTAACAGCACTAAATCTTCCAATTCATGCTCTTCTTTAATTTTTCTTAGCAAGGTTCTGTAGTTTGTAGTGAGGATGTCTTGCTCAATTTTCCTTAATGTCATTCTTAAATATTTATTGTATATGCTCTTATAAATGAAAAACTTTAAGTTTACCTAATAATTATTGAAGTTTTTTTAATAGATTGCTTAGGATTTCCTACATAAACCATCTATAAGCAGATACATTGATAAGCAGCCACAGTCATTTTCTTAGCCTTATATTACATTTTTTATTTTTTATTATTACCTTATTCTGTTACCTATGACCAAGAGCACACATCTGAATGGTAGAAGAATGGGCATCCTTTACTTTTTCCAAATGTTAGGGAGAAAGCATTCATTATTAACCATAAAGTATAATATCAACAGTAGGTTGTTCATGTATGTTCTTTATCAGATTGAGAAAATTTCATACTATTCCTATTTTGCCATGTTTGTGAAAGATGGAATTGTGCTTTGTCAACTCCTTTCTTTGTATTCATTGAACTGATCATATGGTTTGTCTCCTCTATTCTCTTAATGTAGAGAGTGGCGCTGACTGACTTTTGAATATTGAAACAACTTTAGACTTCTTTGGATTCCCTTTTCCTCTTCTCAATGACACATTATCCTCTTTTATATTGTTCTGATAACATTTTATGGAGGATTTTTATACCTATGTTGATAAGAGATCTTAGTTTTATTAATGATTTCAATAAGTGAATTGTTAGTTTGGATACATTTCTGTTTGTTGTCTACTTCATAATCGTGTCTTATATTTTTAGCTTGTTAAATTAGAAATTTACATCATCAATATTTTTTTGTCCAATGGCTTCTCTAGATATATACCATAAAAAAGTTCCATATGTTGTATTTTTAATATCCTTTACTTCAAAACATTTTTTACTTGTAATTTCTTTTTTGACACGTAGGCTATTTAAAAGAATATAATTGAATCCTGAATACTTGGGGATTTTACATTTATTATTTTGTTATTCAATTCTAATTTTATGCATTGTGATCAGAGAATACAAAATGTATGATTTCTAGCTCGTGGAAGATCATTGGAAAGCCCAAGGTGTTTCTTAAAGTTTCCTACTGTGGCAAGACTTCACCTCCCAATCTGTCTACTCTGGGGATTTTATTGAGTTTTCCTTAGGGCAACCCCCAAAGTGAGCCTTCTATGGCACAGGCAGGTTTTCTTTCTGTTGTCTTAGATGCATGATCAGGCTGTTAAAATGACTTTTTTACTTTGACTAAATCAGAATTCTACCACTTCCCAGTGCTGCTCATCTCTGCTCTGTTTTCAGCAGCCTGTTTAATCTCCCCCTTTGCTGGTGGGTGCGGCTCCCCCTTTAGTAAATAATGCACGTGGATCTTTCCCACACGGTTCTACACATTTACCCACGCGGTCTGTTGTTCTCCAATCAGATTCCAGCCACTTCAACAGCGCTGAACTTTCTTGTCCTACACTCGGTGTACTCACCATGTCTTCTTACACTCTAGCCATCTATCTACGCTGCATTCAAGAAATTGTCCCCTTACAGAGAGACAGGGAGAACATAAAGTTCATCTCACGAGTTTCACTTTTTAAACAGTTCACAGTCTTGTTCTGCTTGTTACCTGATGCTTGAAAACTGTTAGTTCGTGTATTTCTCCCAGTTCTCTAGTATTGTTTAGTTCATCTAAGTCCAGTCCAGTGCCAGTTACTTCATCAAGACCAAAAGGGAAAGCCTGTTTAACTGGGTTTGTTTTGCCTTAAATTTTTGGATTAATGTCTTCTATCAGTTCCAATTTTCTTTCAACTACAAACCAAGAACTTTGAGAGTTCTTCCCAGAGAAGTGAAAAAAGAGTCTTCCTGGTGTTGAATCCTGATTTTATTACATAAAAATAAAATTCCTTCCCTGACAGTATTGGGCTTAACCACATTTAAAACTATTATACTAAGTTGGAAGTTTGTCAACATCATATGTCATGGAGATTCCAAAGTTTCTCCCTGTATGACAAGCACCAAATTAATTCCCCAATTTTTCTTCTATTCAAGGATTTAATCTCCGTTGAATTTGATATGCTACATAAGTCTCAGCAGTGGCTGAGCAAAAATGTGCCAAAGCCACTCCAGGATACTAGCCAGGTAATTTATTTGTAAAAGGAGTGGATATTTTTGTTTGATTGATTGTTTCTTTAAAAAACATGCTCCCTAAGAAAATCTAGGAGAATTGGAAAAGGGGTTATATGTAGTCAGGCACCCAAATAATTAAGGCGATACAGCTTTTGTCAGTGCTGTGAGAAGAACAAAAGAAAAAGGGACAGACTCTTCCTGAGCTTTGTCAGCAAGAGTGGAGACCTGGCCTTCTAACAATCTCCAAACGAGAGGTTATTATGCAAATTGATGTGTCCAGCTGCTGTTCCTTTCTGTGATGGATATATTAAAGAAAATAGGCTCAAAATGCAGCATGAGGGACTGAGGTTTGGCAGCTTTGCAAATGGCCCTTTGCTTACCAGCCCAAGGAAAGTGACAGCTGATGGTAGGAGGGTATTAAGGAGGGTAGAATACTAATTTCTTTATTGAGTTATGGTGTCCCCACCCCCAATGAGAACACAGGTCAGTTGGTGCTGAACTGCATCATACTGTGTTTTACCTTACATGTCATATAAAACTTTTATACATAATAAAGGGTACACAGAAAATTTTATAGATTTTTAAAAATTATATTCTTCTAAGAAAGAGAAAGTCCTCCCTATTGCCATGATTTGATTTTTTAAGTGCTTCAGTTCAATGGTTTTTGAGTCCTATAGAGTGAAACAATAAACGTAGAAATAGCTAATGTGTGCCCAGAAATTTAGATTTTTCAGTAACTTTCCATTGCATTATCTCATTTGTTCTTCATATATGCTTATGTAATTCCATTTTGCAGAACAAGGAACTGGGGTCCATGAAAGGCTGGTGACTTGGCTATATGAGTAGTGATAGGCCTTGCAATGTTTGGGATGCCAGCTTCCTCTTGCTCAATTTAGTGATCTTTCCACTGCAGCTGCCAGTGGTCTCTCTGTGATGTGGGAATGTGCAGCTCTAAATGCCCTCTGCTGAATATCAAGGGGCTTGACTAGAAGAGCCAATCATAGTGCCTGTCATACCATCACACCTTTTTAGAAACACTTGCCAAGAACTTAAGACTGAAAGTAAACTAAGAGAATAAGCCAACAGCAGGTTATCCCGGAGAGCATAAGAGCTATCATGGAAACCTGAAGTCATGAGGATGAGAAATTTTAGCTATTCAGAATAAGAGATGCAATGGAGGAAGGCTCATTGACTAGAGGGTGAAAAAGGCAGATGGAAATTAAATATCAGGGGGACAAAGAGCAAGAGAGAAAGAACCAGAGGATGCTTGTGTAACAGAGCAGGTTCAACACTGAGAAGATCAAAGATCGTTTGCTCCTCTGTTCCCCCTCATAGTCTCTGATTCTCAGTGTCCTCCCAGGAGGACTGTCTATGGGGCAGGGTTTTTATGATCCCCGTCCTCCTGAAGGCAGACTCCACTGGACTCCCTTGCTGTGTGCTGTTTCTGAAGCTGCACTGTGAGACTTTCCTGGATGCTTGGGTGTGTGTATTGACCCAGTGTTGCTACCATCTCTCGATAATTGAGCTTTCTTGAATTATTATTCAAGAATTCTGTGTATTTAAAAAAGAATGGATCTTTAATAACTGTGAGCTGTTGTGAACTCATAGCAGGGTTTTTGAAGAGGTCACTGACCAAATAAAAGATGGTTACTTTGGACTGAATACCATCATGTTTCAGGCATGGTACTTGGTTCTTTGTATTCTTTGGTGTATGACAATATTCATAAAAGCCTTAATAATTGTGAAATATGTCTCTGTATGACAAGTGACTCAGCTGTTGTCTTACAATTGCATGTGATGGAGCTAGAAGTTGAGCTAGCATCTGTGATTTACAACCCTCCGATATTCCCACTACCCAACACTAGTTCCCACCAATTCCTCAATTTATTCATACAACAGGTATTTATTAAGAGATGATTCTCTGTCAGTGTTCTGAGAACTTGTATACCGTGTTTAATAACAATAATAAAAGCAAAGAAAAAATACAATACTTCCTATTCCAGTAAGTCCCTTGAACTTTATGACTCACAGAATGTCACCAAATGAGTGATCTTTATTCATTTCTTCATCATCGTCTGGCATCTATGGAGTTCCAAGTGCAAGGCTATCATCTTGCATATGCAGAATTAAGTATTACATCCCTTCAGCTTTCTTCAGAGGCCATGAGCCACCTACCCAGCACAGTGCTCCCTCCACAGGGCTTCCCTATGAAGATAGTAAGGCCTATGTCCACAAGGCCAAATATAGTAGATGATTTTTTCAAAAGATTCTATGGTCTTTTATAACAAATTGCATTCTTTCCAGAATTAGTTTTAATGACAAAACCTTCTGTTAACATATTTAATTAAGTCCTCTGAAAAGATAAGTTAAAATCCCAACTCCCAATAGCCCAGGATGTGATCTTATTTGGAAATAGGATTGTTGCAGATGTATTTCATTAAAATGAGGTCACACTCTAGTAGAGCAGGCCCCTAATTCAATATGACCAGTGCCCTTATAAGAGAAGGGAAATTGGAATACAGATGCACAGTGAGAAGATAATCGAAAGAGACACGAGGAGAAGATGGCCATGTGACAAGGGAGACAGGGGCTGGAGCAACATATTTATAAGCCAAGGAGTGCCAAGGACCATCAGGAAACACTAGAAACTAGACGAAACAAGGAAGAATTTTCTTCTATGGTTTTCAGAAAGAACATGACCTTGCTGATATCTTCTTATTTTAAAAATTCTGAGACAATAAATTTCTGTTGTCTTAAGACAAGCAGGTTTGTTTAATTTGTTAATACAACCCTAGGAAGCAAATACACTTTTCTACCTCTTTCGTTTTTTTTTTTTTTTTTGCATCCACCTCTTCTCTCTTACTCTTTCTTCTTTCTCTCTTCTTCTTCTTCCTGTACTTCTTTTTATTTTTTTCTCTCACCTCTCACTCACCTTCTAGTATGGATCCTGGTGGGAAAAATATTTTTTAAAAAAATCACTGTGCTACCATTTCTTCCTATTAGATTGATTTCCCAATGCTGACATCTTGGCAGTTCCTTTGAAGAAACCACTGGCAGAGTTATTTAATAAAGGTCTCCTTTTATTTATGAATGCTAAAGAAAGCCTAGAAGGTTCAGAAACTCTGCTCTCATTCCATATTACAAAATACATGAACTGATGAAAAAGTCTCAGAGCAATATCGCTGCTCCCATTTAAAGATGCTGAAGCATATGTTTCATTGGTCCTCTGGCACCTTTATGTCTTCAGAGACATGCAATCTCCTTCCATCAGAGAGTAATTCAGTGCCCTGCAAATGATTAGTAAGTCCTGAAACATGTGAACATGTGGATGCTTACCGATCCCAGGTAGACAGGGCATTTTTCCTCAGTCTTCAGTGTCACCACTAATCATGTTTTGCCTCTCCTAGAAGCAGTAGGCCACTGCACAAAGCAATTTTCTACTCCAGATAATCACACTACACTTCTGGCTATGCAAATCCAGTGTAGAGCATTCTTCCTGAAAACTGTTTCTTAAGGAAATGTTATTTCAAAACCTGATTTTGTGGAGCTAAAAAACATACTTGTCACCAGCTATTTCCTTCTCTAAACATCTCAGCTTGTAAAGTTTTTTGGTTACTTTGCCTTTTAATGTTAGGAACCATAAAGAACAGGAAAAAGGCACAAAAACATTAGAGAGACCTTACTACCTTTTTTTAGGTCCATGCAGTTTTATGTATATAATACACTTTAAAAAAATCCTCACTCAAAGATATGTTTATTGATTTTAGAGAGGGAGAGAGAGAAACATCAACATGAAAGAGATATTGACCAGTTGCCTATGGTAGGCGCCCAGACCAGGACCAAACCTCGGCATGCGCCCTGACCGGGAATCAAATCTGCAAGCCTTGGCATATGGGACAGTGCCCAACCAACTGAGCCGCCTGGCCAGGGCTATCATACACATTTTAAAATAGGAAAAGACAATATTATTTGAAATGTGTGCATTATATTAAACAAATAATTATGAAGTCTTTTTACTTTTCCTAGGCACTAACTATAAAAAAGGCAGACTTGTCATAGGCACTAACTATAAAAAAAGACAGATATAAAAACAATACAGCCCATTTCCTTGTGGAGTTTTTCATCTAGTGGGGGAAGCGGACATGCTCACAGATGACAACCTTCCATGCACAGGATATGGGGAACCGGCTGAGTGGTACCCTGGAGATATATGCAGGTTCTGAGGTCAGATTATCTTGATTCATAATCCCGACTCAGCCACTTGCTAGTCTCTGATCTTAAGCAAATGACAAACTTTCTAAACCTTAGTTTTCTCCTTTGTAATACAATCCCCCCAACTCCCCATCACAGGGCCGTTTTGAGGGCTTTACAAGTTAATGCACATAATGCCTTCATATAGTTATGGGCACATAGGAAGCTCTGGGGAGTAATATGCTTTTGTTCTATGAGGGAAAAAGCAGTTGGGCAGAGGGACTGAATGAAAGTAGCCCATCACAATAGGAACATTGATGGAGAGTATTAATCTAAAAGCTATCCAGCTTCAGCTGTGCAGAGTAGCTTACAAATCTGTTGAACATTCTCCATAGAGACCAACTAGTGACAACAACCAAAAGGCGGGGGGAAACTGCAGAGAAAATGAAATAACTTAAAAAGGCAGTGACTATATCTCCACCTGCCCGCTCCCCTTCTCCTGGGGTATCAGTGTCTGCTCCAAGGAGAACGCTATCTGTGTCATACATAACAATTACTTGGCCAGTGTTCTGCAGGGAGTTGCTATTTTTCTGTTGAGAAGGCACATTGAATTAATCATTTGGCATTCCATCATATTCAATTTGCTGTCCCATAACACTTTATTTGTTTTATATAAGGAGTTGTGCGCCAGAGGGCTCTGATGATGTTGAGAATGCATCACTTCAGTCACTTACCTCCACCACTGCTGGTTTTGCTGCCAGCTTTTTACACTTGAATTAATTTGGCAACTTAGTGCTCAAGTAGAAAAAAGTAGAAAAATCTATTTTGAACATAGGTAAAGCCAGCTGGAGGCTAAGGTGTAAGGAAGACGACTTGTTTTACTGGAGGTTATGATGCCAGATTTTTACCATTTGTGAGATCAGCTTTTTTTTTAAATGAACTTTAGTTTTAGAGTACTTTTAAATTTATAGAAAAGTTGTGAAACTAGTTCTGAGAGTTCCTACATATCTAACACCCAGTTCCCTTAGTTGTTAACATCTTCTATTAAGCATGGTATATGCTTGGCTACCGATAAAGCAGATTCGATACATTACTATTAACTAAATTTCATACTTTATTCAAATTTACTTAATGCCTGTTTTACCTGATGCCCTTTTTTTGTTTCCTGCTGTCACTCAAGATACCACATAATTGCTTTTAGTCATCATGTTTCTTTAGGTCCCTCTTGGCTCTGACAGTTTCTCAGATTTTCCTTGTTTTTGGTGACCTAGTTTTGAGAAATACTGCCAAGGCATTTCATACAATGACTCTAATTTTTAAAATAATATTTTATAATATTTTAAATAATAATGTGAGACTTTAAGGTTACACTGAGATTTTGCAGTTTTGTGAGGAGGACCACAGAGGTAACACTATTTTCATCATTACATTATATAAAGAGATCTGCCACCTAGACTTATCATTGTTAAGAATCATCTTTGATTGCTGGGTTGAGGTGAGGTTTGTCAGGTTTCTCTACTAGCATTTACTCTCCCCCCACCCCTTTCCATTGTGCTATTTGGAAAAAAAGCCACTTAAGAGGTAGGATATATGCTTCACCTCCTCGAGGACAGATTATCACTTAAGTTACTTGGAGTTCATCTGCACTTGAGATTTGTCTGTTCTCCCCTATTTATTTATTTATCCAATAATTTATATCAGTATGAACTCATATGAATTTACTTCATACTTTGAGTTATAATCCAGTCCCATGTTATGCCTTTTGTTGCTCAAGTTGCCTCAGCTTTGACCAGTGGAGCAGTGGGGCTCTTTCGTTGGTTCTTATGTCCCTTTCCCATGTCCTCATCATGGTGGGCTGTTTTGTTTTAAATGCTTTCTTACATTCTGGCAACACAAGATACCCCAGATACAAGATTATACAAGATAACCCTAAATGGGCCATTTCTTTAAGAAGCACTAGATAATTTTATTGGGAGATTGTATTAGAAACTGAAGTCTGGGTATTGGGTGTGCTTTTGCTCCTGGAGTGTCATTGCTTCTGACACTAGTTTTGTTTTGTGTGTGTGTGTGTGTGTGTGTTTACCACTTGCCCTTCCTCAAAATCACCCCAGGATCCCTGGGACTCAGGCTTCCCAGGACTGTGCCCTATAGTGGCCCATCCAGCACAGCTCTTCTTCAGCACCTTGCTGTGGGACGGCTGGACAAACCCATTTTCTGTCCCTTTCTTCCATCAAAAGTTATTGTGTTGTCTTCCTTTCCTGGTATTGTGATCAGCTTCCAAAAATAATTAGTTATTTGAACCTTGTACAGAGTCTTTCAGGTGATTTTCAAGAAATATTTGTTACATTTAATTGAATCTGATAATCTAATTCCCATTAAGTTGTCAAAAACTGATAATGGATTAAACTGTCACTACTCACACAAGATAATTGAACTTTTAATAGAGAATTTCTTAAGACACAGCTGTTGCCCAAGGAAATGACACCAAAAGGTGGCAGATACTTAGGAAAATGTATGTTAGCAAATAAACCTTAATTTAGTGGGTCCTGGCTGGTAGTTTTAAAAATTAAAAAAAGAATAGAAAATATAATTCATCACATGGAGTTAACATTACTTTGTGAAGCTTGTGTGTGTGTGTGGACTGAGTCAGGACATAGAGCCCATCACCATTCACAATGTCTAAGCAGCTATTTTTTTCACCATTTTACATACAGACATACAGGATACTATGAATCTTAAAGGTTTCTATGGTAAATCTTAATTTGGCAAAGCAAGTAACTTGGTTCCTTTTTTCGTTAAATTCCTTTGGAAATGTGTCACAATCATCAGTACGGTCACAGGCACACCATGTTGGTGAATTGGGCTATGATGTGGTCCGTCTCTATGGATGTGCAAAGATATGATCCATGTGTGATGGGTGATCATATTCCTATATTTTAATTTCTGGCTTATTATCTATATTAAGAGTTATTCCCACCCATCTAGATGGCCAGGTAGCCAACAAAACCATGCAGTGTGCTGGTTAAGCATGCAGGCTCTGCTTTACCCATAACACAGGCTCTGCCATTTCTTAAATGTGTAGTTTTAGTCCAGTAACTTTGGTTTCTTCATATGTAAAATGGAATTAATTAGAATATTTACCTCATAAGGTGTTTTTATAGGAACATTTAGTATGGTTTACCTTCAACAAATTTTGTCATTTAATAAGTCAGCATTTTGCAAACTATAGATCACAATTCCCAAGTGCACCATGAAATCAATGTAATGGGTGTCTCTAACATTAAATAAAAAAGTAGACAAACATAGCATGATAGAACACATACAAGTAGTAAGAGTAAATTTGATGCCCAAAGCTTTAGTTCTGTGTGTGTTCATCTGTGTGTGTGTCTGTGTGTGTAAATACTGTGTCATTAGGTAAAATGTGTTTCTTACTCATCAGAAATACTTGATCAAAAATATTTGAAATGTCAGACATAATCCGACAGATCTTTCCTCCCCACAATCCTTTCCCATTCTTCAATTTTAGGCTCTGATATCAGGCTCTCAGACAACCTTCTTTACCTCTCTGTTTGCTTTCAATCCTTTATAATAACATCATGAAATCCTAAATTCTGCCTCCTGTCAGACCTGTAATTTTACATTTATTTATGTGATTGTTTGGTTAATAGCTATACCTCTCTTTTTAGCATCTAATTTCATCAACAGTCATGACTGGTCATTTTTTGCTTCCTCCTATATTCCCCACCTCTAACACAGTGTCTGGCACACAGTTCGTGCTCAACAAATGTTCAGTAAAGGACCAAACATATCCTTCATTAACTCTCATGTCACCCCATGGATAATCGTCCATTAACTTCTGTGAATTCTTCTACTTAATATATCTCAGGTCTATCCAGTTCACTGAATTGTTTTTGAAACTTAATTCCTCTTGCCTAAACTTCAGCACTGTGTTTTAACTGGTCTCCTTATCTACACCCTGTTGCATTTCCTCCTACTCCAATCCAATTAATTTCTTCCCTAAGTGATTTTTTTTTACTAAAATGAAAATATGATCATGTCACCTTTCAGCTTAGTCTTTTTCAATGGCATCTAATTGCCCACAAAAAGAAGTTCAAACCCCTTATTATGTACATTTGCAATCACAGATACCACCGTACAAAATTTTAACTATATTTTTTATAACTCAATTTGATTTTCTGATTCCAAACTGTATCTGCCCGATTTAGAATCAGTTTAGTCACTTGTAAATTCAGTCCAAGGTAGTGATTTCTCAGTTAGGATTTATAGTTCAGTCACATAAAGGATTGCAACATTCTCATTTTGTATTTCTTTGTAGCTTTCCTAGGGTTTGAGTCTAATCTTTGGGAGATTCAGTGAAGATGGTGGGGATGGTTTATACACTTGCTAGTGCCCTGTTTCAGGGAGGGGGACTTCTCCATTCTCAGCTCACTGCAGACCTGCATTTGCCTTCCCGTTCTGGTTGTGTTCTCTGATTCTTAGTTGTACGTAAGCAACTCCATCAAAGGTGACTTAGGCTGCCTAGGTCACTCCAATTTCAAGTGACTGTGGACCATGTTGAGGACAGCCATTAGCTCACCAGTCTCTGGAGGCAACTGCCTATGCCACAGCCTTTGCATGTGTCAGCGCACTAATGCCCAAGGCAGCCCTCTGGTACTTGTGTTTTGCTCATTCGTGTTCTTTCTCTGCTTTTCCCTCCTTTTCTCTTTCCCCCTTTAATATGACACTTTATGCACAACATATAAGAGTGGTCACATGCCATGCTTTTTAGGAATAGGAACCTACTAATGACCTCTCACTCTGCCCCTTAAACCTTCCGTTGGGCATTTGACTATTGTTTTTTCCTTCCTTCAAGTCCCCCAAACTTCAAGGCCTCTGGGGACATGTCTATTCTCTAAGAGCCTCATATTTCTCAGTACTTGGTAAGCCCTCTGGAATATGATTTAACTATATTTTCTCTCCAAAGCTGAGTAGCTTTTTGGTATCAGGAGTGGTAAAGAAGAAGTTGAGCTTTGCCCCTATTCATAATTAATTTCAATTTCCAGTGGATACTAACTTTGAAATTTATAAATAGTAAATTTGTCTTTGTTCACTTTATTCTCCCAATTTGAAAAATTCCCTCTGGAGTTAATATGAATATAAGACTTCCATAGGAACCTGAATGGTTGGAGTGGAGATGGCATTTACTTTATTTTGCCAAGTACTATAATAAACATTTTGTTGTTGTTGTTGTTGTTTTATTATTTAATTCTCACAACAAACTTTTGAGGGAAGTTAAATTATTTTAAATTTTACCTATGGGGAAACAAAACCACACACACAAAAAGGAAGAAGCCTGTTTAAGATTGCACAAGATGCGGTAAGATGAAACCTAACCCAGGAATTCTTAGTCTAGAGTTGTTGCTGTGAATTATTTTGATGTGCTGCAAACACCTCCCTGATTTATAGCATCTCAAAACTTGGTACTGGGTGCTCTAACTTCTGAGCAGAATGTTCTTTATCTGTTTTCTTTCTTCTTATCATTTAAAATTCAATTCACCACATTATCTCCTCCGGAAGTTTTCTCCTTTACCACCTTTCTCCTTCCCCTCTCTAGCCTGCTTTTGCATGCTTCAATGGCTACTTTAACTCATTTTTGTCTCCCAGTAGACCATGACCTTAGAAAGCAGGAACTCCGTCCTCCTGTTATTTGGATTCCAATACCTAATCTCAGACGTGGCCTGTAAAAAGTGTTTAGGAAAACTAGTTGAATCAATTAATGATCAATGAAAAAGTTTGAATGCTGATGGCATTCTCCAGTCCTGATATAGAAATAACAGAGACTTAAAAAAATGGGAAATATATGATAGTTTTAAATAACACCTGTTTGGTAACAATCCAATCTTATTTTTAAGACCCTGAGTAGATATAAAGAATAACTCTCCCGAGGCTGATTAGCCTCACTATCCTGGGGAATCTATTTTGTTCCCTCTGCCTTGAAGAAAATATCTAAAATAGTATGTTTTCCCAAAGGTGTCTATCATTCATAGATTGTGAAGTTTCTGAAATACCTGTAAAAGAACATTGTTTCTACTGCTCACAAGGATTATCTACGCTTTTTGGAGAGATTAATCTGCAGACTCACAGCAGAAAAACAGACTACTACAAGATAGTAAAACAGATGCTAGAGGTCTGGTGGTAAACAAGAGAAGCCAGTGGGACCTGAAAAAGTGAAGTTGATACAGCTTGGGGCCACAGTTACAACATAATTGGGAGAAGCAAAAAAAGTCTCATGGTCCAAGACACCTGGAGTCTTGGTGAATTTCCCAACCACCCCCCACACCAGAAATATCAGTATTGGTGGGAGGACCAGAAATGTGACTCGTGCCTTCTACACACAGCATTTGTATTCTCCAACCAAATGGCTACTTTTCAAGGCTACCTACAGCAAATGCTCAAGACTGAAAAAGCTGCCGAACTTGCTAATAGACCATTCAAAAAAGACAAATTTGTCCTGCTCCCATATTCCCCAAGACTGATACTTAGTAAAGGTCAGTAGCTGATTTATTAATGAAAGATAAAATCAGAAAAACAAAAAAAAATGTGTGCAGAATGTCAGAGATACAAAATGCTAAAATAATTATTTTAAAATAACTTCTTGGTACTTGACCAAGAATGAGTTCATTAGCATTCAACATTACCACTTTTGTATAAATAAGGGAAACAAAACATACCAAAAACAATGGAAATGTTCTGGGAGTAAATAAAGAAATAGCATTTTCAGTGTAAAAAATGTTACACATTTTAGGTGCAATTATTAAATGTTGATTTGATATTTAGTTTGCTAATTACATTACTGAAATCGATAATATGTGAAATATTGAAAGTATTTAAGAAGTACAATATTGGGGAATGGTTTCCATGTACTAATAGGTAAAGGTTGAGCAATTTAATGGTGATGAATGCTCCAAATTCTTCAGACAAATATATGCATCTGTACCTCTAAGTAAATATGAATAAAGAATCATAGGTTTGAAGCTACCTTCCTCTTCTGTTTTTATTGTAGCAATCTCTACATGTAGGTCTTTGATTAACTTTTTAATAATGTTTTCAAACATCCTAATAACCTGTTCCTGATCAGTCAATTGTGCTATCTATACAGGTAATTTGCAAAACTTCCACTTTTCTTTTTTACATAATGTTTTATATACATATTGAATGTTTTACATGCTGTTATTCTTTGGTTTTGGTTTTTTACTTCTCTGGAGGTATTGAGAATAAAAGTGTCTTGGAGGTCTTCTCTCTGGTATGGCTCCGTTGGTTGGAGCATCGTCTGGTAAACCAAAATGCTGAGAGTTCAATTCCAGGTCAAGGCACAACCAGAGTGTGGTTTCCATCCCCAGTGGTCCCTGTGTGTACAATCCCCTGTACTGGGGGCAACCAGTTAATGCTTCTCTCTCCCAGTGATGTTTCTCACCTTTCTTCTCTCACTTCCTCTCTTTCTAAACAGCAATGAAAAAAATGTCCTTGGGTAAGGAAAAAGAAAATAAATCATAAAATAAAATAAACCAAAACAAAATAAAATAAAATAAAATAAAATAAAATAAAATAAAATAAAATAAAAGCATCTGGAGGCAATTCTAGGTACAAAACTGAGTCTCAACACATCAGTTACCTTCTGATTGTACAAAGGTACATACTGTCAACATTTTCTCAGCCTTTTAAGAATAAGGCTACCACCCTACTTCCCTTGAATCTCCAAAAACACAAAACAACTGGAAGGAACAATCAAGGCAATCTGGTAGAGTGAGTCTGTTAATACTTAATTGACTCACTCTACCAGAATATAGAAAAATTATGCCTGTTGCCTCATATAATGATTCTTCTTTGCTTGATTTTTTTTTGTCCCAAGAATTCTTTAATTCTAACTAATCAATCTTTAAACCAGTTAAGAGTCAACATTGTATATGACTATTTTTTCAATGATATTAGCCAGTTTCCAAATATTTAATAAGACTGTTTTTAAGATACAGTACACAGCAGGGAGTAATGAGAACAGTTATATGTTATAATCTGGATATTGATGACTGTATTGAAAAGCATACAGCCCAGGGAAATACCCTATGGTGACACTATGATTTCTATTATAGCTCATTTGTTTTACTTTAATTAGGTAAGAAAAGAAAAGAAATCTCTTCCTCTACTATGGGTGCCTGAGGAATAATAGTGCCCTGGGCAACAGGTATGTCCATTTTTAATGAATTTGCTACAAAAAATAAGATTCGGTTTATTAGAATTTATTACCCCATGGGGAAGGAGGGTTTGGAAAGTATCATACTCATTGTCAGTGTTCAGTCATATATAAATGAAGCGACTGATGGGTGATCACAAAACACTTGAAAAAGTATTTTTAACACATGTTAAGGTTTTCTGATGAATCATCTGCAGAATATAAGGGATGTTTCAATAATAAAATAATGTGCATTCTGACACAATGTTATGCCAGTGCTCTTTGATTACAGTAATATACCAAAATACTGCTGTTTCAATAATATATATAGATGTTTTTTAAAATGATAAATTGATTACATATATCTGATAGTTCCTGTTTATATAAATGTGCATGTAACCCTGGCTGGTGTGGCTCAGTGGATGGAGTGTAGGCCTGTGAACCAAAGGGTCGCTGGTTTGATTCCCAATCAGGGCACATGTCTGGGTTGCAGGCCAGGTCCCCTGTTGGGGGCATGCGAGAGGCAACCACACATTGACGTTTCTCTCCCTATCTCTCTCACATCTCCTCTCTAAAAATAAATAAATAAAATCTTTAAAAAGTAAAAACATGCATGTTTTAGTACTGTTATTGGGTTGGTTCATTTAAAATAAATGCATATTGAAAATTCATGTGTCTTCAGAAGTTCTTATTATTTATTACACATAATCAGAGGAAGGGCATTTCAAAGCATGAAATACAAAGCAAGGTCCTTTGCTCCATAAAACATCAAATGTAAATTAGAAATAAATAAATCATATACTAAAGGTACCGAGAAATGTTTTGCTTGTTTGTTGCAAAGAGAGATCATGAAATAGGTAAAAGAGGACGAAGACAAGAAGGATGAAGTAAGGCACTAAGTCATGTTTAGGACAAAAGAAGGAAAACCTAGGGAGACGAGATAATGAAAAGAAAGCACTAAAGGCGAACAAAGGATAATATTCTATTATTCCACAACTATATACATAGTAAGAAAGAAAAGATTCAACTCCTTCATCTGAAAGCTCTATAACTTATGTTTTATGGGATCATGAAAATATGTGTTGAAGTTTCTTTTTACCTCTCCAAAGCTTTTTGTACTGTAAAGAATAAAATTACTCTGTTTCATATTTAAAGAAATATGTTTGTGATCTCTTTTGATGTAGAATGTTGGTTTTTTACAATGAACATGATTTGGGGATAAAGAAAAAAGACAACCCTGTTACATTTACCATAACATAGACAAGACTGTAAGTTTGGCAAAATATAAAGGAGACTCAATACACTGGTGCATACTTTTTGTGGATGTGAACTAGAGAGATAGATGATAAAAATGAGCAGTATATCTCTTACCCTGCTTCCATACCTAAATCTATATAACTTTGTGAAAATATATTGAGTTTAACTGTGTGGGATGGCTAAAACATATTCTTTTATTTATTGATTTGAGAGAGAAGAAGGCAAGGGGTGGGGAGAGAGAGAGAGATTGATTTGTTTTTTCACCTACTTATGCATTTACTGGTTGCTTCTTACATTGTTGAATGTGCCCTGAGGATGGAATATGCAACCTTGGCATATTGGGACAACGCTGTAACATGCTGAGTTCCCTGGCCCAGGGCTGGAACACGTTTTTTAATTAAACAAAACACTTTTACAAAGCAATTGTATATCACAAAGAAAATCAGCAACAATTACTTTCAACTATGTACAAGGGAGAGTATTGATATTTACTAAGTGTTGGAAAATTCCACACATATTTTATTTTTGCTCTTATTGACCTAAGCATTTTTGAACTTCACATTTAGGGTACATTTTGAGCACACTATTATGGCTGTGCCTTAAAGCAGTAAAATGCGTTCATGCTAGATGATTATTATTTTGGGGAACCACTAAAAGTAACCTGATGTTAGGTCCAGAAGCTTGTTGCAGCTTCCACAAAAAAAGTGTGTATTTAAAAAACATACAGATGATTTAGTACATGAAACTTTGAAAAAGAAAATATATATACTCCTACAACAATGGAAAATACATATGAATAAGGTGATTCATTGCCACATTGCTCATACTTGCAAAACTTTGGAAGTAATCTAAAGGCCCACACACTGAAAAGTGGTGATTAAACAATAAACAAAATGTAAATGCAGGTATGAATGAATGAGCAAGACCTCTCTGCACTGATATGAAGTAAATTCCAGAGTATACTATTAAATGAAAAAATAAAAATGCAGAAAGACTCTATAGTATATTAGCTGTGGTGTAAGATAGAAAGGAGTATAAAAATATAGACATTTATCTGATCTTTGTTGAAAAATGTAAAAGAACAAAAAAGTTTGACAGGAATGAATGAGCTTGTTTGTCTAGAGGTGATAAGAGAGAACGGCATGGAAAAAATGAGGAATGAGGAAACAGCAGAAGGCATGATGAGACAGTGGGACTTCTCTGAGTATGTCTGTGTGGTATGGCTTTCAAAACCAGATCCCCGCAATGTGTGTAGGCATCATCCAATCTATTGAGGGCCTGGATAGAACAAAAGGTGAGAAAAGAAGAAATGTATCACTTTTGTTGCATGCCTTATTGTTTGAACAGACACATCTTATCTCATTTAGCCCTCAAACTGAGATTTACACCATTGTATCCTCTGCTTGTCAGGCCTTTAGACTCAGACTAGAACTGTAACACCACTTCTTCTGCATCTCCAGCTTGTAGATGCCACGTTGTGCATCATCTCAGCCTCCATCATCACGTGAGCCAATTCCTCATAATAATCTCTGTATACCCATATCTATCTATCTATCTATCTATCTATCTATCTATCTATCTATCTATTTATCTCATCTATCCTACCCGCTCTGCTTATATGGAGAGCCTTAACAAATATAGATTGTAACATACAATGTGATTAATATGTAATATAACCTATAACCCCCCGAAATGTTTGTGAGTCTAACCAAACAAAAATAAATACACATAAGCAAGGGAAAAATAATGACTTTCTAGTGGAGAAACCTGGGAGATGCCACCTAAATAGGTGATCATAGCTCACATTCCAGCAGTAAAAAAAAACCCAAAACAAAAAGAAGTTCTTCATATACCTTCTGATACTATGCACTGAGAAAGTACATTATCTCTCTAATATTCCTGCCAGAAATTCCTAAACTAAATTCAATCATGAGAAAATCTATCACACCCAATTTGAGGGACGACCTACAATACAGCTGGCCATTACTCATGAATAAAAAGGAAAGACCTGAAGCACTATTCCAGGCTAAAAGAGACCAAAGTGACATAAAAACTATATGATCATGGCCCACAGCATAAGGGTGCTACTGGGACAATTGATACAATTTAAATAAGGTTTATAGCTGGTAGTGTTGTATAAAATTCTTGGGTTTGATAATTGGCTATGGCTTTTTAAAATGATAACATTTGAAAAAGCTAGAGGAAATTCTTAATTTTTTCAACTGTATTTTCAACTCTCCAAGCCTCAATCTATTTCAAAATTAAAAGTTATTAACATTAAAAGAGACAGTGAGGCAGCTAGTTGTAAGACATGAACACAGACCCATTATTTTGAACCCCCAGATCCTAAACCATATTGGGATAATAGTAAGACAGCACAATAGCTGCAGAATGGCCAACTTGGGGTTCCACCGTTACAGAAGCAAAGATTCTGAGCACAGATAATTGGATATAAAAGTTTCAAACAGCAGACACTGCAGCTTTACGTTTTAAAAGAGTATGTTTCCATGGTAGGTTGAATGGAAGTATGTGCCATATTTATCTCTTTCCTAAGACACTTTTAAAAATTGACATCATTTAAAAGCAAAGGATAATGATTTTTTCATGCCAAAACCATCTACACTGCATAATGTAATAGTCTACATTTAGATAAAGGACCTTAGATTTTTAAATTATATATTTATAATATAGAAAGTTGTAAATATTTAGCACACATATAATCCTCATTGCTGCTATTGGACAAGGCAGATTAGGATAAATTAGTCCCCAGAGCTGACATAAGCCAGAGTTTGAAGCAGACATTCCAGATCTGCACAAATGTTTTACTTCCTTCATAAGAGAAAAAATATGGAGGACACACAAACTCTGAAGGTCTATGTAGCTAACTTCAGAAGTCAACAAGAAAATGAACCAAGTTAGTACAAAAAAGTCAGGAGGCAGTTAGCGTTCCCATCTCAGAGATCACCAATATAAAAATAAGCATGTGTGCGTGATGATCCAGAAAGACAGGCTGCCAGAGGAACAGGTGTGATCCCCAGGCCACAATTCTTTGAAATATAGGTACCTAAAATTATTCAATAAATATAAGTTTTCCCTATCGCTCTAACATTTGTTTCTTTTTCTTTTTGTATCTTATGTTTTAAGTTGCTCTTTTTAGGGATATTTTATGATGGATAACACATACAAATTGTTATAAGTAATTTACAAGTAAGTATGCTTAGAAGAAAAGTACTGAAACATTTTGTACTGAGGGCAGAAAGGGTAGTTGTTCAATGGGTATGAAGTTTCAGTCATGTAAGATAAATAAATCCTAGAGGGCTGCTGTATAACATGTTTATAATTAATGATACTTTATTATAAACCTAAAAATTTGTTAAGAAAGTAGATCTCAAGTTGTGTTCTTATCACAGTAAAAATAAATAAGAAAGAAAGAAAAAAAGGAATAAAAAAGAAAGGAAGGAGGAAAGAAAGAAAGAAATTGTGGTGTCAAGAATGTTCTGTTTATTGTTCTATTTTGATTTGGTTAACTGTATTTATTAGTATTTGAACTTGGATATAAGTAGATTATATTTTGATTACAAGGACAGAAACTGCTTATTTTGTTTATAAATTCTTCAACTTGTCTATGGGTTAAATCAGATATAAGAGCAATTTCGCACAGCAGTATTCACAAAGGTGAATTTGCTGATCTAGCTAGCTTGTTAGGTTCACATTTTCTTTCTACTTAGCCATACAAAGCTATGGATACATTTTAAGAATTATAAAAATAAAGAACAATACCAGTGAGCTGATCTATGATCTCTGGCCTCTGGCCTAGCATCACATTCCTGCTATTTGAAAGCAGGATTGAGCTCACAGTTGACAATCCTGGCAAGAGAGGTCACAGTTTGAGTGGTAAACCTTGTTCCTTGATCAGGTAGGGTCAGGGAAACTAAGTTGACCACAGAAATATTAATACAAAAAAATTAACTCTCTAGTTACAGAAGTTACAGGAAATATGTCCACACATAACCTCCACATAGATGAAAACGCATTCCAAGGTGTTAACTTCGACAGCTACGTGTGAACAATAGCTTCTTCCTAAGATCACTTAGGTTCAGCAACCTCCATGTCTGCAATATTAATCTCTTGCTATGAGGCCATCTCTACCTAACAGGAATCCATGCAAGACAACAAGATATCTTTAAACTTCAACAAGATTAAGCTTTAGCAATTAAAGACTGTGTCTTTTTTATTCACCTATTCATTGTAAATGACTTACAAGATCATACTTGTACATTTTCTTCTAATTACTTGTTGAGGGGAGAAATCGCATGCAATAAAGTGAGGGGTCCTCTAAAGATTAAGAGGCAGTCCTAAGGCAGGGCAAGGGAAATGTCCTGCCCACCAGTGGGGTCAGTTAAAGCAACCCCAGCATGCGGCTTTATGTATTAGCACAGGAGTCACAGAGTTTTACTATGAGAGGAAAACAAACTCAGGAAGTGGCTCCAAGAGCTGGCTGAAAGCCCCGGGGGCTTATCTAGGACCAGAGGCACGTCATACCTGCCAGTCACCCCAGCTGGTGAACATCTTCCCTTCAAAATATTACTCTTCAAAAAAATTGGTTATATATTGGCTGAAAATATTTTTGCCATGTTTATGCAGTTTTAAGACAGTGCCATCTAAATGAAGCATTTTAATTATATATCAAAATGGAAAGACACTCAAAACTGATCCAGAGGAGATACGATGAACAGAGCAGGGGGGTCAAAAACTGCAAAGCCTGAGAGGATCCCACCTGTGCCCTGTCAGCCTTCACTGTACATATTTTGAGACCTTTCACTAAAATCCTCACTTTAAGTGTCATGATTTATTTTGTGAGGCCACTTTATCCTGTCTCTTAAGTTTTGTGTTTTACAGTCTTGGAAAGAATAATATCTTATAGCACGTGGATGTTCAAATGACCATTCCTCAGTTTCTGGTTGAAAGCACACTGACCGAACGTCTTCCTGGCCTCACTGCCACCCTAGTTTCACTCTGTTGCCTCTTGAGCCACTTTTGTCTTCCTTGTTGTGATGGTTAGTTTTATATGGCAACTTGACTGGGTCATAGGGTGCTCAGATATTTGGTAAAGTATTATTCTGGATATTGCTGTCAGGATGTTTTTGAATGTTTAACTTTTAAATTGTTAGACTGAGTAAAGCAGATTACTCTCCTTAATATAAATAGGCTTCATCCAGTCAGTTCTTAACCTGAATGGAAAAAAAAAGGTGTTACTCTCCTGTGAATAAAAGGGAATTTCTGCTGTCTGCCTACCTTGATCTTGGATATTTTTTCTGCCTTTGAACTCAACATTAAGCATAAGGTCTTCCTGAGTCACCAGTCCAACAGCATTAGGACTCAAACTGCGCTAAGGACTTTTCTAAGTCTTCAGCTTTCTGACAATACATTTTGGTACTCTTAGGCCACCATATCATGTGAGTGAATTTGTTAGAATAAACTATATATATATATATTGCACCATATTTGCATATAGATATATAGAAGTCCCCCAATATCCACTGGGAATTGATTATAAGACCCCTTGTGCAAACCAAAACCTACAGGTGCTCAAGTCTCTCACATAAAATGGCACATGCACCCCAATGTTCATAGTAGCATTATTTATAGTAGCCAAGTGTTGGAAATAGCCTAAGTGCTCATTTGTAAATGAGTGGATCAAAATACCATGGTACATTTACACAATGGAATACTATGCAGCAAAAAGAAAGAAGGAGCTCCTTCCCTTCGTGACAGCATGGATATATCTGGAGAGCCTTATGCTAAGTGAAATAAGCAAGGCGGTGAAAGACAAATACCATATGATCTCATCTATAAGTAGAAGCTAATCAACCTAAACAAACAAATGAGCAAAATAGAACCAGAGACACAGAAATAAAAAACACATTGACAGTGACCAGAGGGGAAGGAGCAAGGGGATACCTGGGGAAAGAAGGGGAAGGGTCAAGGAACATGTATAAAGGACCCATGGACAAGGACTACATGGGGGGGTGACTGAATGTGGGAGCAGGTGGGCAGGGCAGGGGAGAGCAATAGGGAAAAATGAGGACAACTTTAACTAAACAAAAATTTTAAAAATTAAGAAAATGGCACAATATTTGTATATAGACTATATATAACATATCATATACTTTAAATCATTTCTAGATTGCTTTTAATACCTAATAAAATGTAAATGCCATGTAAGTAGTTGTTATACAATATTGTTTAGGGAATAATGACAAAAAAATTCTACACATATTCAGTACAGATGCAACCATCATAGACCTAACTACCCATATTTTGCTATATATAATGTGCATATTTTTGTTCAAATTTCTGATGGAAAAATAAGGATGTGCATTATACATGGGTCGTACTAATTCTGCATCTTATACATGTTTTTAATTTTTTTATTCATGCTTATATGTTAAAAGCATAACTCTAGCCCTGGCTGGTGTTGCTCAGTAGACTGAGTGACAGCCTGCGAACCCAAAGGGTCACCAGTTTGATTCCCAATCAGAGCACATGCATGGGTTGTGAACCAGGATCCCAGTAAGTGGTGCTCGAGGGGCAAGCACACATCGATGTTTCTTCCCCTCTCTTTCTCCCTCCCTTCCCATCTCTAAAAATAAATAAATAAAATCTTTTAAAAGTAGTGTAATTTTAGAAAGCAGTAGTGATATCTGTTTGCAAAATAATACCATGGAATACAATAATTGGCTTTATATATAAATAAAAATTGAATTAAAAAATTAAAACAAAATATTTTTTTCCTGAAAGTTTGGGTCAAAAATGTGGATGTGCATTATACACGGCAAAATGTGGTACATAGTACATACCAGCAACAACATACTAATCAGTAATAATTTTTTCCAAATACTTCTAATCCATGATTGCTTGACTCTACAGATGCAGAACCTGTGGATACAAAGGGCTGACTATGTAGATATAGAAACATTATATACAATAATTATATAGAGAGAAATATAAACACATATCCTATTGGCTCTGTTTCTCTAGAGAACCCTGACTAAAACACCCAGCATATTCACTCAAAGAAGTATCAATCTCTTCTTAAGACTGCACAATACACATTCTTTGATAAATAATAATCCCTTTCTTTGAGTTTAAACATTTTAATGTTTAGATTATCTGGGACTGGGAATGGTAGGATGTTGATGTTTAGTCACTTTTTGTAGAAGGAAGTTTCAAAGAAAAAAATAGAAAGAAAGAAAGAGAAAGAGGAAGGAAGGAAGGAAGGAGAAAGAAAGGAAGGGAGGAGGGGAAGAAGGAAGGAAGGAAGGAAGGAAGGAAGGAAGGAAGGAAGGAAGGAAGGAAGGGAAAGAGAGAGAAAAAAAAGTGGTTTGAGCAACCAAAAATTTGATTTTAGCTTACCTACTCCTTTGGACAGTCTAATGATTCCTTCCAGTAACATGGCTAAGAAACAGTTAATAATTAAAATGTGGATATATTCAATAAGTATAGCATATCTTATACATTTCTGAGTACTATCCTAAATTTCTAGAAACCTTGTGAATACTGTATATCACACATTAACAAGGTCTTACTTATTCACATTCATGAATTTTCAATACATGATCAGGAGATCAGGAAAACCCTTATAGGACTACAAGTTAAAAAAAAAAAAAACCTTCAAGGTAGCATTTAAATGTTCTTTTCTGAATGACCAGTGGGCATCACAAACAACACAAATATTTGTCTTATCATATCCTTACACAACACCCTTGGCACCACTTCTCCCTCTTTCTTCCCAGCAGCCCTTCTAGACATACTTCTTGCCTGTAACTCAATCTCCTTCAGGGGCCACAGCCGTGCCTGTCTGCATTGAAACACCTCACATCTCAAGGAAAGTTAAGGATCCTCTATGTACAATGTAGTTTAACTAGAAATCTCATTTGCCACCATCAACAAGTGGTAATTGTAGATTTACTAGTAAAGTTCAATATTTCTCCATCTGGTTGAGGGAAAACTTTTAATATCATAACTTCACCAAGAGTGCAATCAGAAATAGAAAATATAGTTATTTTGTAGCCGAAATTGAAGACATTGCTTTCCTTAAGAAAGTAATGTCTTTGTTTAGAATGAGGCCATCATTGTTTTTCACAGACACCCTTCTGTTCCTACTCCCCTTTGTACATGGTTCTTTCTCATCACATTCACTCTTACTTGTACACACATTTTGAACCTGTTTCTCTTCACTACTTATCAATAAATATTTTAAGGCAGACACGGGACTTTATACTTCCTTATTACCATCCCATTGCAAAACACCACTGATAAACAAAGGTCACTAAGCAAAAAAAAATCATTTAAATTCAAATGTTGATATTTAATTTGCTTTTCCGCTGTTCAGACTTATGAACTTTCTCTCAGGTTCCACCATTTCCTTGCTGTTAGGAAGGTCCAGGCCACTTTTGGCAGAGAAAAGTATCAGACTCTCTGTGTCTATTGTTTTTCTCTCAGACCAAGTAGGTGCTCTTTCCAGTCCCCACTGTCCAGATCTCCCACTGATACAGTTCTTGCTCCAATTATTGCTAGAAAGCCAATACCTCATTCCAATCTGTGTACTTGTGCACTGCCCCTAATAAGTAACATTCCTTTTGCCTTGAAACATATATCTTATCTAGAATTTTCTGTAGCAATGTCTTGAAATAAATTACAGTTTTCATCTGACTGGACATATTTCCAAGTAGATGATTCCAACTAGGTGAGGAGAGTTAAGACAGGAAACTTTAAGTTAGCTATGTTGTCTTATTCAGATTCCAGATGAGTTGGGAATATTTTAAATTTGATTCACTAACATATTAGTCTACCATCTCCAAACATAAATGACCAGATGGTGATGGTTTATCTGCTGCTGCTAATCTTTTAATATGCCCATCATTCTTGTCTTATGATTTTTTAAAATATTTTGAGTAACAAATACTCTTGCATAAAGTTTATAGTAACATCAGAGGGAAAGGTTTGTAAAGAAAAATTTGTTATACTGCAGTATTTTTATTGATAAAATGAGTACAGATTTTTATTCCAGAATATCTTCAATTTACCATAGCCTCACCAGCTATTCTGATTACCATTTCCAACATGCAGCCCTGCCAACCCTCATAGTCACAATAGAAGTAACAATATATGGAATTCAAAAACTTTCTTGCAACCAATATGAACAGATTGTTAATTTTTTACCCCTAGGAATATGCATCATTCATATGGTATATTTAAAAAATATGGTTTTCAAAGTCATCTATTTTCTGTTCTCATATTTTAATGTTAATAGATATCATAATATGTGTTTATTTTGTTACTTGCCTTTCAACAGGGAAGAGATTACTTACATAAGCACATTAAATAGCAGTAGCCGAACACATTTCATACTGTGGTACTGACCTTAAAGATCCTCTGCTGTGTTTCATAAACATGGACAATTACATATATTTTCCCTGAATAATGTGCTGTAGAAACAGAAAATGATATCCTAAAACACACTTTATCTAACCATGAATGGCTTATCCTTTTCTAACACCATGTTTTTGTTTGACCTGGGGACATCAATTAAATTTTTCCAAAGCCAGCACTTTTTCTTACTTCCCAGAGATAGTAAGGTTGTAAACTAGCATTGCTCCAAGTCCTTATAATTTCTTGCTCACCAACCATGTGAGTTTGAACAAACCAGTTCATCACTTACAGCCTGGATATCCACATATAGATAGTGTACAGTGACTACATTTACCTTATGAATTTATTATGAAGGCTAAAAGAAAATATATGAAAGTAATTTATAAAATGTTAAGTGACACAAATATATGCTTTTTAAGTATATTTTATTGATTATGCTATTACAGTGGTGCCAATTTTGTCTCCCCTTTGTACCCCTCTGCCTAGTAATCCCCTTCCCACCAGCATTACCCCCCTCTTAGTTTATGTACATGGCCATACATATAAGTCCATTTCCTATACTATTCTTAACCTCCGACTGTTTATTTTGTACCTACCAATTATGCTTCTTATTCCCTGTAACTTTTCCCTCCTTCTCCCTACTCCCCAACCCCACTGATAATCTTCTATGTGATCTCCATTTCTGTGATTCTGTTCCTGTTCTAGTTGTTTCCTTAGTTTGTTTTTGCTTTTTTAGGCTCAATGGTTGACAGTAGTGAGTTTGTTTTCATTTTACCGTTCATAGTTTTGATATTCTTCTTTTTCTTAGGTAAGTCCCTTTAACATTTCATGTAATAAGGTCTTGGTGATGATGAACACCTTTAACTTTATTATATATGGGAAGCACTTTATCCATCTGCCCTTCCATTCTAAAGGATAGCTTTGCTGGATAGAGTAATCTTGGATGTAAGTCCTTAGCTTTCATGATTTTGAATATTTCTTTCCAGTCCTTTCTTGCCTGTAAAGTTTCTTTTGGGAAATCAGCTGATAGTCTTATGGGACCTCCTTTGTAGGTAACTGTCTCCTTTTCTCTTGCTGCTTTTAAGGTTCTTTCCTTATCTTTAATCTTGGGTAATTTAATTATGATGTGTCTTCCTTCAGTCCAACTTCTTTGAGACTCTAAGCTTCCTGGACTTCATAGAGGTTTATTTCCTTCACCAGATTGGGGAAGTTTTCCCTCATTATTTCTTCAAATAAGTTTTCAATTTCTTGCTCTTCCTCTTCTCCTTTTGGCACCCCTATGATTCAGATGTTGGAACAGTTAAAGTTGTCCCACAGGTTCCTAAGCTTCTCCTCACTTTGTGAATTCTTGTTTCTTCATTCTGTTTTGGTTGAATGTTAATTTCTTCCTTCTGTTCCAGATCATTGATTTGAGTTCCAGTTTCCTTCTCTTCACTATTGGTTCCCTTTACATTTTTCTCTATTTCACTTTGCATAGCCTTCACTTTTTCTTCCAGTTTGCAACCATACTGAACTATTTCTGTGTACATCCTGATTACCAGTGTTTTGAATTCTGCATCTGATAGGTTGGCTATCCCCTCATTGATTAGCTCTTTTTCTAGAGTTTTGATCTCTTATTTCATTTGGGCCATATGTCTTTGTCTTAGCACAACTGTTATGTTGTAAGGGGCGGTGGGTTAGGTATTCTCCAGGTCAGGGCTACCCAGATCGCTGCTTTGTGGCACTGTTTATGGGGAAAGGGTCAGAGTGGGAACAATGCTGCTTTCTTGGTTCTCACCACAGTTTCAGTCACTTCCCCTGCTACCCACAAGTGAATTGGGCCCTTCTGGTGCTAATTCCCAGGTGGGTGAGTTTGTGTACATTCTAGGACCCTGTGGGTCCCTCCAGTGGATTTTCCTGTGAGACTGGGATTTTTTCCCCCTGTCACAAACCCTAAAGGTTTTTATAGCCAGGGATTTTGAGACTTTATTTCCCCACGGTGACAATCTGGGTTGCTCTGTCTGTCTCGCTCTCCAGTTTTTCCTCCTGGTTTATCTGCACACAAATGTTGGACCACCTGGTCCACCAGCTGCTGCCTTGCCACAAGTCTTCTCTACCTTGCCTTACCCCTCTGCCCCTCCTGCCGGTCTGGATGAATGTTTCTTCTTTAACTTCTTGGTTGTAGGACTTTCATACAGTTTGATTTTCTTATAGTACTGGTTGTTTTTTTTTTTGTTTTCATATTGGTTTTGTTGTACTTCTTTTGATTGTGCAAGGAAGCAAAGTGTATCTATCTCTGCCTCCATCTTGGCTGTAAGTTGACACACAATATATGTTTAATTCAAGAAGATAAAAACTATATATGAGTAAGCCACCTAACTACAGAGAGCCTCAATAATGTGTCTTGAAACATAAACAGAATTTGAGAGAAATAAAATGTATATCTATGTATACATATATATCTTGAGACAATGGAAACACAACATACCAAAACTTATGGGATTCTGCAAAAGCAGATTTAAAGATGGAGTTTGTAGCAATAAGCACCTGCATTAAGAAAAAGAAGGGGCTCAAATAAGCAACCTAACTTTACACCTGAAGAGATGAAAAAAAAAAGAAGTTAAGCCTAAAATTAGGAGAAAAAAGGAAAATAGAAAATATCACAGCAGATATAAATGAAACAGAAACCAGAAAAAAAAAAACAAGAACAAAAATATGCAAAAAACCCCAAGAGCTGTTTTCTTAGGGAGAAATAAAGAGCTCTTTAGTTAGATTAGAAAAATGAATTAAAAATATAATAAGAAATGTAATGGAGATATTGCAAGTGAAACCACAGAAATACAAAAGATTAAAAGAAATCTATGAACAATCGTATGCCAAGAAATTGTATAACTTATCAGAATTGGATGAATTACTAGAAACACATAAGTAACCAAAATGAATCCTAAAGAAATATAAAATGTAAACATATTAGTAATTAGGAAGGAAATTAAATTAATAATCAAATATCTCTCAATAAAGAAATGCTTAGGACCAGATGTTATCCAGATGAATTTGCCACCCATTTAAAGAATTAACACCATCCTTTTTATTTAGTTTTAATTTTTTAAAAAGCCTTTAAAATATATTTTATTTATTTTTAGAGAGGGGGAGGGAGGGAGAAAGAGAGGGAGAGAAACATCAATGTGTGGTTGCCTTTTGCACCCCTCCTACTGGGGACCTGGCCCAAAACCCAGGCATGTGCCTTGACTGGGAATTGAACTGGTGACCCTTTGACTTGCAGGCCAGCACAATCCACTGTGCACACCAGCCAGGGCAACACCATCCTCTTTAAAGACTTCCAAAAAAATTGATGAGAAAACTTCTAAATTCATTTTATGAGGCCAAAATTACTCTAATACCAAAGCCAGAAAAGGACAGTAAAAGTAAACTACTGGCTAATATCCCTTATGAATATAGGTGCAAAAATTCTCAGTAAAATATTAGCAAACTAAGTCAACACATTAAAAGTATTATGCACATTGATCAAGAGGGATTTATCCTTGAGCTGCAAGAATGGTACAACATAAACAGATTAATAAATGTGATACACCATATTAATATAATGAAAAATTGAATGGTCATCTGAATAGATGCAAAATAGATGCCAAAATACACTATCCATTTATGATAAAAACTGAAACAGTTCATTATAAGGAGCATACCTATAAATAAAGAGGGTCATATGTAATATGTCCACAACTTACATACTCAACAATGAATGTTTGAATGTTTTCCATGACTTTATGAACAAGACAACCGTGTCCAGTCACACCACTTCTATTCAGCAGAATACTTAGCCACAGCAATTGGGAAAGAAAAAGAAATTAAAGCCATATAATAGAAAAAAAAGAAGTAAAAGTGCCTCTCTTTGCAGATGATTTGATCTTTTACAGAAATTCCTAAAGACTCCATCAAGAAACTGTTAAAACTAATCAACAGATTCAGTAAAGTTGAAAAATACAAAATCAACATACAGAAATTAGTTACATTTCTGTACATTAATAACAAGATATCTTAAGAAACAAAGAAGGACTTCTGGTTAAGACGGTAGGCATTAAGACGGTCTTCACACAATCATATCAAAATTACAACTAAAATATAGACCAACCATCATTAAAAACCCTCAGAAATTGAGTTGAATGGAAGTCTGAGAGTTATGGAATTAAAGAAACTACATTCATCCAGACAAGTAGGAGGGATGTAGACCTGGAAAGGGCTGGTCCCACAGCCACAAGTGGTGGATAAAAATTTAGAAGGGATAGCTCAGAAGTGAGGAGTCCTAGCTCCCACCAGGCACCCAGGCCAAGGTTCCAATGTCAGGAAGACAAATCCTGTCAGCTTCTGGCTGCAAATACCAAAGGGATGGAGACAGTGAAAGAAACTTCTGGATCCCCAAACAGTGCCACTTAAAGAACCCACACATGGACTCACCTACTCAAATTCACTCCCTCTGAGCCCCAGCACCAGAGTAGCAGCTTGAAAGGCACCAGTGGTATACAGGGAGAAACTGAAGTCCCTAGTATTAAGTGAAGCAGAGGCCATTGTCCCTTTTCTAAATCCTCCCCCCACAGAGCTGGCAAGTTGGTACCATATCTGAAAATCCATCAACCTGGCTGACACAGATTGAACAATCTTAGAGATCCCCAGAGATTCTCTGCCACCCAACTTACCTGCCCACCCAAGCTGCTTTTCCATATGAATGGCTGGTCTTGGCTCATCTTTCACAACATGCTACATCCTATCAAATAAGCAACAGCTGGCCTCAGTGAGCCCCAGGCCTGGCACTAGCAGCAGCTAGCCTAGATTCACAGCTTGGTTTTGCCTGGGAATCTCTAAGCCCAGCACAAGTAGTAGCCATGTCAGATCACTTTATAGCTCAAGCAGGTTAGCCCCAGGCAAAATACGGTGGGGGCTGACCTTGGCTGCACCAACCCGGGAAACTCAGGGGCAGTGCACCCAGTGGACAGAACACCACCACCCTGCCCCTGCACAGCTGATTCTCTAAGAAGGTTGGAGGTTTGTGGTAAGTGGTTACAGCCAATTGTTATAGCTGACTGGCCTGGGTAAATCCCTCCTATTGATCTGCTAAGAGAAACTAAGGCTCAACTACAAGAGGAGGGTGTATTCAGACCACCAAAGTACACACATTGAATACCCAGCTTGGGTGATAGGGGAGGCTGTGCCTCTGGAATTTACAGGACACCTAGTACTACCAACACATGGCATCAAAATAGCTTTACATAATACATAGAAACAAACACAGGGAGGCTGCCAGAATGAGGAGACAAAGAAACATGGCCCAAATGAAAGAACAAATCAAAACTCCAGAAAAAGAGATAAACAAAATGGAGATAAGCAATCTCTCAGAAACAGAGTTCAAAACAATGGTTATAAGGATGCTCAAGGAACTTAGTGAGGATATTGGCAGCATAAAAAAGATCCAGTCAGAAAGGAAGGATTCACTAATTGAAATAAAGAACAATTTACAGGAAAACAACAGTAGAGTAGATGACAATGAGAATCAGATCAATGATTTAGAATATAAGGAAACGAAAAACAACCAATCAGAACAACAAAAAGAAAAAAGAATCGTCCAAAATGAGGATAGTATAAGCAGCCTCTAGGATGACTCCAAGAGGTCCAACATTCACACTAGGGGTGCCAGAAGAAGAGAAAGAGCAAGAACTTGGAAATCTATTTAAAAACATGATGAAAGAAAACTTCGCTAATTTGGTAAAGGAAATTGACATGCAATTTCAGGAAACACAGAGGGTCCCAAACAAGATGGATGCAATGAGGCCCACTCCAAGACACATCATAATTAGAAAGCCAAAGTTTAAAGATAAAGAGAGACTCTTAAAAGTAGCAAAAGAAAAGAAGTTAATTATCTACACAGGGGTTCCCATAAAACTGTCAGCTGATTTCTGTAAAGAAAGTTTTCAGGCTAGGAGGGATTGGCAAGGAATATTCCAAGTTATGAAAAGCAGGGATCTTTAGCCAAGATTACTCTACACAGAAAAGATATAATTTAGAATCAAAGGGCAGATAAAGAGTTTCCCAGACAAGAAAAAAACTAAAAGAGTTCATCATCACCAAACCATTAGTATAGGAAATGTTAAAGGTATTTATTTAAGAAAAAGTAGAAGACCAAAACTGTGAAAAATAAAATGCAAAAAATACATATCTTTCAACAATTGAATCTAAAAAACAAACTGAGAAAACAAGAAGAATGGAGACAGGATCATGGAAACTGAGAGCATTTTGATGGTTGCCAGATAGAAGGGATGATATGTGAGAAATTGGTGAAAAGGTAAGGAAATTAAGAAGTACAAATAGGTAGTTACAGAATAGCCATGGGGATGTAAAGTACAGTATGGAAATGGAGTAGCCAAAGAACATACACATGACCCATGGACATGAACAATGGCATGTGGATTGCTTGAAGGAATAGGGGGTGCTGGGTGGAGGAGGGCAAAAGGGGAAAAATCAGGACAACTGTAATAACATAATCAATAAAATATAATTTAAAAACATAAAGAAAACCATTCCATTTATAATAGCATCAAAACAATAAAATACTTAGTAGTAATAAATTTAATTAAGAATGTGCAATCTCTGTACACTAAAAACTATATAATTTTAATAAAAGTAACTACAGAAGACACTAGGAAATGGAAAGATATTCTGTGCTTGTGAATCAGAAGAATTAATATTGTTAAAATATCCAAACTACCCAAAGCCAGATGGGTAGTTTCAATGCAATCCTATAAAATTCAAAATTTTTTTAATGAAGTAGAAAACAATCCCAAAATTTTTATGGAAGCACAAAGGACCTCAAATGACTGAAGTAACCCTGAGAATGAAGAACAAACCTGGAGGCATCACACTTCCTAAATGCAAACGATATTACAAAGCTATTCTAATCACAGCAGTATGGTACTGGCATGAAAACAGACACATAGACCAATGGAACGCAATAGAAAACACAGAAATAAACTCTAGCATACACAGTCAACTAATATTTGACAAGTGAGCTAAGAATCTTCAATGAGGAAAGAACAGTTTCTTTAATAAATGGTGTTGGAAAAACTGGATAACCATATGCTGAAGAATAAAATGGTACCCCAGTCTTACAACCACTCATGAAATTTAACTGAATAGGATAAAAATCTTAAATGTAATACCTGAAATGGTAAAACTACTAATAGAAAACATAGGAAGAAAGACCCTTGATATTGGTCTTGGCAACTTTTTTGGGTATATTTCTGTAATAGGCAACTGTTTTTTAGATAGGACACCAAGAGGATAAGCAACAAAAGCAAATATCAATAAGTGACACTACATCAAACTAAAAAGCTCTGTCTGGCAGAAAAATAATAAACAAAATGAAGAGGCAACCTATGTAATGGGAAGAAATACTTAAAAACTATATATCTGATAAAGGGTTAGTATCCAAAATACATAAGGAACTCTTTAAACTCAACAGCAAAAAATACAATCAGATTTTTAAAAAGACAGAGAAACTGAGCAAACTTATTTCCAAAGACAAATAGCCAGCAGGTGCATAAAAAGATGGCGACATCACCAACCATCAGGCAAAGGCAAGAACAAATCAAAACCAGAATGAGACATCACCTCACACTGTTAGAATGGCTGTTATCAAAAAGACAATAGAGAGCCACTATTGGTGAGGGTCTGGGTAAAAGGGAAGTTTGCAGTCTGTCAGTGAGAATGTAAATGAGTACAGCCATTATGGAAAACAGTGTGGAGTTTCCTCAAAAAATAAAAATATAACATTCAAATGAGCAAGCCATTGCACTGATGGATATTCCTCCTCCCCTTCCCAGAAAATAAAATTAGTTATCTAAGGGACATTTTCACTTCCATGTCCATTAAAGCATTATTCACAAGATCTTTACCCACTCATCCATCAATGAACATGTAGGTTGTTTCCATATTTTGGCTATTGTGTCTAATATATGTTGTGAATATCACATACTGGATATACCATATTTTTCGGACTATAAGATGCACCAGACCATAAGATGTACGTAGGTTTTAGAGGAGGAAAATAGGGAAAAAAAATCCTACTCCACCACTGCCCCGCTTCCCCTCAGCAAGTCAGGTAAGCTACATTTGGCCTATAAGACACACCCCCATTTTCCTCCCAAATTTTGGGGGGGGTAAAGTCCATCTTACAGTGTGAAAAATATGGTATATAATACAATATCATCCAGCCATGATAAAGAAGAAAGTCTTGCCCTTTGCTACAAAATAGATTTTCCTTGAGGAATTATGCAAAGTGAAATAAATCAGACAGAGAAAGACAATACTGTATGATCTTACTTACACGTGAAGTGTACAAAAGCCGAACTCACAGGAACAGAGAGTAAAATGGTGGTTGCTAGGGTCTGGAGGAGGAGGGACTGATGGGTGTCAGTCAAAGCATACAAACTTACAAACTTCCAGTTATAAGATAAATAAATTTGGGGTATCTATTGTACAACATTGTTGGGAACCATCCTACCTGGTTTCAGAAGCTGTAACCCCCCATGGTTAAGGTTAGTCAGAGGTGGGACCATAAGCCACTAAGGAGACAGAGCTTATCTCCCTGGCAAGGGTGCCCACTTCACCCTGCTTGGCCCTGAGCTTGACCAGTTAGCCAATGACAGGTAAGATTCCTCAAGGGAGGATCAACCTAAGACAGGCACAGTCATGGAAGAGACCTACAGGGAAGGACTCAGGGGGCTATAGAAAAAGGGGGTGAGGACCGTTGCCCCCCAGCTTTGACATAGCCTGAGTCCTCATTCTGTCTGCAAGAAGTCTCCTAATCTCTTGGCTGCCTTACTTCCCCTGCCTGACTTAAGCCTGAAACAATGACAGAGGGTGGTACAGCCCCATACTGGAAAGGGCGGATTCCCAGGGGCTATCAGGCCTAAGAAAAAATGCATACAATCCTGTGAAACCTACTTAATTTGTACCCTCAGTTTTAAAGATAAGGCTCCAGACCTGAGATGAGTTTTATAAAGTTTTATAGCCCTTTAACTAATTGGCTGTAACTCAGCATAAGCCCTCAAAGTTCTCTGTAAGTTATGTATTGTTTGATCCTTACTGCCTGACAATGATTGATGAGCTTTATCTGTATTCCTGTGCGAATGAACCTAATAAAAGCCCATAGAGAAAAAGGCTCGGGGCCCTTCTCCTTTGAGAGATCAGTCACCTTTCCTCCCCAAGCAGATCATGTCTTGGTAGACTTATTCTTCATCCGTGGCAGATGGGGGGATGCGGTGAAGCTCCCTGACACAACATGACGACTATAATGTACAATGCTATATTACATTTTTGAAACTTGTGAACATAGTAGATTTTAAATGTTTTCTCCACATAAAAATGATAATATTGTAAGGTCATAGAGGTGTTAAGTAAGCTTGCTTCACAAGATATAAATGTATCAAATTATGACATTTAATATCATATCTCAATAAAAATTTAAAAAGTCAGCATTGGTGCATTCATTCAATTTATAAGAAGACTTGCATAAACCTGGGATGGCAGAACATGGAGAATGGATTACAAAGTCAATTTATATGAACCAACATAGAAAACTAAGTTGACCTATGAACCAGTAGTTATTCATATTTGAATCATTACAAGAGCTTTAGGGAAAAAAGCCAGATTTTTTTAAATGGTGAAATGTAATCCGGTAAGTATTAGCTTCTAGGAGACAGACAACTGGAAAATTACTAGGGCTATGTTTTAAATGTGGGCCACCAGATTTTCAAATTGTCTGAATTCTGTTTGTAAGGCTGGTGGTGCTTGTTACCTGACTGAAGGATCCAGTAAGGTCTTTAGATGGTATTTGTGGGCAGTCTCTTTTACAGCTCCTCAGAAAATCATCCCACCCGTGGGAGCAATCAGACATGCCCAATACCAGATGGTGGTGCTTGGTTATCACTGTGTGCTGATACACATTCTTTCTTCTCTACCTTACCCCTGCCTCTCATTCCTGCTCTCTGGGATGGCAAGCACTGATAAAGTAGCAGTAGATTAAAAATTGCTTTTATGTATTTTTTCTGAGGGACCTTATCTGAAGGGTGAGCCTGAGGAAAAGAGTTTGGTTCTTTGAGGACAAGAGCTGCGCTAGGTTCACGCTGAAATATGGGTTGTGAAGGAACGAGTTAGCGTGTGTGAAGGTGAGCATTTCAGTCCACCTGACTTACCACAGAATTAGGGCATCAAGGGAGTGTTGAATGTTATAACATATTTTTCCACATATTTTCCTTCTATTGCTTGGAATAAAGTGTTTAAGAAAAATCTATTGCAATTTTCTCCTCTTTATTGTCCCAAAACAATGTTAGCACCAGTGAATTTCCAGAAGGTGCTTTCAATTTTTATTCAAATTTGCATCATGCAGGATGAGATTGTGGGCAAATCTAGAAAAGGTAGTTTCAAAAATGTCAAATCTGTGATATCTTCCACTTCTGTAAATTAATAGTGGTATTTTAAATATGTGAGTGACTTGAAAATCTATTTTCAGCATGAAGGGGAGAAAATAGCTCATTGGCTTTACAAATGGAGCAAAGGCTCGACATAGAAAACCCCACATCCTGTGGTCTCAGGTTTTTACCGTAGAACCTGAATCTGTTATTACTATAGAACGGCATCTATATATTGTTAAAGGGTCAAATTACCAGAGTGATTTAAATGATGAAATGTAACCACTAAATACTTCAGAAAAGACCTAAGATGTAGTGGAAAGGGCTAATCTGCTAAAATATTTAATTACCATAGGTTTCTTCTCTTTTTTAAATTTTTCTCCTCTTATTAATCAAGGACATTTTACAGACAGGCTTGTAACCTAACAGTGCTTTAACTTGAAACCTGTTGACGTTATCTACACAATCAGCAACTTTAAGCCTGCTCATCCCCAAAGAGATCACCTACAGCTCAGGCTATAAATTGTCACATATCTCGTTTCCTGGGGTGCTTATGGATGTTGAACATTTCCGTCTTTCTATTACATAAGTCACGCTTACATCCCTGAAAAGTTCTAATGATTTTCAGTGGGACTAAAAGCTTTACACCTGCCTGTTTTGCTTTTTTCTTTTAAAGAAGAAGGATCAAAATTCAGGATGAGTAAAAAGGTAAGTATAAGAAAGAAGCCAAACCCTTCACCACAACTGTGTGTGGTTGCTAATCCTCACATCCATCTCTTGCTCAGGATGGTGACTGTCAGACATCCACTTCGCCTCAGCCAGTTTCTTAAGTCTGGTAAAAGCAGCTGTTGAGGGAAAACGTAGCCTTTCCCTTCTGCTCATTTCAGCATATACTGTCTCCACTTCTTAATTTTATCATTTTACTGAGACATTGGCACACATTTTCATAGATCTCATTATCCGACTGTGTTCCTAATAGCATATGGTCATATTTTTCTAATTATACTCCCTGCAAAATATCAAAAGAGCTGATCTTCAAATGGCCATTTTAAGCAATACAACCCATCCACACTTTCCTAACATAAAATGCACCTGAGACAGGTATAGATTTTACATGCTGTGTCTCTATAAATATACAAGTTACTCTACCTAACTAGGCACTGTGACTATTTCTTGTAATCCTCTTTAATATCTGTTTTACCAATGCCTTGGTTTTCAACTACGTTGGAATTTTCTTCTGTTCACTAAAATAAGATTTGATTGCATATAAATAATGTCTAACTTCTATAATTTTATGATACATCTTGACTGACAGACTTGAGAAGTTTTGTTATTTGTGCCAAAACAGTAAACTCTGCAAATATACTTATTCCCCCACTTACTCTAATGTCTCTTAAGTACTACTCTGAAGATTTTACTTTGTTAGCCTGTGGTTAGCTCTTCTTTTTTATTCACATCCAACTCTAGTTGTATTTGCATTTATTCAAGCACTTGAAACATTTATTTGTATTATTTTTAAATAATAAATGTAAGGTAAGAAGCCAAAAAGCCTGCCTCAAGCACCATAATCCCCTATAAAGAGCCTCAATAGGCCTGGCAGAATTTTTCCACAATTCAGACAGGTGCCAGATGCCCATTTACCTAGAGCAGCAACAAAAACAACAGAAGGTGAGTGTGAAGAGATTATTCTCTCTTGTCTTTAATATCTTCTTGGTAACTAAATATATTGGCTCAAATGTTTCATACATATAAATATATATAATACATACTATAGTTATACTATATATTATTAATATACAATACAGTATTATATATAATACAATACATATATAAACATATATTATATAAAACATAGTATAAATATGTTATACTATATATAATATCCTATATAATATATATTATATAAAACATGTGTGTTTATATAACATTATATAATTTACAAAATTATATAATTAACAAAACTAACAAACTAATATATATATATGTATATATATGAATAACATCTAGATTTCTTAATTTCCCTTGGCTTTGTTCTTTTCAATAGTACTTAGACATAACTCACTATAATACAAAATAACCTTTTTTGTGACTTTGTAATAAAGGTAGTATAAAAGAATATTTTTGTGATTTTGTACTAAAATCTCTACCTCAAAAGTATTAATAAAGCAAAACATTAAAATTTTGGTAATTTTTCTTGTTATTTAATTACAGTTGTCCCCATTTTCCCCCCATTACTCTCCCTTGCCCTACGCACCCCCCACCTCCCACTTACCACATTCAGTCCTGCCCCCCACATGTGTTGTCTTTGCCCATAGGTCCTTAATACGTGTTCCTTGACTTGCCCCTTCCCATTATTCCCCTCTGCTCTCCCCTCTGGTCACTCTCAGTTTGTTCTTTGTTTCCACGTCTCTAATTCTATTTTGCTCTCTTGTTTGTTTTGTTGATTAGGTTTCACTTATAGGTGAGATCATATGGTATTTGTCTTTCACTGCCTGGTTTATTTCACTTAGCATAATGCTCTACACTTCCATCCATGCTGACATTAAAAATTTTAAAAGTACATGAAAATAAAGCAAATATCAGTTGTGCAGAGACAAAGGAAGTTCATAAGTGGATTACGGACAGGGACCAATACAAAAAAAAAAGGGCAGCCTGAAAATACAGAAAAATGGACAAGCCACAGAAAAAATGCTCTCAATTCAAATAATGAAGGTACTTCTAGTTAAAGATGCTTTTGACCAATTTAATATAAAATATCATTAGAATCAAGGAGTATAAAATACACACTAAAGGTGTTTTGTTTTGTTTTTTTAAGATAAGGACTGAGATATGTATTTCAAAGGTATAACAAATTCATTGTCAGTTATTCAAAAGAACGTGCCACTTTCTGGTTCCAGGGTTTTTTACTGATAACTCGTATCCCACACCAGGAAGTTATAAAACCTTTATGAACTTCAGTTTTTCCCTCTGTAAAATGACTGGTAGTTTAGGGCTAAATGTATTATGGCTAGCATTGCTTTCAGTTTCTTTTTTAATTTTAGAACAATTTTTAATTTACAAAAAATCACCAAGTTCATGCAGAGAATTCCCATATACCCCACTCCTACTTACTCCTATTGTGGAATATCTTGTATTTGTGTGGTATAGCTTTCAAAATTAACAAAACAATATCAGTGCATTGTTATTAACTAAAGCCCATACTTTTTTTTTAAATTTCCTTATTTTGTAACTAATATCTTAGTCTGTTTCAAGATCTCATCCAGGACCGTGCATTACATTTGGCTGTCATTAAGGACTTGGGCAGTTTTGTGGAGTACTGACCAGATATGTTCTGGAATGCCTTTTTATTTGGTCCTTCTAGCTCTTAAAAATAGTTGATTTATCAGTGATCTTTGTAAAACAATTGTTGGCACATAACAACTAATACACAGCCTGTGAATGAATGAATAAATGAATACATGAATCAATGAATGAACAAGTAAAGGTATGAAAGAACAAAGAAATGACTAAAAAACTGGATGTTTTGTTAATGTGTAAAAGGCAATACATTAATATGAATAAAGAAGTAATTCTTTGGCCTCGATTTTAATACCACATGAAAGTATATCATTCCAGTTTAACAAAAAACAAACTAGAATATTTGATTATATTTCTCTTTTTAAACCACATTTTGAAACATTTCACCAACAAACTAATTTAGAAGCTTAATAAGAAAAAGTAAAATGTCATTGAAAGGTATTTAATGGTAAGAGAAATGCAAGTGTGGGGGATGTAGAGAACATTTTTTTAAATAGTGAGTGACTCTCAAATTGCTACAATCATATCACCTATTTTCCCATACACTCGGGAGAAGGAATGCAAATGTAAAAGAAAAAGGGACCAAAAGCTGGAGGATTCTGTACTCCATAGAACAGGAAATAAATGGAATTAGATTATTCTTCCTGTAGGGCAACAATGTGTTGGAAATGGAGTTCTGCTAAACATAACCTTTCCAACCTTTATTCAAGGTGGTAACTGAAAATATTCTTTCCACACATAATTTCATCATGGAATTATTTCAGAGGTAGAAAGATAACAAATACAACCTTGACAGGCAATGCAGTATTTTGAAGTAAGCTTTTCTTTTTCTAAGAATCTAGGTCCACCAGATATCATTTCAGACTAAATATTACAATGCTAAATTCTCTGGCAAGAAAATGGGCAACCACTATACAGGTTAAAAATGTATTGATTAATTTATTTTGCCCTAATTCAGTAATGTAATAGCACTTTACAAAGCATTTGGTTGTGTCACTATTATTTCAGTTATGAGCTCAGTTTGGTAATAAAATGATAGGGTTTTTCCTCAATGGCCTATTCTTCAGTTTATGTAATTTACTTTAAATGTTAAGTTTAAACAAAAAAGAATCTAGCCATCTTATTAGTTCTTTCTAGTGTAGGCTTACTAAGTAGGCTGTGGTATTTTATCATAATATAGAAAACTAATAATTATCAATCCTTAAGTGCCTATTTTTTGCAAATTAATTTCAGAAAAGCAATTTAAAAGTTTGTCCTTTTTTCTCAGTGGAACACAAGATAACAGTCTTTTAATTGCAAGGATTGAAATGCCTGATACTTTCCATTTTTAATACACCATATTGACTTTTGCAATCATTATTCACTTTGCACTTTGCTACTGATATTTACTTCACTGTTACTGTATTTCAGATAAATTAAGGAACATTTATTCAGATTTATCCAACAAATATTATTGAGGGTTTCATTTGTGCCAGGTTCAAAAGTGCCCATTAGAGATACAAAGAGGTAGAAGTATCTTCTCTAACCTTGCAGCAGGGTTCTCACAGGCTCTTGTAACAGAGGAAAAATCTGTACCATAGAGAACGAGACCCCTCAGTGTACCTATGTGACTCTTCTACAAATGCACACAGCTGATATTACTTAATATACATAAAAAGACACAATTAAATTTTATATTAATTTTAATATAAGTAAACTTGTTTAACAACCATAATTTGCTCATAGTTTTATAACAAATATGAAATAACATGAATGCCAAAAAATATAAAGCATAAAGGGACAATTTGGACCCCAAAAGATTGATATACAGCAATCTAAAATTTTACCTATTAAAGGATATAAAAGAGAGACTAGACGTTAAATTACAATCCAAGATATAGGAACATTCTTAGGATCCCAGGTTTGCATGAAGAGCTTACTGAAGGAGTGATGTAAACTAAGATGTTTTATGACTAAGAACAATTAGCATGGGAGTACAGGAGTGTTTTATTCTCTCCTGCAAATGCATCTCTCTGATGTCAGGTTGTCTAATTCGGGAAAGTTGTATGACATAAACTAAGAGGTTTTATGACTAAAAACAATTAGCAGGGGAGTGCAGGAGTGTTTTATTCTCTCTTGCAAATGCATCTCTCTGATGTCAGGTTGGCTAATTCAGGAAAGTGGTGTGATGGTACTTGAAGTCAGAGACACCCAGAATAAAGCTCCTGATTAAAGGAAACATGGGACTTGAAAGTAGTAAATTGGATCAAAAAAGATTAAGTGGAAATCACATGCAATTCAAATATGGACAAGGGGACAGGTAGTTTGAGGTTCATGGGAATAGGGTTAGTTCCTATTGGAGCTCAAAATGTGGTTGAGTGGATGATGCAAAAGGATTTACAGGCAAGAAAGAGAAGAGTAATCATTAACAATGGCAAAGCTAAAAAAAGCATTTGGTACTCAGCATTTCCAGTGATAGCTACATGCCCACTCACATAAAAATAATTAACATCTAATTATTTAAGTTGATAAATAAAGCAAGCAATAGAAGATAAAAACTTAACACTATTTAAACTGGTGTTCTCTAACTGCTAAAAAATCTAACATGCAAGTGATATAATTTTAAATACTTCCAGCCCTGTTAATTATTAAGCCAAGGTGATTTAATATGGGAACAGATTTTCTTTTTTAAGATGTATTTTATTGATTATGCTATTACAGTTGTCCTATTCCCCCCCTTAATTCCCCTTCACTCTGCACCCTCTTCCCACCTGCGTTACCCCCACTTAGTTCAAGTCCAAGGGTCATACATATAAGTTCTTTGGCTTCTCCATTTCCTATACTATTCTTAACCTTCCCCTGTCTATTTTGTACCTACTATTTATGCTTCTTATTCCCTGTACCTTTCCCCCATTCTCCCCTCCTTCCCCACTGATAAGCCTCCATGTGATCTCCATTTCTGTGATTCTGTTCCTGTTCTAGTTGTTTACTTAGTTTCTTTCTTTTTTTTTTTAGGCTTGCTTGTTGATAGTTGTGAGTTTGTTGTCATTTTACTGTTCATAGTTTTTGATCTTCTTTTCCTTAGATAAGTCCCTTTAACATTTCATAGAATAAAGGCTTGGTGATGATGAACTTCTTTAACTTGACGTTATCTGGGAAGCACTTTATCTGCCCTTCCACTCTAAAGGATAGCTTTGCTGGATAGAGTCATCTTGGATGTAAGTCCTTGCCTTTCATGACTTGGAATACTTCTTTCCAGTCCCTTCTTACCTATAAGGTTTCTTTTGAGAAATTAGCTGTTAGTTTTATGGGAACTCCTTTGTAAATAACTGTCTCCTTTTCACTTGCTGCTTTTAAGATTCCTTATCTTTCATCTTGGGTAATGTAATTATGATGTACCTTGGTGTGTGCTTCCTTGGGTCCAACTTCTTTGGGACTCTCTGGGCTTCCTGGAATTCCTGGAAGTCTATTTCCTTTGCCAGATTAGGGAAGATCTCCTTCATTATGTTTTCAAATAAGTTTTCAATTTCTTGCTCTTCCTCTTCTCCGTCTGGCACCCCTAGATTTGGATGTTGTAACAGCTAAAGTTGTCCCTTAGATTCCTAAGCCTCTCCTCATTTTTTTGAATTCTTATTTCTTCATTCTGTTCTTGTTGAATGTTTATTTCTTCCTTCTGGTCCAAACTATTGATTTGAGCCCCAGCTTCTTTCACATCACTGTTGGTTCCCTGTTTATTTTCCTTTAATTCACTTTTCATAGCCTTCACTCTTTCCTCTATTTTGCGACCATACTGAAACATTTCTGTGAGCATCCTGATCACTAATGTTTTGAACTATGCATCTGATAGATTGGCTATCTCTTCATTGCTTAGTTCTGTTTTGGGAGCTTTGATCTGTTCTTTCATTTGGGCCGTATTTCTTTGTCTCGGCACAGCTGTTACATTGTAAGGGATGGAGCCTTAGGTATTCACCAGGGAGGGGCAACCCATGTCACTACATTGTGATGCTCTATGTGGTGGAGGGGTCCAAAAGGGAACAATGCTGCTTGCTGGGCTCTCAACTGGCTTTCAGTAACTTCCTCTGCTAACCATAAGCAAATTGGGCCCTTCTGGTGCTGATCCCCAGGTGGGTCATTTTGAGTACATTCTAGGATGCTGTGTGTCTCTCTAATGAACTGTCTTGTGAGGCTGGGAAGTTCTCCTGACACTGCAACCCCCCAGGTTTTTTCAGTCAGAGGTTTTGAGACTTTGTTTACCCCGTGCTGGAACCCTGGGTTTTGCAGTCTGTCTCACTCCCCAGTCGTTCTTCCCAGTTTATCCACACACTAATGTGGGACCTCCTGGTTGGCAAGCCACCACCTTACTGCAAGTCCTCTCTACCCAACTGCCTATCTCTACCCCTCCTACCAGTCTAGATGAATGTTTCTTCTTTAACTCCTTGGTTGTTGGACTTCCATACAGTTCAGCTTTCTGTCAGTTCTGGTTGGTTTTTGTTTTTAAATTTATTGTTGTCTTTCTGGATGTGCGAGGAGGCACAGCATGTCTATCTACATCTCCATCTTGGCCTGGGAACAGATTTTCTAAGGCCTGCAATTCTAATCCCTAGACAGTCTTGGGGTGCTTACTCATTGTAAGACTATAACCTTCTCGGGTCTTTCTCGTTGGAAGAAACTTCTCACTAGGTGAAGTTGGATGGAATATAATAAATTTAGCATCAACCAAAATCAAGGGATTAAGGATAGAGAGGAAGGTAAAAGTGAGATAAGAGGTATAATCAAAGATGTCTTTCTTCAAAATAAGTTCAGGTACTCAGATATCCCCAGAAAACAAAGTATTTTTGAGTTAGGCAATCCTAGGTTCAAAGCCCAGATTTATTCTATACTGAGATATGTCCATGAGTAAGTTATTTACTTTTTAAAATTAAATTTGTTTGAGTGACATTGGTTAATAAAATTATATAGGTTTCAAGTGTACAATTCTATGATATATCATCTGTGTACCAGACTGTGTGTTTACTGCCCAGATCAAATCTTCTGTTATCATATATTCGGCCCTCTTTGCCCTTCACTACCCACCCCCGCCAGTCCCCTCTGGTAACTGCCATACTGTTGTCTGTGCCCATGAGTTCTTATTTGTCTTGTCTGTTCATGTGTTGCTTTTAGTTTAATATCCCACATATGAGTGAAATCATATAAAGTTATTTACTTCTAGGAGTTTCTGTTTCTTTATATAAAAATAACATTAAGATTAATTTACTGACTATTTTATTGTGAGGATAAAACAAAACAATGTACAACAAGGTGCTCTGCACTAATGGCAAGAATATAATAAACATTATTAAGTGAGTCTGCATTTTTCTGTGTATTTATTTATATTTTCCAAATATTGGGATATAATTATTTATCCAAATAATTTTTGCATACTTTTGCCACAATATGCCTTAATAGTTTTACACATTTTCTTTCCATCTTATACAACATCCTGTGACTATTTTTTAATCTTTCTAGAGTCAGCACCTTAAATAGCAATATACTTTTCTATAACACACTTGTGTGTGAGTTCTTTACTAAATGATCCCAAATTTCTATGATTTGGTTTCTTTAAATTAGCTTTAAAATATTTTAATTAATGAATTCTGGATTATGAGTAGTTTGTTTCAAATGACATATACCTTAATTGTATTTATTCTTTTCATTGTACTGCCTACATATCCAAAACAAAATATATTCCCCAAAAGCATAGCCCTCAAGCAAAGAATGCCAATAGCACTATAAATAAAAGTATTACCTCCAGACTATGGAGTCTCAAAAATTATTAATAAAAAATCTATTGATTTAAAAAAATCTAATTTCAGTTATAGTATTGTGATTTAATTTTTTCTATAAAGCTTAAATACAAAAATAAGTTTTACTTTTACCCATAGCCATTTATTATCAATATTGTGATGAAATTAAGATTGAAACCAGATCTATAGTGATTTCCAGTTAAGTTTAAGAACTCCTGTAGAGCAGAAAGAGCATTGGGAGTGTGGCTGATAAGATTAGTCACTTTGAACCGAAGGCACTTCTTTTACAAAAACAGTTGCTAGGTGTGGATTGAGGAACACAATTAAATAGTCATGATATAATTGCTTGAAATCATTGTTAGAATGAATACATTCAATATTCTTTCTAAAAATAATAAATGCAATGCTTAAACTTTCTGGTAAAGTTTACTTAACTTTTGATGATCTGGAAGAGATTCTTTTTAATTTAGAGGACAAAAGAAAAAGATATCATTACTGCTTAGATAGCTGCTTAAAATGACGTTTATCTGACATATTCACATATATAAAGGCATCTTATGAAATAATATTTTGGGGGGCAGTAAAGTTAAAATGGTAATCATATCAATAAAATTATTTGAGATTACTCTTCCCTTTGAAAAATGTCATTCAGGGATCATTATGTATTAGATGTGAACTGTATCAAATGATATCAAGTCATGATATCAAGTTTTATATACATAAATATATATGTATGTACACTTATATATATTTGCATAAATAAATAAATATATGCATATATATTCATACATTATACACAGAAATACCATACTTTAAAATTCTTGTATTATTTAAAACACAATAGAAACCCTGAGTTATAAAAAAAGGAATTCTGTGAATAAATAGTAAATGTTCATGTACCATTGATTCATTAGTTGAGGCACTACACCTAGGTTACCTAGTTGTGGATAGCATAAATTGTATGACAAAAAACAAAATGTAAAACCTAATAAAATTTTTTCAATTATTTTTATAAAACTAGTATAACAGTAACATTGAAACATGATTTAGATGTTACAGAAGAAAAGTATAGTTCATTCTCACCTATCAAAGATGTTTTTCTAAAGCTAATTTAACTAAATAGTATAGTAATAAAATAGGCATGAGAAAAATATTTTGTGTGAATATATATTTATGATATCAAGGTAAAATTAATATAATTTAGCAAATGAAAGGGCCAAAGGAGGAAAATGATAGAGTATCTTCAGACTTGTGAAGAATGTAAGCTCACAAACCTGGCATTGCTAGAGCCAGGATTACAAGCAGTCCGTTAATGCCTATTTCAATGTGTTTTAAGAATTTTAACACAATTAAGTAAAGCATGGACATTTATGAACATTTAGAGGGTCACATAAATTAACTGAATGGAAATGCATACAATTTGAGTGTTTGAAGACATCTAATTAAAGGCTAGTTAGCTACTGCATTAAAGTCCAAAAAGCACACAAAGAACTCCTACAAGACACAGAAGTGAGCTCTAAGGCCTGAAAAACCTTTCACTGTGACTGATTTTTCTTCTGTGGTGTTAAAAATGAAGATTGCCAAACGGATGGAGCTCTAACTCAATTTCAAAAGTGACATAACTCAAGAAAGATAAACACAGAAAAAAACTTAACTTTCAGATGAAATGCTACAGGTCAATAATTTATAGCTGAAAACAAAAAAAAAAGGAACAGAGCCACCCATCATTCAGTTGTGCATGTGTCTGTGTCTGTTTGCTGTTCGCTTTATTATTCTCGCTTAAAAAGTAGGAACTTAAAAGTGGATAGTTTTCGAAATCAGTTGGAAGTTTTTATTCACTAAAAATCCTTCAGAATCACCAGACAAAAACTTAAAAAAAATTTGTCTGAAGATGAGAATCAACACTGTTCATTTGACAATATCTTACACTGCTGTAATTGAAGTGTACACTGTTTACAATAAATAATTAACTGAAGGCAGTTAAAACAATGAAAGTCTCAGGCTATTTGTGCCAGCAGTCAATTATTGCCCATGAAAATACCACTAAAAAAATCTCCAGTTTCTTTTTAAAAGTAGAACTTCAGCACGGCTTTCTTCCTAAAGCAGTATTCTTAAGCACATTTTTATAGAAAATTTATCCTCCCACTCAAGAAAGCTGAACTAGAATGCCTTGTTACCTCAAATTTATTATTTCCCGTGTTATATCAAAAGGTATCACTGTTGAAATTGAGCTCTGGTCAATGTAAGTTATAATACAAAAGAAGCTTTAGTCCAATGACTACAGAATTTTCTTTCTAAAACCTACTCATTCATCTTCTCCCATTTACCATTGGGGGAAAAAAATAATGTCAAGTATTGGAAAGGAGCAGACCTGAAACATATATTATTTATTTCATAAAAGATGACTGTATAAGTATAGTCGTGTGTCCCATAATGACTGTTTGGCCAACCACAAACAACATATAGATAACTGTTCAATAAGATCATCATGGAGTTGAATTTTCTATAAGAAATAGAAGGATATGTAGTCCAAGAGACATTTTTTCTTTTCTCTGATGGGAACAATATCTTTAGAGCTTGGCAATAGATTCTCTATCACTCACAACACCTTGGTTTTGAGTGAACAGATGATATCCTCATCAGTCAGTCCTTGACCTGTTTCAGCATAGAGAAGACTCTTCCCCCAGCACTGCATATTCAGAAAGGGCTACAGCCCTCCCAGATCCAGCCTGATGGCCTCCAGAACACATTGCTGTAAATTACTTTTTGAGGACCTAAAACACTGTACAAGGACACAGGTCCATAGGAGTTACCTTAACAAATATTAGGTGACACTGCCACTCTAGCAAAAGCTTTCCTTTCCATGGTCATGTCGAGGCCGACTTATTCTTTGGAAATATTTTCAGATTTAATGATGTAAAACATAAGTAAGTTTTGTTTCTCTCATCAATTCAGTGCCAGAGCCTTTTGTACCAGATAGAGTCAATGGAAGAAACAACAAATTCTCAAAGTACTAAATCTTCAATTCTTCATGCTCTCTACATTAAACACCCTCTTTTTAAAAAAAATAAATACCACAAAAGTCCTTAATCTGACCACTGTTCCAACATGCGATAGCCAAACCACATGTCATGACAATCCCTTATGTTCCTTTATGTCTCTGTCTTGCTTTCTTATTCCTACTGATCCCCAGTCCACCTTTCACTGTCTCCTGACAGCCACTGGTGTGATTTGTGCCTTACCCAGCAACCTTCTCCTTGAACTGTCCAATCAATTCAGCCCACATCCTGTTAATGGAGACTATTGACAGCTTTGATGCTCTATTTTTGACCCTGTTGGAAGGAAGTCAAAGAAGGGTTGGGGGACAGGTGTTTATAAAGTGTTTATAAAGTCTATATTTGTGTAATGTCTGGGGTATTCACTCACCCACTCACTCACTGATTCACCCAGAGCTACAAATCCTGCAAATTCCACTCATGGTAAGTGACCTAAACAGGTGCACTATTTTTTATCTGTTATATTGTGTTTTCAATGTACCTTTTCTGTGTTTAGATATGTTAGATGACAAATATTACACACATACTTACCATTGTATTACAATTGCCTACAGTATTCAGCATAATAACATGCCTCATAGATTTGTGGCCTAGGAGCTTTAGGCTGTACCATATGGCCTAGGTGTGCAGTAGGTTATATAACATCCAGATTTATGTAAATGCACCTTATGATGTTTGCCAAATGACAAAATTGCTTAACAACACATTTCTCAGAATGTATACCCATTGTTAAGTGACACATTAGTGTATTCACATGAATATAAAAACAGTATATATTTTAATTTTGCTTATTTTGTTACAACATGCAAAACTATTTAAATAGGTTTACTTATAAGCCCCATAAGAAAGAATCACTATGAACAAGTTTTGGGAAATCAAGTTTACATCTGTATTAGCAAGAGTGCTATTGATCATTTATATGTAAACAATATATATATATTTATATATACACATATATACATACATATTCATATATATTCACCTATATACATTGAAAGGTTAACCCAATGTCCGTAAAGGAAACTCCCAGGAAAAAGTTAGCAGAAGGGGCTCTGTCCAATTTCCTTATAACATACTAATGACAGACCACCTGGCATGTAAAAAGTATGTATATTACTGGCAGGGGGAATTCCTCTATATGTCATGCTTTTAGCTTAACATAGGTGGGTTGTCCAGTTAGCTCACGTTAAACCAGCCTGGAATCTATGTATATGTGGGGTGTGGCTCCCTGGAAACTACTCGCATATGCCATGCATTTATCAGAGAATAAAATGGAGGTGTTTCATGAGATAAGCCTCTTGTTCTCTGTGAGGGGACTGTACTCATTTAGAAAATTTATCTGTTAATCCAGCCAGAACAAGTCATAAAAAGAATACAAGAGCTGAGGGGGAGGTTTAGATTAAAGGTCCAAAGTACTTCCCTGCTTCCGCTCAAAGTACAATACCTGAAATCTTAAAATTATTAGTAGGGCTTGTGCTGGCTGCGATCTCTGACTCTTGAGAGTCTGATTTAACAAACTGATCCTCTGGTAATCTTGGATGTTTCCAAGGCTGCCAAGTACTGTTTAGCAATCAGCTTTTTTCATAAGAAAAATAGTTTTAAAAATTGACTTACCAAAACCATATCTTAGTATCCCTAAAACTCACTTTGTAACTGAACAAAAAAGGAAGTTTGTCTGCCTGTCATCACAAAAGCTAAACTCACAAGGCTTTTTCTACTGGTACAAAAAGAAAGAGGTTTTATATAGGTTCTGTATGACCAGGGAGATTGGTGGACTCTCATCTCAAAAACCATCTCAATCTCTCTGCTCAAACCCAAGGTTCTTTTTTTTTTAAAAAAAGATTTTATTTATTTATTTATTTTTAGAGAGAGGGGAAGGGAGAGAGAGGGGAAGGGAGAGAGAAAGAAAGGGGGGGGGACATGAATGTGTGGTTGCCTCTCATGTGTACCCCTACTGGGGACCTGGCCCACAATCCAGGCATGTGCCCTGACTGAGAATTGAACTGGTGACCCTTTGCTTTGCAGTCTGGGGCTCAATTCATTGAACCACATCAGCCAGGGCTCACGGTTCTTACAGGGATAAGGAAGGGAGGTTTTAAAAATTTTTTCTATCCAATTTTCTTTCTAGCCTTTGATGTGTCAGGGCCCTATCCATTCATCTTTCTAACTTTCTGGCACTCAGCATAAGAACCTATCCCTGCTGCCATCTAGGCCAATGGGGAAGATTCTCCTGTGTTATGACTGATTGTCTAATGGTAACAAGTTGGTATATTATTAGAAATAAATAGTTTTATATAAAAGATTGTATGTCATTTACCCTTGAGAATTAAGTAGAGGGATTGGGCTTTTAGAATTAGTTGGGGGTTGCTTGGAATGATCCATGAAACTTATTTCTTTATTTATTTACTTATTATTTTTAAAAATCCTCAGTATATCTGAGGATATACTTATTGATTTTAGAGAGAAAGGAAGGAAGAGTGAGAAAGAGAGAAAGAGAGATAGAGAGGGAGAGAAAGAGACACAGAGAAATATGATGTAAGAGAGACACATCAATCTGTTGTCTCCTGTAGATGCCCTGACTGGGGATCAAACCTGCAATCTTTTGGTGTGCAGGACACTTTAACCAACTGAGCCACCTGAACAGGATCCATGCAACTTTTGACTGCAGATGAGCATTAGCAGATCAGAGCATGCTGAGCATAAATTTTATAGTCAATTCGAGCCTCATATATCAGTATAATTTTATTAAATTGGTCCTATACTTGCAGGGGGGCAAAGCATAACAGTAAAATTCAGATACTAAATAAGATTTAAATATTTTACCACAAATATATGAGTAAAGAGAGAGTCAGATTTATGAAATGAGTGCATAATACTAAAATATTTTGTCAGTTCTAACAACCATTCAAGTATTTATTTTTCAAAATATACATGTATCAAGAAGTATGCAATACTAGAAACAAGTTATTTAGTATGTGGGCCAATAAGAAATACAATATTTTACAAGAAATTAGAGTTAATTAGAGCATTGGAAGGGCTGGGAAAGGAGAATTATGCAGTTAATGGCATGATAGTACATAGAGTCCAGAGGCCAGGAAGTGTTGCTGCCCCCCAGTGGTGGATCAGACACAAGAAATTACTGTCAGTGTTTTGGCTGTCCCAAAGCCTATTGTGACTAGATGGTGGTACATCTCTGATCAGCCTCCATAAAACTTCTCATCTGTTGGATTCTGCAAATCAATCTCTACTACTGTTGAGTAAGGTCCTCTGTACCTCCTCTGCTTTCCAAAGCTCATGTCAGTATATCTTACTGGCAAATCCTAAATCTGATTTACCACCCTTTTGACCAGGGAGTTTGGGGAATGTAGATTTAAATTTTCAGGACCATGAGATCTGGAGAGAATATGAAAGTAGATAACAATGGATGCTGATTGCCAGTAGACATTTTTCAGCTCAATGTATGTGTGAATTGTTTAAATATTTTTGGTCACTGTTATTGTGCTAGCTAGATGTTCAGTGGGGCTATTTAGTGTTTAGGAGCTCACACTCTGTACTGACAGTCTTCACATCACCCACCAATATCTACCGTGTGTACTCAGATAATCTCTTCTTTCCAAAAGAGCTGAATGAAAAGCTAGTATTACACTTTTCCTTTTTATGAGGAAACTGAGTCCTACCTCAGTAATTACCTATATAATTACTTTGTAAGATTAATAATAACACCTATAGCTAATACTGATACATAATTACTCAATAAATATAAATTATTACAATAACATTTTTATATTTGGTAATGAAAACATCTGCTTTATTATTATATTTATGTGGTGTATTATTTTTCTATAAAATATTCCTTTTAATCAGCTTGTATAATAAAAAACTGCAGAAATGTATTTTCAAATACTCAATTCATAAGAATTAACATTTACTTAAAGATTTTGTAAAAATGGTAATTTGTATAGTAATATCTGCATTTAGAATTGAGATATCTTAATTTTCATTATATATTTTCTTGACCTATTTTTACTGTGAATAATATTAATTTTTATATTTAATTTATTGAAAATATAGTTTTGATTGAAATGTAGATTTTAAAATAAAATCTAGGAAAAAGAGTGGATCTAAAATAGTAACATGAGATTAAAGAAATTTTTAGCTTGATTCCTGACTTAACATAAATGTGTCTTTCTGACTTAAAAGTCCCTTAACCATATAAGTGTATAGCATAAAACAATGCCTTTTGTGAAATGAAAAATTTAGTAGATAATTAATCATGACAATTGTTTTAAGATGGGTGTTTGCTTTTAATGCATAATTTGAATGAAAATTACTGAATTACAGAAATAACACATGAAATCATTGGCTTATAGGCACTTGGGGAAAACTAAAGGATAGCAGTGAACATAAAGCTTTCAGAAGACATCACTTCAAAGGTTTTTTTCTCTCATAAAAATTTTAGGGAATTTCTTCTTGTTCAAATTCTGCTTGTGTTCAAGTGGCAAAAAAAAAAACAAGTCCTGGGGAATAGGATGTCACAAAGTGGTGAGAAAATGACTATGGTATGACTGAGCACTGTGTGGGTTGGGTAAGAGCTGAGTGGGGTAGTCTGCAGTGTGTATTGAAATCAGCAAGAATTCATAGAAATAATATAAAACTATTAAAATCACAAATTATTGGTTTATCATTCCTAATTCTTGACATATTTTTAATGGTGTTGGTTTTTTGATCAGTATGATTTTAAATAGATTTTTCTCTCTAAAAGAATCATAAATGTATGAAAAAGTTGGAAATACAGCATAAATATTGTTTAAAATTTTGGCCCATCATTCCCAGATAGATACTTTAGTATTTTCTCCAAGCAAGGGGATTTTCTTAATAACCACAATAAAACCATCAAAATGAAAAAAATAACCTTGATACATGGCTGTCTTCTAATTATGAGACTCTACTCATATCTTGCCAATTGTCCCAATAATATATTTTATAGCAAAATGTTTCCATTTAGAATTACATGTTACATTTAGTTGTAATGTCTTTCTTGTCTCTCAGTCTGGAACAAATCCTTTTATTTCACAAGACAAGCATTTTTGTAATAATTGTAAGTTTTCTCAGCTTGGTTTGTCTGATGTTTCCTTACGACAAGATTCAGGCCTGCTTCTCTGATAAGAATATCACAGAAGTGAGGCTGTAGTCTTCTCATTGCATCCTATCCAATGGCTTACTATTTCATTGTTCCATTTTTGTTAGTATTTAATGATTTGTTTAAGTGGGTATCTCCCAGTCATGTTTATAATAGGTAACATTTTTCTCTTTGTGATTATAAATATTTTATAAAAAGGTATTTTTGTAAATACTTCAAAAAACATGTAAACCATGTAAACCATATAAATATCCCATTCCTCATCAAAATTTCAAATAATTTATTTTTAATCTCTATCATCTCATGGTTTCTTATTTTGTTTGTTGGATTATAAAGTGTACTGTCATTATTTGATTTTAAAATTATCTAAATTTGCTCAATGGGAGCTGACCAAACTAGATTTTTTATTCTTTTATGATACTTCATTTTTTCTTTTAGCATTTTTTGCCTAATGCCACAATAAGATATTCTAGGCTTGTCTGATATTTTCCCTTCCCCAGCCCTAATACCAGCTACTTTTGTAATGCACCCTTGTTTCTTTTAATGGAAAATGGTAAACAGAAACAAATATCTGAGTACTAGAGAGATTCATTGCTATTGCATCAGCAGTTGTCTCCCAAGACCACAGTGACTAGAATTTGGGAATACATGTATTGCTTTACATATATATTAGTTTATTATCTATCTATCTAACTATCCATCCATCTATCCACCCATCTATCTCTCCATTGAAAAACCATGAGTCCATATTGATATCTCCAATTCTAATTCAGTACTACAGGGTTTATTCTAATTGTCTCCCTTTCCACGTTTACAACTACTACTACCTTTAGCAGTGAGAAACAAACATATCTTCGATATTGTTTAATATGTTTACATATTTGATTACTATTTTTATTGCAACCAATACCCACTGCACTGCCGTTCTCTTCCCCATGTAGATGCCTCCATCTCCCTGCAGGAGCGCTGAGACACTGTTCTAGGTCCTAAACTGTATAACACCACTCTCATACTGTTTGGATCCCAAAATCGTACACGGATGTGTTCCTCCACACAAGCATGCGGTTTCATTAGGAGTGTAAGTTGTTTATGGAAGCAGTTTGTTATATCTATAAATATCTAAAGTACACCTCTTCTTGGAAACTTTTCTTTGGCTAAGAATTTAGCCTATATCAGTACTCTCATACAAGCACCCCCCAAAAAGATGGAATTATCTTCTGGAGGGTAGGCCCCTTGTAGTACAGGCTTCCTCTGCTGGGCGACTGTTCTAGGAACCCATCTGCATCAGTGTGCCAGCTGGCGTTGTTGTAGAGGTTGTGTTCTACTTCTGTGAATTTTTTCTGAAGACTATTTCAATGTGCTTGCCCATTTTATGATGGGCGATTTATGAGACAATCTGCCCACACTACACTGATTGTTCAGCAGTTTTTGACCGAAAATGACATGAGCCCCATGCTCCACCCTCTCCATTCACTCAATTTCACCATAAGCAACTTTTTTTTTGTTTCCTCCAAATGAAGAAGTCCTCAAAGGAAAACATTTTGCTGATGTGGAAGAGGTGAAAAAAAATGGCAGAAGCACAAAAACACATCAGTATGGACGAGTTCAAAAACTGTTTTGACAGTGGGAGAAACATCTCAATAAGTGTATTGCATCACATAGAGAGTACTTTGAAGGTGACTGAAGTTTAAACATGTGAGAATAAAAACACACTTTTTATCAATAAATTCCACTTTTTGGGGGGTCCCTGCTCATATGTACAAAGAGATGTATGTACAAGAATTTGGTCTATCTAAAAATGCAAAACCTTGTAAAAGCAGTCCCATATAGAACAGAGAAATTCAAAACATATGAACTGAAGTTAAGTACCCATTAATTAAGATAAAGGTAGAGTAAGATAAAGGCATTCAAGATGTAAGCTTAAAAATATATAATAACTATATAGAAATAATAACAGCCAACAAAACAAAACTGTAGATAGCTAAATAAATAGAAAAATGAATGAATGAATGGTAGGGAGATAGATAGATAACAAGGAAACACATCAGAACAAAAACATACTTAGAAAAACTATTCTCACAGTCATACAGCTATAGTTTTGATAGACATTTAAAGCACTTACATACTCTTTTAGCCATACTGAGTCTCACCAGAAGCTTGTCTTTATTCTCTGCCTTTGCCAATTTTACGCCCTCTTTCTGCTAGGGAACATCACACACTCTCAACATTTCCCCATCCCCAACCCCAGAAGCCCCATAGTTCTTTCTCAGTTTAACAGATTATTTTTGCCATATCCCTTGTCCTTGACCAGCACTACCTGAAAATACTGAGTGCTCTACAAATTTTCCTTTTTGCTGATGTAAGCAGATAGGCAGTGTAAGTTATTTCTAGAACAAAATTACCTGTTAACTCAACATTTAAACTTGAGCTGATAATAACACAAATGATGACCTTTCTTGGACCATATTTGCCTATTAACAGATCCCTTCCATCCTTAATCTTTCACCCAGGGGCTAGGACAGAAGCAGCATTAGAGGAGGCAAACCCTTCAACCACTCACTTCTCCTGGTAGGTAGGATTCCATATGGATTTACGGTATTGTTTTGGTAACTTCTTAACCAAAATATGCAAATAGTAAAACACAACTTCTGATATGCATCCGGTAAAATGTAATGCACATAATATCCCACACTTTTTTAGGTACTTAGAGATTTATTTGCTTTTAAATACTACTTCAGTCCTAGGAAATAGTAAAATGGTGTCTTGACAAAGTATATTCTCATAGCTCAGAATTTCACTCAATGCCCATTCCACAGAAACTCTTCTTTTTCCAATTTCAAATGGGGAATGGCAAGTTCCATAGAAAGTCATGGTGAATTCAAAACATAAAATCTTTACTTTTATTTGCAATCCTCTCTGTCACAATTTTTTTAGCATATAGGAACACCTGTTTTCTTCCCAGGAGAACTTAATATTATAACTAATTATAGTTTTGGTCATTTAGCTAAATATAACTGATGCAGATCCCGGCCTGCACTATCCGGTGTTGTGGCGGCAATATGCAAATACACACGGACTACAGAAATCCTGTGGAGAAAAAGGGGCTGCGTGGCCGCTCTCCAAGTTAGAGAGAGGGCGAGAGGGCTAGAGAGAGTCCAAGAGAGAGAGCCGACCCCCGTATGGACAGGCTTTTATTGCTTTTCTGTTCACATTACATGGAGGATGGTCCTCATTTACTATGCACAGGTTCATCACAGGTGATTACCTTTTAAGGACAACAAAGGACAGAATACTGCTAATTCAAAGACACGGATGTTACAGCTCAAGGGGGAAACTGCTCACACTCTATACTTGGGTAGTTTAGCACAGACTTTAGGAAGTTAAAGATACTTAATAAACATTTGCTGCCTCAATTCAGGGTGAGGGAGTTTTAGTAAGAGCAAGTCTCAGCAGCCTATGTACAAAGCAGGCCTGATTTCCCACTGGAGAACCAACCCATGGACGTGGGTCCTGCCTGTCAACCTCGTTCCCCACTGGTTTTCCAAGTGGGGGCTGAGCCACATTTCCCACGTGTGGAACAGTTCCCCACATATAACTTTCCCTGATTTCTCTAGAAATAAAGAAATTTTCTATTTAAATCTCTCATTCTTCCCATTGGGCAAAAATTTACTTCAGACAAACCAAGGAAACATCATTTGTTTAAAGACCTTTCTTCCTTCTATTCATACTTGTGGCTAAATTCATAGGGGCTTACAGAGGGTTGAAACATCAGTTTGCTGGATTATTCAGAGAAGGAGTTCCTGTTTTTCATAGTCATCTTCAATCTAAAATGCACACATTGAAACAGCCTCCCTTTCATCTGTCTTATCATTACGGTCCCATGCAGGTAATCACAGCATATTATGTGTTCTGACTACAAATTACCACCACATTTCACATTTTTTTAGCTACTTCCTTGCCACTCTTGGACAACAGGAGACACATAACTACATTGGCATTTTGAGGCCATGCCAAGCCCACCTGCCAACACTGCCATCTTTTCCATTCAGTGGTTGCCAGGAACTCCACAGAGAGGATGAGGAATATGTCTCTAATTAACTCTCAGATATTCTAAATCTATTTGGATTTTCTATTTCTCATCATTTCTCAACAGGAAGTTAGTGAGAAAGAGACCACAGAGTTTATTCTCAAGATCATCAACTAGCATTTAATTAGCTGTATTACCTTACTTCTCTTTCTCTTCCCTCAGCATATGTAGTTTTTAGCTAGTCTCCGGTCAGAAAGGAAGGACACTATGTCTGATGAGTACATGTAGTTCCAAATCAATTGTGTAAATCTGGGTCTCAATCTTAAATACAAATCTCAAGGATTTAATTATGTTCTTCTAAATCTTTCTGTCTCTGAGTCAAAGAATCATTGCCACTGGTGGGAAGGATAACTGGGTTTATTAAAGAATAAAAAGAAAAATTCCAGATTATATTAAAAAATGTGGCTTCACACATTCAGAATTCCTAAAGGATCCAGTAGCAAACTTTCCTTTTGTTGTCTTTTATGACTTCCTGTGTTTAGGCTCATTCTCAAAACCCCTTTTTAAAAGCAACTGGAGAATGTGATTTGCAGGTTTCAATCTGAAAATGTAAGAAAAAAAAAAAAAGAAAAGTGAATATCATGTCTTGCTCTAGGAAGTTTAAGACATTTTGAAAACCATATTCCTTCCCTCCACCAAACTGCCTGCTCCAACACCACAACTTCTACCACAGGGGCTGTAGTAATGATGACTAGAAACAAAACCAATACTTGCCTGGAGAGTTTCTTAAATACACTGATTCTTAGACAGCAATCCAGAGTTATAGTATCATGTACTTTTTAGAAGAGAGGTAAATTAGTATTTATATTTAGTAAATGATCCAGATGATTATTTTCTTCCATTTGGATTATTCTACCTGAGAAGATAGTATATATCATATATGAGATACAAAAATTTTAAAAAATATATTTTTTAAATTAAAAAATTTCCAGATTTAAAATTTAACAAATTTAAATTTACAAATTGAAAAATAAATTTTATTTAAATAATAACCTGCAGATAGGGATCATTTTCATCCAACTTGGGCTGTGTGAGAAAAATCAATCAAATGGATAATTACAAAATCTCTCAAGAAATATTAGTGACCTCATTTATATGCTCACACACTAGAGAAGATAGCATAATAGTACAAATCAGTGTTTCCAAATATTTACAATCTAACCTCCATTCACGGTTTCAGAGAATCACTATCCTTTTACTTAGACTATGAAACAAAGGCAGAAGAGTAAATGGGTAATGAAAACTAAGCCGAAATATACAATAATAGTGAACTGTCAGTTTAAATAAATTTGTTTAAGAAATTCTAAGTGGCTATTAAAATTAATCTATTCAGTAAATATTTATTGATTTTTTCTGAATTAGGCAGTAAGCTCATATATTAAAATATCGTGCTTCAATTTACATGGAAAATGGCTCATAATATATTTTTAGGTGTAAAGGTTAGTGACAAATAGTAAGCATAGTATGATTTATATCAAAAATGCACATAGAGATACAAGCTTGGATGGACACAGAGGCCAAAACCTTTATAGTGATTATCTGTATATGTAAGGATCCTAAGTGATTTTTTATTTTCTTTTTATGTGTTTTTAATTTCTTTTCAATGAGGTTCAGCACTCTACCTTGCCTCTCACACTGGACATGCCATGTGCTACCTTCTTATATTTTCTTTCTCACATGCTCCATTTGATTTTCAAGAGATATGGTCTTGAGAAATGGCAGTCAGAGTGGTAAGGAGTATGATAATCAGGTAATCTTTGGCAATATTTAGGGTTTAAAAAAGACAACTATGATTTTAAGAGAAATATAAAATTTTCATTTAGATAAAAAGGATTTTTTGTAACTAAATTAGTCTTCAGAAAGTATAAGTTCTGTTGGTTTAGATAATTTAGGAGAGAACACATCCATAGCAAAAAGCTATACTTATGTGTCCTGAATTTTCCATGGACAAGCATGGAGAACCCCCAGGTTGGGGCCAGCAGCAGCGAGCGACCTGGGGCCCAGGGATCTGGGTGTGCCAGGAAAAACCAGCTTGCTTCTTGCTCCCACCACCCTGGGTACACTTCTTCTCTTGGAACTTTTTTCAATAATTTGTTGTTTTAAGGAAAATGAATATGACTATATCTCCCCCCACACACCTCAAAAGGTTTTTTAAGCTAAGTCTATTACCTAACTATTCTCCTCTAGCAAATTAGAATTTTCAGGTCCTTTATCTGCTTTATATACTAAATTTGCAATTCTTCAGAAAGAGTTGATAAAGACTATATGGGTAATTTCAATGGAGAGTAGCAATTCACCTTGAGGAAGGGCATGTGTTGGGGAACCTGGAAAACCAAGCTTTGTTAAAGGGCAGCAGGAAGTAAGAGATGAGGAGAAACTGGGAAAATAAGAAAAAGCAGGTAGGTTTCAGTGAGACACTCAAAGGTCGTGGGCATTTCTGAGTGGCCCCCAGTGAAAGAAAGCTTGGGCAGCATGTCCTGTCTCCTGTGTCATAGGAGAGGAAACAAGACATCTAGATAGGAGAACAACTTCATTTTTTTCACCCAACCCAAAATACAATTTTCTGTATTAAATTTCTTTTGTTTGAAATACCAACTCTGGTTTCTGACTGGTACAGAGGCTTATTCTGGAAGCAGATGTTAAATAAAGAAACACAAAAATAAACATAATCATACAGTTCTAAGATGAAAGAGGAAAAAGAAAATACATATATAAGCTCCTAACAAGTGGATGGATCTATTTTAGGTTGTGGACACGTCCAGATACATTCTGATGAAAAATTGTATTATCTACATTCTTGTCCTTTGTGGATGAAAAAGGGGTCTGTAATAAATCTAAAGGAAAGTAACCTTACAGGGTGATCTGATCATAAATTCCTGACTGAGCAGGATCTGAAGGTAGTCAAGCCTCAGGCCTATAACTTCTTAACAAAAGGTTTATCTTTGCCTTGAACAAGTAGTGTCTATTGTTTCTGTGCATCAATGTTAACACAACTTTGAAATGCCCCCTTTCAGACCTCTGGGAAGTATACACACCCTCAAGGGAGCACAGGATCTTGTAACCTAATCCTGTAATTCAATCCCTACCTTGCTTTCTCCCACGTTCCTGTAATCTTCCTTGGGTTACCTCATTAATTTCAAATGTATAAAAGAAATTCCAAACTCATTCTGGGAAGCATTTTTTTCAGTCTGCTGAGATCTTACTCCAGGTGTGTCCTCTGTTTAGCTTAAAAAAAAACCCCTCAAATAAATTCATAAAAATGTTCTACATGTTTGGACATTTTTGATGCTGACAACCTAAAGTTCTTATGTACTTGGTAGGTTTCAATTTCTACTCCCAGTTAGCGAATCCCATATATTTATTACTTGTTGTGACAGCTCCCTCTTGCTCAATTTCCCTCTCTCCTACTTCCTGGATATTGTTACCTGCTTTTATCTCAAATTCAACATGTTCAGAAATCTTATCATTTTCCCAAGTAAATCTTCTTTGTTACTTGTTCCTTTTCCATATTTCTAAGATATCAGTCTCTGCATTGAAATGGGAGCTAAAAACTCAAGTTCATTTTTATTAGACTAATTTGGATGAATACCACTGCTAGACATCGCAATACATCTCCTGGCTTGTAATTTTCTCCAACTCAGTCTATCCAAAACACACTGACAAGTAAATCTTTAAACACAATACTGGCTGTGTTGCTCCTTTTTACAAAAACCCTCAGAATCTTTTATATACAGACTAAAATTCTGACATCAAGGCCACTTATAAATTACCTATAACCATTTTTTAAAATTTAATCCCACAACTCTTCTATGATGTAACCATATTGGACTCCTTGTACTTTGTCAGATGCATCCAAAGCTTTCTGCCTGCCTGATTTTTGTGCAGTCTGTTTTCTCCAAGGAACATATCCCACATTTTACTTTTTCTAAGTCCATGCATTTTCTATCATTATCTTGAATTATATCATTCATAAAGGAATTTCTGGTGCCTCTTGAATGATATACGTGTAATTGCTCTGTTAAATGTTCACTGTGTTTTTTATCTTTGTACAGTTCACATGACATCTTTCATATGTTATTTATGTGCTTTTAATATCCTCTTACTCCTCCTTGATGCTTGGAAATCTCTTACTTGTCTGTGTAATTCTTAGCACAAATGGTAGGTGCTCAGGAACTGCATCAAAATCCCCCAGGAAGTTTAATAATACAGGCAGAACCATTACAAACAGTAGCATCCTGTAGGTGATTACAATGTGGAAGGTAAATTTACCTTTGGTTTGAGAAGCCTTGAACTCAAAAGGTTAATTAGTTATCATACTGGAGTCATAGGGAAACATGTGAACTGTTTGCTGTAGGAACAAACTTAGTAATCAAGTACTTTATACTTCAGAACTGCATCAATGCACATGCTGAAGCTAAGCCAGGCGTTAACCTAAAATTAAAAATCCAAAATGAGAGGCAACAAGTGTTTACTGAGGATAAAAGAAATGCAATTGTTGGGGTATAGAGTCAGGCAGAAACACAAATAGTGTCTCAATTACAGTATGAGGGCAAGGGAGGTTTTTAATGAGAAAAATAATGAAATAATTGCATTCATAGAGGAAAGAAACTCATTGTGGTATTAACAAGCTAAGTTGCTCTTTAATTATACATAGTTGGTTGCTGATTCTGTCTTCTGATAGAGACTCTAGTGATTTGTCCTGTGGTCAAGATCTCTGGTGTTCTGCTGGCTTTACAAACAACTGTTTGGAAGACCCTGTTGGTATGGCCCAGGGCAGAGTTCTGGCCCAATTCGCACAGTCCAGAAGTTCAAGGAGCAGGACATGCAAGGCATTTCCTCTGGCTCCATTTTAAAATGGCTCCACTTAGGTTAACTTTCGTTTAGGAAATTAGTTAAGTGGAACTTTCTTTCAGCTTGCTACACTCAGAGAGAGTTCATTTGATAAACAAAATAATTTCCCAGGTCAACCTATTATAGCTATGGTGACTGCCAGAGAAATTTAGTAAACACAAAATATGAGCACACTTCTTTTCCTGGATATTGTTCACTCTTCTTTTTTTTTACACTGACTTCTATTGACCCTAAAATATGTCATTTTACTTCTCCTCAAATGATGCCTTAACATTTACAAGAATATAGTTCAAATTTCTTCACAAACCATTAGATACTTATAAACAAAATATTTTTCAGAGCAAATTGCTTTACAATATGTAATAATAATCAGTATGCACTATGGCTAGAGAAAAAAAGATTAGATATTGCTTCATGATGATGTTCACCTATGATAATTAGCTGTATTTATTAGAGGATTAAATTATATAGGATAAAGAGGGTAAAACTCAAAGTTTTTCAATTCTTCTACCAAAATGGAGTGGGAGGTGGTGGGAATTAATCATTTTGGTTCTTTATGTCACTTGCTGCCAACAGACTGAATTTCCGCTGACAGGGAAGGTGGTATGCAATATGTAATAGTCTTTCAACACAACCATAGCTCAGCTTTCATACAGTAGCTCTGAAAACAAAAGTCGGAAAACAAAAGTCTGCAACTCAATTTCAAATTTCAATGGCAGCATATAAAAATTCTGTTGACAGGAACTACACAAAGGAGTTTTTATATTCGATTTAGTCAAAGGCCTTTCAATTCATTTTTCTTACTGACTTTTTTTTTTTAGTTTGGCTTTTATACACTCATCAGTAGAAAAATGAATCAAAAAGAAAATAAATGATTTTTTCTCTATAACATTCACACAGAAGTACATGTAGTGATTGGGTTGATGATTTTCTAAGCTAACAATGTGAAAATAATTTAGAAATGAAATGGAGTGGTAGAAAAAAATTTAAAAATTAAACAGGAGGGTCAACTATCTGTCATCACTTAATCCATAAAGAAGACATCTTCTCTAATAAATATATTAAATGACAAGAATCTGTAAACTTGGGTAACATTTTAACTCAAACCAGTTTTCTGTTAGCAAGAAATAAATTTAATAACACATTTATAAAAAAGAAAAGAACTTTTCACTTTCTACATGAGCCTGGAATATTTCTAAAATGCTGTTTCTTAGACTCATATATTAATAAAACAAGAGATACAGACCTCAAAATCAGAAAAGAGAAAAAAATGAACACAATTTTGACTGGGATTAGAATAAATTTTACTAAGTTTTAGTAACATTTTTGTTACTTTAAAGAAAAAAATAGTGATTTATCCCTATCTTAAATATTTTCAGCCATGACTTGATCTCACTACTGAGCACACAGTCTAGCATTTTATTTAGATCCTTATTTACTTATGTTTTCAAATTGATATAAATTGGCATTCCATTTAGAATACAAATTTATTAACTAAAGGTATCATTATTTATTTATTTTAACAAAATAGAGCATAATGCTTAAAATAGTAGTTACTTCCTTAATTTTAGATGCAAATAGACATTTTATCTTTTAATTTTTTTTTATGCCATGACAGTTGTCCCGATTTTCCTGCCTTTGCCCTCCACTGTCCCTCCCCAACCCCACTCCCACAGTCCATCTCCGCAGCGTATGGTCATTCGTACATGTTCTTTCACTATACTCTTCCCCTTTTCCCACCATTTCTCCCCTCTCCCCTTTCCTCTGATAGCTGTCAGTCTGTTTTCTGTGTCCATGTCTCTGGTTCTGTTTCGCTCATTAGTTTATTTTGTTCATTAGAATCCTCTTATAAGTGATATCATATGGTATTTGTCTTTCACCAACTGGCATATTTCACTTATCATAATACTCTCCAGTTCCATCCATGCTGTCACAAAGGGTAGGGATTCCTTCTTCTTTCTTTCTGCTGCATAGTATCCCACTGTGTCAATGAACCACAGTTTTTTAATTCATTCAGCTACCGATGGGCACTTAGGCTGTTTTCAATACTTGGCTTTTGTAAACAGTGCTGCTGTAAACACCAGGGTGCATAACTTATCTTGAATTGGTGTTTCTGGATTCTTAAGGTATATTCCTAGCAGTAGAATCACTGGGTCATAAGGCAGTTCCATTTTTAACTTTTTGAGAAAATTCCATACTGTTTTCCACAGTGGCTGCACCAGTTCTGCATTCCCAGCAACAGTGTAGTAGGGTTCACTTTTCTCCATACCCTTGCCAGCACTTGTTGTTTGTTGCTTAATGATGGCCATTCTGACAGGTGTGGGGTGGTATCTTCTTGTGGTTTTAATTTGCATCTCTCAGATGACTAGCGATGTTGAGCATTTTTTCATATGTTTATGGGCCATCTGTATGTCCTCCTTAGAATGTCCATTCAGGTCCTATTCTCTTTTTTTTTTTGATTAACTTATTTGTCTTTCTGGTGTTGAATCATATGAGTCCTTTATATATTTTGGAGATTAAACCCTTTTCTGATGTATAATTGCCAAATATGTTTTCCCATATGGTTGGTTCGTCTTTTATTCTGACATTGGTTTCTTTTGCTGTGCAGAGCTTTTTAATTTCTTCTAGTCCCATTTGTTTACTGTTTCCTTTATTTCCCTTGCCCTAGGAGATATGTTGTCAAAAATACTGCTATGTGTGATCCCTGAAATTTTACTGCCCATGTTTTCCTCTAGAACTTTTATGATATCACAATTTTTATTACATATTTTATCCATTTTTATTTTTTTCCGGTGTATGGTGGAAGCTGGTGGTCTAGTTTCGTGTTCTTCATGTACCAGTCCAGTTCTCCCAACACCATTTACTGAATAGACTGTCTTTACTCCATTGTACGTTCATGCCCCTTTTGTCAAATATGAATTGGCCATAGAGACATGGGTTTGTTTCTGGGCTCTCTATTCTGTTCCATTGATCTATGTGTCTGTTCTTACGCCTGTACCAGACTCTTTTGATTACAGTGGACTTGTGGTATAGTTCGATATCAAGTATTGTGATCCCTCCAATTTTGTTCTTCTTTCTCAAGATGGCTATAGCTATACAGATTCTTTTGGTTCCATACAAATTTTTGAAGTATTGTTCTAGATCTGAGAAATATCCCATTGAATCTATAGATTGCTTTGGGTAGTGTGGACATTTTAATGATGTTAATTTTTCCAATCCATGAATGAGGTATATGCTTCTATTTATTTGTATCTTCCTCAATTTCTTTCTTCAGTGTTCTATAGTTTCTTACTACAGGTCTTTTTATCTCTTTGGTTAAGTTTATTCTTAAGTACTTTATTTTTTTGTTGTTGTTGCTATAGTAAGCGGGATGTTTTTCTTAGTTTCTCTTGCTGATAGTTCATTGTTGGTATAGAAAACTGCCATTGATTTCTGAGTATTGACTAGTATCCCACCCCTTTGCTGAATTCACTTCTTGGATCAAGTAGTTTTTTGGTGGAGCTGATAGGCTTTTCTATATAGACTATCATGTCTTCTGCAAATAATGACAGCTTCACCTCCTCTCTTCTAATTTGGATGCCTTTTATTTCTACTTCTTGTCTGATCACTGTGGCTAGGACTTCCAGTGCTGTTTTGAACAAGAGTGATGAGAGCAGTCAGCCTTGTCTTGTACCTGATCTTAAGGGAAATGCCTTTAGTTTTGCCCATTGAGCATGGTGTTGCCAGTAAGTTTTTCATATGTGGCCTTTATTATGTTAAGGTACACTCTCTCTATTCCTACTTTGCTGAGTGTTTTTATCATAAATGGGTGTTGGATTTTATCAAATGCTTTTTCTCCATCTATTGATGTGATGTGATTTTTGTTTTTCATTTTGTTTATGTGATGTATCATATTTGTGAATATTGTACCATCCTAGCATCTAAGTAATAACTCCCATTTGATCTTGGTGTATGGTCTTTTTAATGTGTTGTTGGATCCAGTTCGCTAGTATTTTGTTGAGGACTTTTCACAGCTATGTTAATGAGAGATATTGGCTTGTAATTTCCTATCTTTATTGTGTCTTTTCCTGGTTTGGGGATTCGGATAATACTAGTCTCATAAAATGACTTTGAGAGTCTACTCTCTTCTTGAATTTTTGGAATAGTTTATGAAGGATCAGTGTTAATTCTTCTTTGAATGTTTGGTATAAGTGGCCTGTGAAGCCATCTGGTCCAGGGCTTTTGTGTGTCTGTAGTATTTTTTTATTACTACTTTAGTTTTACTAGTTGTTATTAGGTTATTCAGGTTTTGTGCTTCTTCCTGATTCAGTTTTGGAAGACTGTGTTTTTATAGAAATTTACCCATTCTTCCATGTTGTCCAATTTCTTGGTACATAGTTGTTCATAGTAATTTCTTATAATCCTTTGCATTTCTGTGGTATCAGTTGTTACTTCTTTTTCACTTCTGATTTTATTTATTATGATCCTCTCTCTTTTTTTCTTGATGAGTCTGGCTAACGGTTTGTCAGTTTTGTTTATCTTTTCAAAGAACCAGCTCCTGGATTCACACATATATATGTTTATATATGTATTTATATATATATATATATATATTATTATATAAACATTTAATATATATATTACATATTTTAATGTCTGTGTCATTTAATTCTGCTCTGATCTTGATTATTTCCTTCCTTCTGTTTCTCTGGGCTTTGTTTGTTGTTGTTCCTCTAGTTCTTTTAGATGTAGGGTTAGAGTGTTTATTTGAGATTTTTCTATTTTATTTATTAGGCATGTATTGCCATGAACTTCCCTCTCAGTACTTCCTTTGCTGTGTCCCTTAGGTTTTGCATTGTTGTGTATTTGTTTTCATGTCTCCGGATATTTCTTATTTATTCCTTGATATTATTGTTAGCCCATTCATTACTTAATAATGCATTTGGATGTCTTTGAGTTTTTTTTCTTGAGGTTGGTTTCTAATTTGAAGCCATTGTGATCCAAGAAGGTGCTTGATATGATTTCAATTTTTTTGAATCTGTTGAGGCTTGTTTTATATATCTTACCATATGTTCTATCTTTGAGAGTAATCCATGTGCATTTGAGAAGAATGTATATTTTGCTTCTTTGTGGTGAAATTATATATATACACAAACACACACACATATATATACAAACACACACACATCAATGAATTAAGCCCATGTGATCTAGAGTGTTGTTCAATTCTGCAATGTTTTTGGTGATTTTTTGTTTGAAAGATCTATCCATTGTAGACAATGGGGTGTTAAAGTCCCCCACAATGACTGTACTGTTGTCAATCTCCTTGAACTTCTCATAGATTTTCTTTATATATTTAGGTGCACCTATATTGGGTGTATATATGTTTACAAGTTATATCTTCTTATTGGACTACTCTCTTAACTATTATGAAGTGACCTTCTTTGTCTCTTATTATTGCTTTTGTTTTGAAGTCTATTTTGTCTGATATTAGTATTATTGCCCCACCTTTTTTTATGTCCATTTGTGTGGAATTTTTTCCCCATCCCTTCACTTTCAGCCTGTGTATACCTTTTGTTCTGAGATGGGTCTCTTGTAAACAGCATATATTGGGTCATGTTTACTTACCCATTCAGCTACTCTGTGCTTTTTGAATGGAACATTTAATCCATTTCCATTTAAGGTTATTAATGGCAGCAGCAGGGTGCAGGGCTCTGCCCAAGGCAGATAGTACTGAGACAAGTCTGGGAGCCCAGGTGTGGGCTCTCTGGAAGCTTCTTTCTGGGGAAGACATTTTAAATTCTTCAAAATGGCTCCTGCCACAAATCTGCCTCACCAGAGGCACAGGCCCGGCAGCTGCTCTGACAGGAAAGCCAAGGCCATACTTTCACATACACCCACCCACCGGCCTGTGTACACACTCACACATTCTCTCACTCACACTCACCTGGATTATTGAATTGATCTGTGGTTTAGCTGCAAGACTGGTGTGGAGCTGGGAGCGAGTAGGCAGAGCTTCTGACTTCTCTGCAGCCAATTTGGAACTCAGTTTTTAACAGTAGATATTTTAATATTATTTTTGCAATTTACTCGATTACTGCCAGGAAGTTTGTTGACTTTTTCTTTATTTTTTAAGTTATATGTCTATTGTTGTAACACATTTCACCTAGTTCTATAGTCAGTAAAAAGTAAATTAACCCACTAGGTTAATTCAATGGTTATTTTATCCTTTAGGATACAATGTCTCCAAAATGTATTCTTCAACTACACAAAATGCTAAAAAAAATTGTTTGAGAATACGATTTTATAGTTTTCAAAGTAAAAATAAAAATTCTCTTGTAAATATTCTATGTCTAGGCAAAAAATTATTTTGGAATGAAGGCAACAGAAATATAGTGTCAACCATTAACAACCTAAGCAGTTTACCTCTTTTTTGTTTGTTTGTTTGTTTAATTTTAAGCTGGAAATGTAAGATATCATTGTATTCAAGAAGATTGTAATGAAATAAAAATAATTACTAGAAAGAAAAAATATTTTTGTGAATAAAATCAGGATGCAAATAATTTTAGGAACAAAAATGAATTAAATAGAAATTCAGAGAATATTTACATTTTAATATAATGTAAATAGCAAACAATTGAAAAATAACAATTAAATGACACATCTCTTGGAAAATGCTGACTACCAAATTGAAACAAGGAGAAATTGAACTAATAAATTGAGACCTACCACCAAATCACCCATTGCCTATTTAGTTCAATGACTTCTAGTTTTATCAGTGACATGTATTTTTATTTCATATAAATTATTCCAGAATATATAAAAAGATAATGAAAACTTTGTTTCTCAAAGAATGACAATCTAAATTCTCTGAATAAGCCTCTTGCTAAAGACAATAATATTCTCACACATACACATTCTATGTTTGTAACTGAGCTGAAAAAGAAGTATGGAATCTGCCTTGGCTGGTGTGGTTCAGTGGGTTGAGTGCCAACCTGCGAAGCAAGGGGTTACTGGTTCAATTCCCAGTCAGGGCATGCCTGGGTTGTGGGACAGGTCCCCAGTAGGGGATGCATGAGAGGCAACCACACACTGATGTTTGTTTCCCTCTCTTTCTCCCTCGCTTCCCCTCTGAAAATAAATAAGTAAATAAGAAGTATGGAATCTCTAGAGACCAAAACAAAGTGAAAATAGTAATTTTGGGTTATAAATGAAGATATCTATAAACCTGTGGTTTGTATTTTCTTGGCTTCTCAGGATATTTTTCAGGGATAAGGGTTATATTTATGGCCTGGGTATAAGGTAAATAGTGCTGTAAGGAATTACACATGAAGCTGGGGTCCCAAAGAGTCATGCCATCTATGTAAGGCAGAATGAGAAATAAAATACCATACAGATGGGGACAGCAAGGAGCCACCTACTTCAACAGTGGTGCTGAACGAAGAGTAAAATTTTTTATCTTGAGAACTTGTAACCATGAGACAAATTGCAAGTATGTTTGTGGACTAAGTTCAATTCATCTCTGTTGGCCAAAAATATTTATAATTTGTCTTTGGTTTTGTTGTTTGACTTACGACGGCTTTCAGTCTCCACAACTTTTCTTTCCTCTTTTGACCTGTTGAACAACAGTAAAACAAACAAACAAAAACCTTGCGTTTTTCAACCCTTGGTGCCAGTGGAAAGTACGAATTATGCAAACCAAAGCCCCTAAGTGGGAACTCTGCCCTACCTACTAAACACATTCTTTCTTCTAGTCACACTTCCCTCTTGACACCTGGACCAATGTTCCTGTGCCCTGTTCTTCCCAGAAGTCTTAGGGTGTGAGTAATAAACTTTGCATGTACTCTTGGTACATGTGGTGTCATCAGTTTTAATGTCTGTGTTATTCCATTAGAAGAGTCCTTCCCACCTTCCATGGGGTGACTCTAAATACTTTCACTTAAAGCTACAGTGGAATTGTAAACTCAAAAAAGAAAGTTCTGCACTGGATGTCATTAGTTAGTGGTGTACCAGATCCCATTTATTAGGTTGGTACACACAGATGCTGTAACATCAGCCGCTGATAGCTGATAATCATCCTCTTCTCCAAAGAGTTGACCATCGTTAATGGGAACACACTTGCCTGGCAGATTTGTCCCCTCAGAAAGACCCCTCAGCCAGTGATTGACTGATTGGTAGGGGATATTAACAACTCTAAAGATTTTGTGATTTTACCCTCCTTATAAGCTAACAACTTAGCTTGCCACAGTTTTATGAATGTTTACAAAAGACACAAAATTTCATGATCAGAGACAAAGAACTTTACTACTCACAGTACTATCAATAGCCAGTGTATCGGTGCTAGTTCCAAGGGTCCCAGTGCCCACAGGGAAACATGACATGGGCCAGGAAACAGTTTTGCATGAAGTGAATCGTGTTAGAGGAGAAGAATTTTGAGATTAGGGAACAGAATCTTTTGTAATAGCCTATAAGCTTACATTACCTTTGACCCAGCTAGAGACATTATCTTTAATATTCAGGACAGTAAATAAACCTCTTTTTCACTCCAGGAATAGACATTACCTCCAGTTTTCACGGATGTTCACTATAAAAAAACTTTTTAAAACATAGTCCAGAACACAGGCAGTCAATGCCTCTGCTCATAAGATAGAAACACAGGACTTCCACAGAGAACTGGCTCCCGACAGATGGTTTTACGTTACTAATGTGCCACCAGTCATTTTGAAAATTTTTATAATCAGGAAACAGAAATATATCAGAAATTATTATTAATGTAAATGGAGAAAGTTCTCCAATTCAAAAAGTAATAATTATCAGAATGATAAAATTTCAGTTATGTACAATTTACAAGTCATACTATATCCTAAGGAAATACACACACACAAAAATGTTTCCAATAAATTGTAGAAAAATGTATGCCAGGCAAATATAGGGTTGAGAAAAACTAGGTTTATAGTTGTGAGTACATGGAACAGAGATAATAAAGCTATTATAATAATAATAACCTGCATGTCTTTTTTATATGAACTGTAAAACCTACTGTTGACCACCCCTGTACTTACCAATAGAGAGCTAGCATTGCTAGAAATAAGAAAAAAAATTGGCTTGGCATATAATAATGTTTCTAAATGTATGATCACAGACGCAGACTTGAGATGCATAAAGCAGTGATTTTCAAATGCTGTGCTGTAGTGCACTGGCGTGCTGCAAGAATTTTTAAAACACGCAATACCTGACTAATTAGTCAGGAGTATTGACCTTTTTTCCCTTATAGTGTCCTCCCCTCAAAAAAGACAACAGACAACACAACAATAGCCGTCCAGTGTGAATGAATAAAAATTATACTTTTTTTTCCCTGTCAGATTGGCAAAAAATTAATATATTTTTGGTGTGCTTCAAAATTTTAGTAGTTTATATGTGCCATGAGATGACAAAGGTTGAAACTTGCTGAATTAAAAAAGAAATTAACAATTAATTAATATAGCAGGAGATGTTAGGCACATCTATCTTAGTAATTGAGAGATGTGACAGGCAAAAAGTCTCTAAGCATCTGTAAGATTTCAATACTACAGTTAGCAAATTTAATTTAATGCACATTTACCTAACAGCGTACTTAGTGAAAAAATAGTACAGCACATTTACCCAACTGTCAGTTACTCAACAGCAAAGTCATTATAACAACTTCCAAAGAATTTTTGTCATGCAAATCACATTCTCTGACTATGCTTCTACTGTAAGAAATTAACAGCAATAAGATAACTAGAAAAATCCAAAAGGTTTATAGATGTTGGGCACACCTTTAAATAATTCATGGGACAAAAAAGAAAAAAAAACTCATAGTGGATATTAGAATTTATTTTGACATGAGTGATAATGAAAATATTGCATATCAAATTTAAGCAATTATCAAAGCAATTATCAAAGCAGAATTTATTAGCTTAAATTGATAATTTTAGAAAATTTAAAAAGACTAAATATCAATGGTACTTGTTGCTCAAACCAAAAATGCTGGAATCATCCTATTTCCTCAACTTCCTTTGAGTTTCATAACCAGTCTACCAGGAACTTTTAAAACTCATCCTATATCTGTTCAATTTTCTCCATGTTCTCTGTAACCACTATAATTTAAGACACTCTTTTCTCTAGCCTGTAGTATTTCAATAGCAGTGGTCTTCCTTCTGCCTTCTTGCTTTCTTAAAATCCATTTCCTCTGGAGCATTTCCTGTGATCTGTGAAGTATAGGTCAGACTGTAACTGAGCAGACAGGGGTTCATTCACAAGGTTTCCTGGTGAATGACCCAACAAATTAGTGGTGGAAGGAATGGGTCCTTATTTATAATATTCCAGCCTTGGGGTGGGAGCTCAGAGCATTTATGCTTGGAGCCCTCCTTTCCCATGAGACCCAGCACTTCCCTTGTTCCCTAAAAGGCGAGAAGCTACAAGCAAACCCTTTAGTTCCCAATATTCTTATGTCAAGCTGGCTGTGCAAACAGTTCTCCAATCTCTCTGGAAGGTACCAGAATCTCCATCCTCATGCAGCAGCTCTCTCCTTCAGGATCTGGGGTACATTGTCATCAGTCACCATGTGATAGTCCAGGAAAGCATGTGCCATGATGTCACAGGTGGGCACAGGTAACCAGGTTCTTGGTGATTGTGGACAAAGAATTGAACCAAACACACAGAGAGTTTATAGCAGAAAAAGAGACAGCAGATTTATTAAGTGATAGTACACTCCACAGAACACGGGAGAGGGCCAGCTCTGGGCAGAATCTGACCTCAGGGGCTGTAGGTATTCTATTCTTATAGGGCAGGTATTCCTGGCTAGTTTTGTTAGGCTTTTATTGCACATGTACAAGTAGTTCCATTACTTTAAAGCTGCTGTGCATGTGGTCTCCCATAATTTTCCTTGATTGGCCACCAGGGAAGGGGACACACAATTTATTATTATAATGTTAATTTATTATAATTTATTATAATGCTATTATAATGAAACAGGGGTCATGTAGTATCTTCTGTGCAGGTACATTCATGATTCACCATGATTCAGTGCTTTTCCAGAAAGCAGGAACAACTCATATTAGAACAGGTCTCTGTCCTGTATTGATCTCCTTTATCTTAGCCCTGGGGCACCTCCAGAGTTTCCTCCTTCCTGACTATGTCCTGCCTCAACAGTACAATGGATCATGGCAAAGTTCGGGAAAGACGTAAGTCTCAAGAATCAAGACAAAGTCTGGGTTTCCATGGCAGCAGGTCAGTGTCATTCAAGGAAAGGCCCTCGGTGGCTTCTGAGTCAGCTAGAGTAGGTATGATCAAAGCATCATGCCAGCTTTCTTACTAGCCCATGGTGGACCAGCTTCTACAGCCCGTGTGGCTCCTATGTCACTACCAGCAGCCTGCCAGAATCTATGTTCACTACCAGCTGCATTATGGCTCTCTCATGGCTCTTGTACTCCCTTCTAATATGCAGGGCCAAATCCCCTCTCATGGTTGCCCACCTTTGCTTGAGTCCTGACCCTGAGCTTCTACATGACCCCATTTCTGACTCCTCTCACAATAGGCTGCATTCTGTCAGTCCTCTGCACAGTTCACATTCTCTTGGCTGCCATCCTTCATCAGGGCAGGTGTGCCTCTGTGACACAGGGGAACCACCTCCCTGCTTCTTGCACAGGTGCTGTAAGCTGTCCCCCCACTACATCACCAAAGTCAGCCCATCTCCCTGGCCCCAAGCAGCAGCACAGCAATTAACATAACTATTAAACTAACCAAGTTGCCATTGAAAATGCAAAGTACTTCTCAATAGCAGTCCTCCACTTCCCCCATCTGCCAAACTATGGTTGTGGAGGTTTTCTCTGACCCACACTCTATACCCCATTATAGGATCACATGGCTGAAACTGTTAAAACTGTTAAGAATGCCCTTCTCTCTGTTGTAGGGCTGGCATTTTTAAATTATTCTCATCTCTGTAAGTTTTCTGTGCTATTATTCTCTCCTCAGAGTCTCAAAAAACTACAACCCAGGTGCTGACTGGGCTGTGTTCTCTTCTGGAGATAGAGGTCCTCTTCCAAGATGATGCACTTGGTTGGCAGAAGTCAGTTTCTTGCAGCTGTGGGACTGAGATTTATTTGTATGTTCTTGCAGGCTGTTCCCGAGAGAGTACTCTCGGTTGCTAAAGCTTGCCCTAAGGTTCTAGACATGCACCGGTCTCACGATGGGCTTGTTTTTCCTTGAAGGCAGTAGGATACCCTTTTTCTGTGTGGCGAACATGGAAGCTTATATAACATAATGTGATCCTCTTTGCTACATAATGTAACTTAATCAGGAGGGCAAGTGCAGAACTAGTCACCCAAAGATGTGCCTCTATGGTATGTGCATTGTTTTAGGATAAAGGCAACCAAGACTCTGCTGGCTCAAGAGAAATTTCTGCCCCTCCCTTATCTATTGTACTTGGAATAATTTAAATTCTAGAACTTGCCCATATGAGAGATTATCAAAGATAACCTCCTTGACCTATCTATGTGGCAAACTACAAATTACTGAATATCTGCTCATCTTATCTTCCTGCTTGACCTTCCTCTCCCGTGAGGCCCCAAGGTGGTTGACCTCACCCTTAGCTCAGAACACCATATCTACCTCATTTAACTTTCTGCCCCTGAACCAGTCATGTATGTGGGGTTTCTGACTGTCTTATGTGTGTGGGGTTCCCATATGTACAGATGTAATTAATTATGGCTATTTTCTCTTATTCATCTGTCTCATGTAGATTCAATTATTACACTGGCTGAAAAAAAGATCTTGAAGAGTAAAAGGAAGCTTCTTCCTCTCGCACACAGAAGAGCACCTACTCTTCTAGTCAATCAGAAAATGCACAGTGTATACTTCTGGCTATACTTTCCTTACTATTTTTCTTATTAAATGTCAGCTTTTGCAGTTTTTGCCTTTAAAAACTCTGCTTAGCTCTCCTATTTGGAACCACTGCCAGTTTGTACTCAAAGGCTTTGTCTCTCTGGCTTGCAAACTTATTTCTTATGAAATAATCTATCTTGATTTAAGTATCAGAATATTGGAAATTAGTTTGTTAATGGAGAAAGAATTAAGAGCTAAGACTCAAATAAAACAAAAGTTTATTTAGAAGTCAGAGGTAGAAGAAGTGAGCCATGGAAGAAGTGAGCCAACTAGTCTGTGTGGGTTCGGAAAACAAGTTAGAAAGTCAGAAGAAGGAGCTTAGAAGAAAGAGAGCAAAGTATGTGCCTTGAGAGAAGAAAGGGGGGAGGGAAGACACCTGTGGGAGGGGGAGAGGGAGGGAGAGAGAGAGAGATTCCCTTCATCTTAAAGGTTTTAAAGGAGAGGATTTTAGGGGAGGATCTCAATAGAATATTCATCAGCTTTACAGCTGTGTCCTTTCAGGGTCATAGTCTCTTCTGATTGGTTGGCACTAGGGTAGGGTCATTAGTCATTGTGGCTGGTCCTAATGTTGGCTATGGTGTTGCCTTGTCTGGTTTTGCTGCTTTTCTGGGTTTAGAGCTAAAACACAACTGAGATCTAGGTGTTATCTTTAGTTTGACCAAAACTCTGTCTCTGTGGTCAACAGACCTGAGACTGTTCCTAAGATTATTTAATGGGTCAGAACCACATTGTCCTGAGGCCTTAATGCTTAGGGAGTGGCTGTTCAAGGGTGTATAAGGGAGTCAGATGAGGCTATTCTCTGACTCCCTTGTTCCTCCCAGAGGGTCAACTGTAGGACTGGAAACATGCTAGGGGAGAGAAGGCTAGAGGAGGGTCCGAACTGCATGAGCAGCAATATAAAACCACATGACTAGCAATATGCTAGGAGAAGACCAGTCCCGCACTGGGGGTGAGGTCCCATCCTACAATACTTGTTGTCCCAGTTTTTCCTATTTTTAGGCACCTGGGGCTTTCTGCCCTGGTGACATTCCCTGCATGGCCTGACGTTCCTACTTTGCTCATATCTGTCTATCTCTCTACTATGTTAAGTTGGCATAAGACTGATATGTAATAAGAATATGCAATATTTTAGTAAAAGAGAAACATCCCAATTTTTAAAAGTTGGACTAAGGTCATTCATATTAAAATCGCAGGAGAAGAAATGCAAAGGGCCATGTTTAAGACACATGAAAAGTGCTATAAATTTCTACCAAGTTAGTAAAAACTATGACAGTGAGATGCCATTTTTTACCTTCTTATTAACAAAGGTAAAAATAATGATGCATTTATGCATTAAGATAAAGCTTCTCAAACATCATCAGTAGAGAACTAAATTGATACAATATTTCTGAAGAGAAATTAAGCAATCAATAATATTTCTTTTGATTCACCAATTTAACAGTTTGGAATTAATTGAACATCATTGAAAATTATTGTTCTAATAGGAAATAGGAATGCCAAATCATTATGGATTAAGTTGCATGGTAGATTTATAAAATAACATAACATAAATCATTTATTTTATTTTAAAATAATTTAATTTATTCAATAAATTTAAAATACTGAAAATGATTTATGTTTGAATGGAATGCCAGGTATTTGAAATACACTTATACATATATGAAATTATTTAAATAGTTATTTATAGCTAGGAATATATTCCCCTACCTATCTGAAAGACAAAAAAGGTTTTTGGATCATTTTACTCTAACTATAATACTCCTTTTTTAATAATAAAGATAAAAATGACCCCCTACCAAAAGATTAAATAGTCTGCTTAATGCTTTTTGAAGTTTGTCTTACAAAAAGTTTGTTATACTCTTCTGGTTAAGTTTATTTGACAATCTTCCCAAAGTATAAATTCTAAGAGACTTTTTAACTTAGAAGTAACTGAGTTATTCTGGTAGGCCCTTGAAATACCTCAAGTGTATATTCTCCCTCTTTTATAAAAAAGAAGTTTTTTTTTTAACTAAGTAGGCCTATTTAATATGGTTAAAGTACATGGGAAGCTTTGCCAGATAAATAATAAGTATGTTCTATTTGTATGTGCATATTGTTATTATTAAAGTAGATGTTCTAGAGATTATATAAGTTTTGATGTACTCTCATTTGTAATTTTAGTTGTTATCTTAAAATGTTGTAATAAAGCAAATTTATTTGTCAATTGTATTATAACCAAATATGTAACCATGTAATTTAAATTTTGTCATTTACAAACAGTCATTGTTTTCCTCTGATCCATTTGGAAAAATACGTTTTTGAAGGGATTCATGGAGAGGACTCTGACTTGTTTTAGATTGCGTATTTCTGAGAATGGATTTTTGGATCGTAGCTTTGAACTGAGTGAAGATTACTAGAGCTGTGTGAAATGAATGAATTTATAGAGGTGCTTGCAGATGATCAGGAGGGACAGAAATTGATTTGGAGACAGAATAAACTGAAAATAATTGTAGATTTTATAACCTTTATATTGAAAAATATTGCTAATTTTTAATCATCTGTTTTCAGGTGTAAGAAATCTTTCTGTTTCTTAAAACACTTCGGTAAGGTATACTTTCATAAGCAACATCGAGGCATTTGCATTTTCTCCCTACCAGATCCCTCTGGAATTTGGAAGCTCTTATGAGTGAGCATTGTTCTTTCCATAGCAATATGTTTATTTGCATGAGTCCAGTAAGAATCTGCTTTCTTCATAACATTTCATAACAGATTGTATAAAGCCAGTTTCCATTTGTGATTTTATCGAGTAACTCTTTGTCTGGAATGTCATGGTCAAAGGCATCTTGCCTGGACTCTGGATGTCATCAGAAAGCCTTAAGGAAGTAAGATTGACTCTGAAGCCAATAAAAGCCTCTTGGAGAAATGGCCTGGTACCTTGCTTGGTCACATGGTCAATGACAGTCTTTCCAGGTAAGGAGCAAAGGTTGCTTTCCTGAAAGCAAATATGCAGGTACTGCAGACAAAGCCCAGTGGCAGCTATGTGGCTTGGCTTCCCAGCCCTGAAGGGCTAATTAAAATTCAACATGGGAATGCCTTGTAACATTCCACCAAAGTACAATAGGTTTAAGAAAGCCTAGACGATCGATTGTTATTCCTATTGTTTTTCTCCAAAAAATCAGGCCAAATTGAAGCTGGTCTTAATACAGCAAGTAAATAGGTCTTCATTTGGCTCTGATAAAAATGAGAGTGATTTAGAGGGAAAAATTGTTTCAATAAAATCTATTATACACAGTAATGAAAAGTAGACTTTAATTCAGTAAATTGTCTGTACAATTTTATTTCTTACCTATGAACTGCACTGGATACTAGTGTTTCATTTTTTCCTTCATCCTTTGATTTGGAATTATCAAAAACTGCTGATGCAGTATAAACCTTACAGGATATAGCTGAGCAACTGATGATATCACCAGAAACACTTAAACTACAGATAAACAAGTTATATCAGATCATCACTGCTTAATTCCATTCCAGCAAAAGCCTCGCTTTTGGAAGTCTTCTCATCTAACACTCTTGCAGACTCAGAAACTGGCTTATGATTTTCTGTGTTCATTAACCTTTGTGTTTTTTCTGTTTTGGTAAAATGTATACTATGACCTTGTTTACCTAATTTCTCTGTCAAATTCTTGGGGGTTTTCTGGATGGATTCTGTGGAAGCAACACCTTGCCCGAACTGGTGGGCATGCTGGCTGCTATGAACATCTGCGCGGAGTTCCCACTGCCACCTCTGCTGGAATGCCATGTGGCTCTACCCTGCAAACCAGACACACTGGAACTGGCTCCCCCTCTTCATCCAGACATGTGACAAGGTGTTTGCCATCAGGAGAGAGCAAGCCAACTGCCCCAAGCCATAGATCACATGTGCAATTTGGGATAGTGTGGAGTGGCTCTCAGCATTACAGATAGAAATATGTCAGCTCGTACCCATATGTACTGAACACAGGAAAAGGACTGCAAATGAAACTTTATAATTTGTGAGGTGGTTGCCATCAACCCTGTGCAAGAATATTATGGTAATGACTGCTACAGACTATTGGTGGCATTCCCTCCTCCTAGGTCTTATTGGTTTTCTTATTGTACTTTTAGGGTGTAGCCTCTACTGTATCTGTGGTATATAAATAAAATGCACCAATGCTCTTACCACCCAGATAGTTCCTGTCTGGAAGAAATGACATGAAGATTGTGAGGTGGAGGAGCAATGTCAAGGTGGAGTGTAGAGTAGCTCCAGGCATGGCTCCTTCCACTACCTGTGACAGAAGGCTGGCCAGGGGCTCCCTGGCTGGAAGAAATATGTATTGTTGTGCAAATGGATTCTAATTCCTTCTTTATCCTTTTTTGGGAGTCACTTCCTGTGACTGCTTCTTGATCTTCTCTTACTGCACGTAAACACTGAAGTACTCACATATAGTGTTGTGTGTATGTTCTGGCAAAGTTTGGAAATAAAAATTAAATGTTCTTTATGAAGTAGTTTTTCTTTTTATTACTTAAAAAAAACAGTAAAGTTTTCAGATTAAGTAAAATTTAAGTGAGTGATACTGTAATTTAAAAAAATGCTTGAAGGAGAAAGACAAAAATATTTTGTGCCTTCGACAAATAATGTGATGGAAGAATTTATACTAATTATGTACTTTACTGGTGAGAAAAGATGTCAAAATTATTTTATACCAAATCAGGTACTGTATTTCCAATTAATAAAACACAATCTTCTCTTTGTAAACTATAGTTACAGTAGAGAATTGCTATTCGAGAGAATTAAACTTTTCAGTACTTTAGCAATTTCCAGCATATTATATGTACCTTAATTATAATAGTCATTGCATATTTGGGTTGTATATTCCTCTGACTTTTTAGATTATTAAATACTTCAGATGTTAGAGGAAAATAGAGAAGTAAAGTCTTAATGATTTTATTTTGTGGGAAAGTATATACTAATTTCTGATTTTGTGAATTTTATAACATAGTTTGAATTTTAGAGTGAGGATTTATAAATAATGGAGGATAAAATGGATGGGTTAAAATGGCATGCAGCATCCAAAGAAATATCGGGGGAAACCAAAAAAATGTAATTTATTTATTAAAAAATCTGTATATTTATTCTCACATATTCCAACTTCAGTCACTTTCGAAGTACTCTCCATTGATGCAATACATCTATTGATTGTATTTTGAACAATCAATAGATGTATTGCATCAATGGAGAGAACAATCAAACATCTATTGAGACGTTTTTACCGCTGCTCAAAATTGTTTTTGAACTCATCTATTTTGATGCCTTTTAGTGCTTCTGCCATTTTTTATTTCACCTCTTCCACATCAGCAGAATGTTTCCCTTTGAGGAGTTTTTTATCCAGGGAAGCAAGAAAAAAGTTGCTGGGCATTAGATCAGGTGAATAGGGAAGTTGGAGCATCGGGGTCATGCAATTTTTGGTAAAAATCTGCAGAACACTCAGCGCAGCGTGGGCAGGTATGCTTGTAAATAACCCATCAAGACAATGGGCCAACACATTGAGAGAATCTTCCAAAAAAATCACTGAAGCCAAATGTAGTCTCTCACACAATACTAGCTGGTACACTGATATAGATGGGTTCCTAAAATACTCACACAGTGGGAGATGCCTGTACTCTATGGAGCCTGCCCTCCAGAGGATAATTCTGGTTTCCTTCGCGCCCCCCTCATGTAAAGGTGGTGGCCTCTAGCACTTACGCATTGCCAATTGGAAATCCTGTGTTGGGCATTGATGTCAGATCCTGGAGAATCACATGGAGAATCATCCTAGAGACAAGGAGGCTACACCAAACAATAGACTACAGTACTTTCTCATGTGGATGTCAATTATTATGTATTATAATCATAATGTTTACTTAAATAAAGAAACCATCCCCAAAGGAAAATTACAAATTTGTTAAACCTGTAGACAAAGAGTTCATTGGAGGAAACTGGGAGTTTGAAGTGTAATGGCTTTTTGTCGGATGACTTGTGACACTTTCTCATTAGCAGAGCTGTTGTTAGGCAAGGAGAACAAATTCCTTCCTCCTGCTGGAGTAGTAAAGTAGAAAACATCTTCCTGTTGGAGATTCAAGGCAGGTACATCCGTTTCCGTTTGGGGTAATTGAGGATGAGTGGTAGGGTATAAGAGTCCTCCCTGCAGGTCCTGCTGACTCCATTTGAGTTGAGGTCTCCTTTATTAACTTTCCCAGATGGGAAAAATCTGTATATTGACAACTCTAAGACATTGATGAAATAAATGGAAGAATACACAAATAGAAAGATATCCTGTTTTTATGAATCAGAAGAATTAAAATTATTAAAATGTCCATACTACATTTTAGGAATTCAATACAATCCTTATCAAAATTCTAATGGCATTTTTCACAGAAATAGAAAAAATCATAAAATTTGTGTAGAACAACAAAGGCTCTGAATAGTCAAAGTAAATTTGAGCTAAAATAGCAAAACTGGAACATCACACACTGTGACATCACATTATATTTCAAACTCATAGTAATTGAAACAATATAGGATTCACATAAAAACTGGCATATAGACCAATGAAGTGGAATAGAAAGCCTAGAAATAAATTCATGTATTTACAGTAACATATCTTTGACAAGGGGTGCCAAGAACACACAACAAAGAAATAATAGTCTTTTCAATAAATGGGGTGAGAAAGCTGGATATCCTTATGCAGAATGACTATCTTATACTATATACAACATCTCACACCATATACAAGAATAAACTAAAAATGAATTAAAGATTTAAATGTAAGACCTGAAACCATAGAACTACAAGAAAAAGACATAAATTAAAACACAAACAAACAAAAGAACTTCTTGACATTTATCTGTGAAATTATTATTTTTTTGGATATTATACCAAAAGCACAGATAACAAAAGCAAAAACAGACATTTGAGATTGCATCAAACTAACGGGCTTCTGCACAGCAAAGAAAGCAATCAGCAGAGTGAACAGACAAAGGACAGAATAAGAGAAAATATTGCCAAACCACATATCTGATAAAGGGTTAATATCCAAAATATATGAGGAATATATGAAGAACTCATGGACCTCGATGGGGGAAAGAAAAACCCTGATCCTTAAGGGCCTGAATTCTGAACTGACATTTATCCACAGAAGATATACACATGGCCAATAGGTACATGATAAGGCTCAATATCATTTCAACATCGTTAATCATCACAAAAATGCAAATTAAAACTGCAATGGGATATCAACTCATATCATACCTGTTAAAATGGTTAGCATTAAAAAGACAGAACGTAAGGGTTGGTGAGGATGCAGAGGAAAGGGAACCCGCCTGCGCTACGGTTGGGACTGTAAATTGACGCAGTCTCTATGGAAAACAGTATGGAGCTTCCTCAAAACGTTAAAAATGGAACTACTATATGATGTAGCCATCCCACTTCTGGGTAAGTATTTAAAGAAAATAAAATTAATGCCTTGCAGAGATATCTTAACTCCCATGTTCATTATGGAATTTTATAATAGCCAAGATATGGAAACAACTTAAGTGTCTGTTCATAGATAGAGTGAAGAAAAAGTGGTAAATATACACACAAGAATGTTATTCAGCCTTTAAAATAAGTAAATCCTGCCATTTGTGACAACATAGATAAACCTTGAAGGTATTATGACACAAATGAAATAAGCCAGATGCAAAAAGACAAATACTACATCGTCTCACTTGTATGTGGAACCTAAAGTAAAGTCATAAGAGCAGAGAGTAGAGTGGGGGTCACCGGGGGCGGGGAGAGGGGAAAGTGGGGAGATGCTGGCAAAGTTCAGTTATACGGGATGAAGAACTGGGGAGCTAATACACAGCACATCCAGTTTATAGTACTGGATTGTATACTTAACATGTGTTAAGAGAGTGGATCTTAACAATTCTCACCACAAACAAGCGAATCTGTTAAATATGTAAGGTGATGAATATGTAAATTAGTTTGAGTAAGACATTTTTCTCAGAAATAGAAAATAATATGTATGTGTATCAAAACATCACATTGTGCACCTTAAATATATACAATTTTTGTTTGTTCATTTTACCTCAATTTGCTGGAAAAATAAAATAAGATATATAATACAAAAACATATAAAACATATATGTAAATAGTATAAATATATTTAACTATGAATATATTTTTAAGTGTATAGGGTTTTTTTTTGCATTCTGTCACACATTTTTTATATCTGGGGGAAAATCATGTTAAAAGACAAAAAAGGGTGATTCATACAGATAAAATATTAACAATTATACAATTCATTTAACTTAATTAATGAGGGAGCTGTTAAGATATTAACCTCTCTTTCAAAGTAGAACACAAAGACACACATTCAAAGATCAGGAATATTAAAGTGAACATCCAAATGGAGGCAAAATTGGTTTCTTCCACATTGGGAAAGGTAAGTAAAACTATCTACAGAACAGAATTAGCATAACTGTAAACAAGATTTGTATTGTTATCAATTAGCTATAATTTAGAATTCTAAAATAGCTTTAAGGCGATATGCTAGAATTGGTAACCAAGATATGTACGCTCTGACCAGGCATAATTTTTTTCACTGAGGCGCAAATACCCCCTACACAACAAGTGGAAAAACATCTGATTACACCTATCAGTTAAATAGATTTTAGCCACTTTCTACTAGGTTATCCATGAAAACAATTAGATTTTTTTTAATGATTCACAACTTTATAAGTTTACACACACATATATACATGCATGTTACAGAACTGACCCATGGGGGTGACAAGATACTGTTACTGAATGGGCCCCCCTTTCCCAGGGTCCCCCTACAATAAGTTTGTCTAGCCTGCTGCCAGGGAATTATGGCTCTCAATGCCACAGTTTGGTGAAAAGGAAAGGAACTATTTGTTCAGAAGTTATACAGACTTAGAGTGACATAATGTCTTCATTAAAAGCCCAAAGTCCCTTAAAACATCCACAAACATGCACAGTCCTTCCTCCCTCCCTTTGCCCAGCCAGGGGTACCATATCTCAGGAAAAGAAATAGAAGTCTGTGGCTCAGGTAGCCCCCGGTTCTTCCCAGTAATCCGTGCTTGGCTGGCAGGCCTCTTGCAGTTCCCAGCACCAAGAGCTGTGTTGCGGGAAATCTCCAGTTCTTAATCCAAACCCACATGGCACCGTCTCATGGTCCATCAGCAAGAGTCCTTTCAGCCCTTTCCTTCCCACAACCTCTCTCCTGCATTCTTCCAAACTGCCTAGAGAGAGCTCTGCATCGCTGCTACATCTTGCTTTCCAGCTTCCTAAGCTGCATGGCAAAGGGAGCCCCAAAACTGCACGGTTTTCCTAACCTCCAGACTGAGTGGTTCTAACCCCCATGGCTGCTGCGCCTGGATTTAAATCCTGGCTCGAATCTTCCTCTGCATCTTCATTTCTGACTCTTCCCACAAACTGCTTCACCTGCCAGCATTCCCATATTCCAGCTTTCCTGGGCTGCCCTAGTAGGTCCAGGCAGGAGTGGCCCCATGTCATGGAGTCAACCATCTCCAAGCTCTCACACAGGCATTGTAACCAGGGGGAGTTGCCTCCCAGTTATGTCCTGGATCCAAGTCACTACTATTTCCCTGGCTCAAGGCAAGGCCACAGCTACTTAACATATCTATGAAACCAGTTAAAAGTTATAGATATGTTAAATGACCATTCTTGCAGTTATTTGCAAAACTATTGATATGTAAAGTAACTCTCAATGGCCCTGCTCCATCCCCCAGTGTCCCATCCCCCCAGTTCAGACTTGTAGGGGTAAGGACATCTATATATTTTTAATATTTCCTGGACACCCTGAGTTCTGGACTCCATTACAAATCCCTCTTGAGGGGGGCCTGGCTGCACCCTGTTACAAACACATACATTCTTTTCAGGATGTAATATGCAGAACATATAACATAGAGAGAATATTCTTGTTATCGTTACTTTCTATTGGAATTGAATACAGTAAGCTGATGCCCAGAGACTTACAACATAGAAGCAATAATAATTCTAAGGTTCTGGATCTAGAATTTACCTTTCCCGAATAATGGCACCATATTCATCTACTCCTGAATATTCTGAATTTAGTACTGGTGTGGAATGAGGCACATACTTGTGAGAATAGGGGCTCCTTAGATTGGTGATTACAAAGGCTGATCTGAAATTAGGTGTCTTCACTGTCCTTTATAAGCTTTATACATATAAAAATTGAAATGTAGTAAAAATACACAAAGTAGGAAATAAAATGAATATGATCCTGTCAAAAAAATATCTCACCTGTCTCAAATGATACTCTACTAAATAGGAACATTGACCTCATCCAAGCTTCTTTGTGCTTACTTGCTGGATCCGCTGTCTAAATATAAACCACGCCTAGCCAGAGTCAGCAGGAGTTGCGTTCTGTCAGGTCTAACCTTGAAATGATAATCCTTGATAGCCCTTCTGTTAATTGTTCAGTCTTTTCATCCTGATGCACTCAAAATTTGCAGTCATCCCGGTGCAATCAAAATCTGGAAGTGATTTATCACATGGAACAAACTAGACACATTCTTTCATAGGCCTGTCCTATATGTTCTACCTCATCTTTAATTTCTACCTCTAAAATCAAAGGAATATATGCATTAGACCAGAGGTGTCAAACTCATTTTCACCAGGGGCCACATCAGCCTTGTGGTTGCCTTCAAAGAGGCAAATGTAATGTTAGGACTGTATAAATGTAACTACTCCTTAACTAGGGGCAAGGAGCTCGGCGCTGCCACTGGGTAGAAACAAGGTGCCGGTCTGGATAAAACAAGGTGGAGGGCCGGATTCGGCCCACAGGCCTTGTGTTTGCCACCTGTGAAGTAGACAAACAATAAATAAAGAAATCAGCAACTCAGAAAGAAAGAGTTTAAAATTAAAGACAAAAGTAAGTACAAAAAAGAAAAAAACAACCTGATTAATTTTATTAGCATTTCAGTAGAATTTAGGCCTTCTGATGAGGGTGGAGAAGATTCCACCAAGTATCATCAAAATAAACACTTTAGAACTCTTGAGAAGCTAAGGAAGAAGGTAGTAATGTTATTTAATTTCTTTTTAGGTTCATGTATTTGAAAGAACTAACAGTATTACTGCTTTTGGCAGAATACAACTGTGATTGCGGCTTTTGTATTCAGTGCACTAGAAATACCAGTGAGTGTCTCCAGCTGAGAGGGACACAGTGGCAGTATTTTCAATTACATGCTTGTACATATATTATTTGCCTTCTCTGCCCTTTGATAGTTCAATTTTGATAAACTTTAACAAAATCTTAAATGATAAATTATCCAAATCATTGTCTTATAAGAGTATAGATGCAAGTGAATTCATTAATTCAACAACCCACAGTTGATAAATTACACTACACTCACCAATGTGTCCTTATGTGGTTCATTTTAAACACAGTAGGATTTAATTGTGTTTATAGTAAGAGGTTACACAATGCTGAAAAAGAGGCATTTGAGCATGAAAATAAATCGTGTATGATTTATTCTCCCCCAAGATTCCTCCTATTCTTCAGGACAATTAATAATTAAAGACTTCATTAATTGCCTATATATAGGATTTTGGGAATTGATTTCCATTCACTGTGACATGAACCCATGAATACTATAAGTTGTATCTATATAGAATATTTGCTAATAGATTCAGAGTTCGTAGTGTCTTTTTAGAAATTCCAAACAATACAGATATTTTTTGTTCTTGTTTTGCTGAAGAACAAACTATAGTATTAACTTCATCAGAACAACCGCACATATTTTTCTTGATAGTTGGGAAATAATACTTTAAGAGAATCAAAATGGAGGATGGAATCATGCAGAGACAGAGCGCATATGACGCAGTCTCATTATTGTGTATCGTCTTAGCCATTTGAGTAAAGAGCAAGAAAACTGAAAGATGAAAATACATATAATTACATATTAATATGTTACTAATATAATATAATAAATGTACCCTTATGTTGAAAGAGTTTTGTAAATGTTCTTTTCAGCATCTATATTTAAAGTCATAGAAATTATATAAAAAATGTTTAAGTCTATGCACAAAAACTGAAAGATTAAGCACAAAGATAAAAATTGATGCATGACAGCATAGGAGTTATGAATGCTCTAGCCATTTAGTTTGTTTTCCAATGAAAATAATGTCATTTCAGATCTGATGAAACCCATCCCTTCCCATCCTTATTAAGATGTGATATTGCCTATGATAATATTTAAATCCAGCAATTATTTAATAAACATCTGGTGTGCATCTAATACTGTACTCTATCTTGTAGAGACATAAAATATGGTATAAAATGCCTGCCGTAAATGATATTTTGGTTTAGCTTACAGAATAAAACTCACTTTGGGCTCTAACTAAGAATGCAACAAAAGAATAGCTTGTTTTCCAGATCTTCTTGGTCAATTCTCGGCGGTGGTACGTAGCTGATGTACACATAGCTGTGAGTGCCTTCCCACCACCAAAATAAGCAGCACCATAGTATGCCTATGTGAAGATGAAAAAACATTTCCTTCTCCCCTTCTAGGTTCTTCTGCTTCAATAATTAAATTGACAGGAGATGTGAACAGGAGAAAGTCTAGTGTAATTTTGTGTGTACAAAGGTCTCATAGACACGAGATCTAAAGAAATGACCAAAGAAGACAGCTTATATATTTTTTAGAAAAGGAAACAACAGATCTGTGAAGAGCTGACAAGACAGAGAAACTATGTTTGGGTACTGGTTAGCGAAGAAACTGCGCAGAATTTATTATACAGACTTTTCAGAACTAAGTTCCCATGGCAATGAGGACAGGGATTTGCCTCCCGGTGCAGGGAGGGTACCTTCCACATGGGAGATTTATTTCCTGCTTTCAGGGGCACAGAGGGTCAGAGGGTCCTTCTTGAACTGGCTGTTTCTCAAGTAACTTTAACTCAAACTAATCAATATGTCACAGTAGAATATTTTGGGTAGCAATTTTTGGTCCCCTATAAGCTAGTATTTAAGTAGTACTTGTTATGTGCTGGGCACTGAGTCAAGCATTTTACATTCATTATTTAACACTCACAACAGATGTGTGAGTTCATTTTCTCATCCCTTTTAGCAGGAGAGGAAAATTAAACTTGGAGAGGTTAAGCACATTTCACAAGGTCTCACGGTTATTAAATATTAGAAGTAAGATGTGAATAGAGCTGTATGCAAGTCCACTCCCTGGGCCCTTCAATACTCCACAGTACTCCTCCCGCAGAGCACGCGGGATCCTAGGATGGAGCGTGACTCTGGGAAAAGACAGATGGGAAGAAGAAACTGAAGGGAATCGGGTGGGTGTGTGAGTGAGAGAAGGAAAATAAAGAAAGGGCACTAAAGAGCCAGAGAGAACCTTTTGCTTATGTTAGTTAAATACCATATGAACAGAAAGACACATTGGCAAAAATAAATAAATATCTTAATACATTATATTCAAAATGTTGATATGCTCAAAGTGTTAATGTTAACACTAAATTCTTTCTGGCAATGCAGTTTATTTTATGTGCCATCAGATGGGGAAGTGTCTGACCAAAGGCCTGGGACACTAGCAGAAAACTCAGGAGAGCCGGTTAAGGTCGGAGTGGGCCTGCACTCTCCAGCCCGACCTCTTGGGTTTTGATCTGAAATGAGAGTCATTTTCCAGACCAAATATTTCTTCACTTCTTCAGCTTTTGGTCTATCAAAACCTAATAACATATAAAATGTAATTAATGACTGATTATGTGATTCTTACATAAAGTTCAGGCATGTCTAGGATTCCCAATTTTCAACTCTACCAGAGATCTATTCATCGATTACACATAGAAAATAAAATTTTATTTAAAATCCAGTGAAATCTGGGATTTGCTTCAAAATACTTGAGGAAAAAAGTAGTAGACTAGGTGAAACAAGAATGGCAAATTATTGATAATTATTAGAGATGCATAGCAAGTATAAAAAGGCTCTTGACAAATTTTTTCTTTTTTTAATAAAAATAAATTGAAAAATATAATGTGTAGGGGCAAACAGAGAAGTTTAATCAAGATTTTTATAGGAGCACCCATTAGTGTGGCTCAGTGGATTGAGTACCAGCCTGTGAACCAAAGGGTCACCAGTTTGATTCCCAGTCAGGGCACATGCCTGGGTTGTGAGCCAGGTCCAAGCTGGGGGCACTCAGGGGGCAACCGGCCTATGTATCTCTCACACATAGATGTTTCTCTCCCTTTCTTTCTCCTTCCCTTCCCACCTATCTAGGAATAAATAAATAAAATCTTTAAAATAAATTTATGTTGGACATAATATATGTATTATATGTTATTACTTATAATATTATTATATGCTATTATGTATAACATGATTACATATGTATAGCATGCAACATGATTGCATATAACAATAACACATGTATTATACATAGTAACATACAATATTATTTTATATATTATATATAATAAGATCTTATTTATATATAGATCTTCAAAAAATTTATATAGGAGATAAATATGTAATATATTATATAGTATATAATACTAACATACATATACATAATATGTATTATAATGTAATATGAAATATTACATTATATAATATAAATTACTATAATATGTTGCGATAATTAATACAATATATATTATATAATATATCATAATATATTATATGTGTAATATTATATAATGCATAGTATATAATATATTATATATTTATCTCTTATATAAATTTGTAAAGCTCTTATTTAAATCTTTTTAAAGATATATATTATATAATATATAACATATAAGATATAATATATATTATATATTATGTCCAGAAATAGTCCAGCCATTGTTAATATTATAAGAACAGTTTACCAAACATCAGTGTAACCTGGCAGCCAAGGAGAGTGGAATGCTATGTGCATGTGTGAACAGTGATGACTTCGCTGTACTAGTTGGGGTGGGGGGAATGGTAGACCCAACTGACTGAACACATGTACTGTGTGGCTGCCGCATTCAAAATGACTGAGCAAGTAGAACAATGAATCTGCATCAAAGTTTGCATTAAGCTTGAACATTCCACTTCAGAACCTATTGGCATGATTCAGAAGATCACATCTATAGACAACTGGTGATTGGCAGCTTCATCACAACAACGAATCTGCTCATGCCTCACATGTCCTGCAGAGTTTTTTGCCAAAACATCAAATCATCCAGGTAAGACTCAGCCCCTCTACAGACAAGATTTGGTGCCCTGAGACTTCTGACTTTTCTCAAAATCAAAATCACCTTTGAAAGGAAAGAAATTTCACACCATAGATGTGATTCGGGAAAATATGACTGGGCAGCTGATGGCAACTGGGAGAACCGTGTGAGGTCCTAAGGTGCCTACTTTGAAGGGGACTGAGGTGTCATGGTCCTATGTAAAATGTTTCATATAACATGTACCTTCTTCATAAATGTCTCTATTTTTCACATTACATGGCTGGATCCCTTCTGGACAGGCATACATCTCTACTCATTCTGAATAGACCATGATTATTTTGAACTGTTTTGTAGCATGTGTGCAGACATATTTGCAGTTCGGAATGCGTCACGTTTAATCAGTCTGTTTAAAAGCAGGATTCTACCCTTGGTACTTTAACTTAAACATGTATCCCATCTTGTGTACTTACTTTTGTAGAAATATTATTATCTCTTTTACTTGATATTTTGATACTGAAACTTCACATTATAAATAAAACAATACCTTTGGGATAATAGAGATGTGTTTTAGAAAAAAGACTATGAATCTTCTATAAGCTATTTTCTCAACAGTTTTAAGTTGAAGAGGATTTAAGGATTTGTTCTGCCTTTTAGCTTTAGTTTCATAAATACTTGCCGTGTTCTTTTTATGAGTCAGCAGAGAACTCCTTTACATGGAAACACAACACCTGAAGTGCCCTAGATTCTGCAACACATTTTGAAGATATGCAGCAATTCTCTGTCCCTGAAACTTGTCATTTTAAGTTTAGACAATTTGAGCAATTCAGATCCATTTTTTCCAATTGAGAAAAAAGAGGGATGTCCTGAAAAATCTCTTGATATGGAACTACTTATTTAAACTTAAACATTTAAAAAAACCCTTAAATTTAGGAGGAAGAGCAATGACAGGAAATATATATTTAAAACAAGAATTATAAATGATAAACACAATGACAGGGCAGAGTAAGAGAGAATCTACAGAGAAAGAAAAATGGCTATAACCTGGCAGTTATATGCTGAGTCAAGTTTACTGGAGTATACAGCTCCCGCTGAAGAAAGAACTGAGCAACTGGGGGAGCCTGGGGTGGCGAGGCACTGAGGCAGCACCCTTCTCCAGCTCACTGGTGTATTGCACGTTACAATGGCCCAATGCTGGCGAAACATTCTTGTTTATCTTTAAAGTAAAATATACTACAAATAAAATTTGGGAACAATGTTGCGCATGTGTTTGCTTCCCCATTAGCACAAAAGAGTCATACTTTATAAGTATTTCAGTAAAACTGAGACTTGAAACTAAGAATCAGTGGCAACTTTCACATCTCCCGTTAAAACACTTGGGCTCCAACCTTACCAACAGGGCATATGTTGCTCCGTGAAACTATTTTCAGTGAATGGGAGCTTTAACTATCTGATGGCATTTAAGAGCAAATAGATATTTGGCTATTGTCTAAATGAAGAACTAGGTAGAATAAAAACAATTTGATATTTTATTTTTTATCCAAATATTTTGTTTCTTTATCTTTATAGATTCTTACATTGCTCAAATCAATGTAAATTGATCATTAAATCAATGATAATATGTGAGCCTTGAGATAAAGGAAGTTAATATGCAATTCATTCAAAATAATTTAGAGGTAATAATTATGGACTGAAAAAAATTCTGGGCAGATCTTTGGTTTCAGGTGTTTATTGAGGGGCTAGATTTTTAAAAAATTCATTTCAGTGGTTGTATAGCAAGATATAACAAAAACTAAAAAAGCTTCCAATTATCAGTGTTGAATCAGTGTTGAATTGTCTATACACTTCATTTTTAATCCACCACACCAAGAAATATAACACACCAGCACAGTACCCCAAGATCAATTGCTATTTTATTTTTATTAAATTAAATCTCTGTCTGTAATTAAAAATTTTGAACCTGTAAGCATTTTACTTGAACACTAAGCTATAGTCTTTTCTTTTTTAACTTTTAATTTAGGTCCCTAGTTCTCAATCACATATCTATCATCTGATATTTGTAATAATTTGTTAAGGTTCAGTATTATCTGGTCTCGCCCTCTTTCTAGAAGAAAAGTAATGTGAGATTAAAAGCACAGTCATGTAACTCTAATCGGTGTGGATAAATTACACATTAGTTGTACAATTTCTCAGCATCTAGGGCTCATTTGACATAATTAGAATTCAATTATTTAATTGCTAATTGGAATTAAATCAGGTTATTTTGGTTTCAAGATAATATACAGGGAATACTTCACAGAATATAAAGTCAGTATTGTTTCCATGCTTTTGATATTTATAATATAAAAAGCATATTATATATCAATTAAATTAGCTAGGATTATGAAGTTAAAGGACAGTAATAGACATTGCCAAATGATTAGTTTATATGACCAAAGTGTCCATGTCCCTTTCTAATTACTTGCTTGGAAGACATTGTACATTTTTCATGAGCCTATCATCATTCAAGGCTATTTTAAAATTTCCTTACTTGTTTTCCAGTCTGCATTCCCACCATAGTGTACTAGGGTTCCCTTTTCTCCACAACCTCTCCAATACTTGTTGTTTGTTGCTTTGTTTATGATGGCCATTCTGAGTGGTGGGAAGTGGTATCACATTGTGGTTTTAATTTGCAACTCTCTGATGACTAGTGATGCTGAGCATGTTTTCATGTGTTGCTGGGCCCTCTGTATGTCCTTCTTGGAGAAGTGTCTGTTCAAATCTTTTGCCCATTTTTTAATTGGGTTTTGTGTCTTCCTGGAGTGGAGTCCTGTGAGTTCTTTATATATTTTGGAAATCAAACCCTTGTCTGAGGTATCATTGGCAAATATATTTTCCCAAATAGTTGTTTCTTTTTTCATTTTACGGCTGTTTTCTTTAGCCATGCAGAAGCTTTTTATTTTGATGAGGTCCCACTTGTTTATTCTTCCCTTTATGTCCCTTGCTTTAGTGAGGTCACACAGTAGTAAAACAGCCCTTTTAGTTTCAGAATTACAAGTATTGTAGAGTGATTGAAGTACAATGTAAAATGGGGATTAGCATCAGAAAGAGGTAGAGAGACGGGGAAGGGAAGCTCACAGGAAGCTGTACCAACCATGGAGATGAGACTCTATCCACTCTATCATCTGCAGAGCCCTGGAGATCAGGCTCTGGGATATAACGGCAAAATTTGATCATGAAATGGATATTAAACTTGCATTTAAATCACTTTTTGCTTAATAACTGATTTCAAGACCATATATAGTTATTTTTCTTCTCCAATTCAGTGTGGTAGGATTAAAAGTCAGACAAATTACATCTTTAGTCATCAGTTCTATCATGAAATATCTCAGTATCAGCACTTGCATTCTGTTAACATCATGCATCACCAGCTTTTTAAGTAAAATGAGAAGTTGAGACATTGACATTCTGCAGACCTTGGTTCCTCAGTTCGGCTTACCAAGGGGAGAGAGTATATATATACACACACACACACTCATTAACAAGTTTTGTTAAAGGGAATACCCAACTTTAAAAAAATACCCTGAACTTTAAATGTTTGGTGATGAAGTAGACTCAGAAATTAATGATCAGAAATTCAGTTAATACTGCATAACACAGCGTGGCTATGAGAGTGGAGACCAACTTGGATTATTTTTATCTGTGAGGAGTTTGAAGATTTAAAAACAAACAAACAAACCAGGAGTGCCCTTCCAGATCTGTAGAAGGTGTCATTCAAAAAGGAAAGGAAGCAATTGACTTCTCCCATGTGAGCTAAAGATGCTTAGTATCTTTATGGGAAGAAATTGCATTATCATTTAGCCTAATTATTTAACCTTAATACAAGGCCTAGATGAAAATGCACACACATGCACACATAAATATGTAATCCACAATAATGCAAGTAATTACTGTTATGCTTATTTTTTCATATTGAAAAACAGACTTAAGAAGGTTATTTTCAGTATTACAAAGTTGGGGAGCAGTTGAGCCAACACTTTACCTTGATTATACCAGCCTCTAAAACTCATGGTATTTTCTACCGCGTTTTTCTCCCTCATTCAAGGGAAACCAATTAAATATTTGTTGTGTGCATTTTGTTTATGAAACAGGCCAATATCTGCCCTTGAGAGCTTCAAACTCAAAATCTAATTTATCATTTCCACCCTTATATGTCATGGTCCTCCTTTTATCATTTAGGAAATAGAAGCAACATAATTACAAAGTTGACTTTTAAAAATAAATAATTTTCATAAATGATAATTGTGTGTCTCACCAATAATACTTCTGAATGTAGACAATGGGAGAGGGGTGATAAGCTCTATAATTAGGTGTTAAAACTTGACTGTCATTGCAGATTTCATCAGATTTAATAGGGAGATAAGCCTTCGTTCATTAATGCTTGCAGTGTGCTGAATACTGTGTTAGACATTGGAAAGCCCATGACAAGCAGACAGACTGTCTTCAGAGAAAATGAATAATTTTAAACATAATTACAATAAAGTTTGTTAAGTGTTATTAAAATGCATTTCAAGATACATACCTGCAATGGAATGCTATTCAGCCATGAGAAAAAATAAAATACTGCCATTTGTGACATGAATGAATCTGGAGAAGACCATGCTAACTATGCAAAGTAAGTCAGACAGAAAAGGTCAAGGACTGTATGATTTCACTCAGGTGGGATATAAAACTAAAAGCAACAAATAAACAAACATATTCATAGACACAGACAATAATATGTCAGTTGCCAGAAGAAAATGGGGTGTGGGAGATAGGAAAGGGTAGAAAGGGTCATCTGCATGGCGATGGGAGATGTGACTTTGGGTGGTGGGCACACAGTGCAATATACAGATGATGTGTTATAGAATTGAACACTTGAAATTTATATAATTTTTTTAACCCATGTCATCCCAGTAAAGTTAATTTTTTAAAAAGGGAAAAAGAAAATGTACTTCAGGAGATTCTAACCTGATCCGGGTGGTCATAGAAAGTCTCTGGGTAGACGATATGTTTAAGTTTACAAAAAAGAATGAATATGAATGAAAGAGTTGAAAAGGGATGTGTGATGCCAAACTGTGAACCATTACCAGATGGCCCTGTATCGTTAAGGGATACAGCTTCTAGGAATGAAACAGTAAAGTGGAGTGAAGGTAATGGTCAGCTATATTGAAGGTCCTGTCTCTCACAGTTTACTATTCAATATCAAGAAATAAAAAGCACCAGAAGAATGTAACAGGTATGATATTTCACAGTTACAACAGTCCATATAACTGAGGTGTAAAAAATGGAATTTTTCTTGACTAATTTTTGAGCCTCTATCAGATGACTTACTATATAAGCTTCCAAGTAAATTCAATCCAATTGCACAACTTTTCAGGCCATTTAGGAAAAGCTTAGCTGTTTCAGGAGCACTTCAGTGATGCTCAAACATGAATCCCCATGTCATTGTTTTCCTTAAGGGTCTTTTCCCTTATATCTCTCCCATCTTACTTTGAAACTCACAGGATGTGGGCCCTGCATGCTGGTTCTCGGCAGTAGTGTTTAGCGCAGTGTGTGTGTTGCTCATGGTAAGGGATAGAGGGGGCACACTTAAGTTCTTAGCCGAGCAGCATCGTGGTAGTAATGACACAGTGTGTCACGTTCGACTCAAGAGCTGGTCCAGGCTGTCCTGGATGCTGACGTCCGTGAATCTTGGATGGAGCCAGGTGCTGGCCTTGGTGCACATTCAGCCCCCTTGGAGCTCCACATGGGCAGTGCGTGTGCACCTGTCTCAGGCGACCCCCTTTTCTTGGGGTAGTTTCTTGGCTCACTCTGCCAGCCAGTCTCCACAGTTCACTCTGGGCCTACGGGAAACTTACGCGTGCCCTCACGACACACTCAGATCATGCCTAGCGTCACTGTCTTCTTCCCAGGACAGATTTGGGGAGTTTCTTTCCTGTGCTGCAGTTGGAAACCAAGACATCAGTCTTTGCTTTACTTAAATTTTCCCTGATCTTATAAGGAATTCCTTTGTTCCCTTCTCTACCTTGCACGACTTGCATTGGAAGAGGGCACACAAAGACCACATTCTCTATTCTGCCGTCCTCCATCTCTTCTCTTGCTGTCCACTTTATGTCTAGCTCAAGGTTTCTCAACCTTGGCACTATCGACACTCGAGGCCAATTTATTCTCTGCTGTGGGTCTGTCCTGCACACTGTAGGATGTTTGGCAGCATCCCTGGCATCCCTGATTACTGGATTCCAGTACCATCTCTACCCAACTCCACCCAACTGTACCATTCAAAAATGTTTCCAGAAATGGCTAAATGTCCTGAGCATGCAAAATTTCCACCTAAACATCCTCTCCCAAAATTGAACAATTTTGTTTACTCTGTCGAAAAGGAGATAAATTAATTCTATCAAAATAATTCATCTGAGGGCTCTGCCATCTAGGGTGGCTGAGGAGTTGTGCCACGATCGCCCCATTCCTGTGAACACGGCACTGTGAGTGTGGGGCGAGTGTGGCCCCAGTCTGCACGCTGTGCATAATAAATTCACAGAGAAACATAAATGGACAACAGAAACTTGTGCTGCAACAGTGGAAAACACCAATTTTGCACAGGAAACTTGGGGAGATATTTACTGTAGTCTGCCTGAAATTGGGACAAAACTGAACAAACAAGATGAGTTTGGTGTTTTGGAAAGTGCGAAAGCTGCCGGTGAGCTCCCTTTCCCTCTGTCAGGAGAAGTCACTGAGATGAATGAATCTCTTGCAGAAAATCCTTGTCAACAAGGATTGTTGACAAAGACTTCTAGGTGAACTAACAGGTAAGGAAGCTTTCCGGAGTGAAAATGGAACCCCAAATAAAGTTGTGTGAAACAAGAAAGAAGGATTTGAAAATATTTTGTCTGATGCTTGAAATCTAGGTTTACTTTTTTCTAACTTCAGGCTACTCTAGAGTTCATTGTTATCTTTTATTTGCTGAAGCTGGTAAACCTTCTCCTTGTCCCTCAGGGGTTAGTGTGACCCCCGATCTTCCAGGTTGAGAGTTAGAGGCTAGCAGAATAAACCTTTCATGCCAGTTGGTGCTTTTATGCCACAAATTAATATATTACCTATCATCTGCCACAAAGGTTTTACAACATCTAAGAAAGGATTCATAGTACAAATTTAAGTAGTTAAACATTTCTAAGATTTGAGTGATGCAATTATTTATTGACTTTTAAAAACACTTTGTATATATGTATACAACTCATTTTAAAACATAGGCTGTCCCTAGACAATTCTCACGTTAGCTACTCCTTCTTTTCTATTTGCTCACTTTGGACTCCATCATCAGCAGATCGTTTACACCTGGACCCCAAGCTGTCATTATTATACCATGCTTCTGATCTATTGTATCTTACTTTCTTTACTTGCTACCTTCTTCTATTTCTATTACGACAGAGGCAGAATGGTTATGGGATCCAGCCCGTAAAACTCTTGGTCAAACCAAGCTGTTTTGTTTTCATGTGATACATACTCTAGTGGATACACTTCTAAAAACCACATGTATCATTTTACTCTGTCTTAAAGTAGTTGTTTTCCATTCTATAGCTATGTGCTTAGTGGTTTTACAATTAATTTATGATACAATTGAGTAAAGAATAAAAGTAATTTTCAAAGGGAATACAACATTAAGTTTAATGAAAACTTATGGGGAATCGTTCCAAGCGTGGGAAATGTGGCCCGACCCCCCACTCGGAAAAGCCAGTGGGGAGGGAGGTTCTGTGGGCAGGACCCAGACCCAGGAATAGGTTCTCTCGTGGGGAATCAGGCCCTCACTGTACCTAGGTTGCTTTGAGGCTTGCTTTTGCTAAAACTCCCTCACTCTGAATTGAGGCAGCAAACATTTACTGCATATCTTTAAAGTAACTTCCTAAAATGTATGCTGAACCTTCCAAGGACCAGCTTAACCACTTTTCCCTTTACATTTGCAAATATCCTTCCTCTTTTATGTAATTAGCAACACCCTCTCCTTTGTTTTCTGTAACTGCCTAGAGCAACCTGTGCATAATAAATGAGGATCATCCTCACTGCAATGTGCCCAGAAAAGCCATAAAAGCCTGTCAAGGGTCGGGGCATTCTCCTCTTGAGAGAGTGGCTGGGCCATCCCTTTTCCTCCACAGGACCCGGTAGTCCCTGTGTATTTGTCTATTGCCAGGACAACACAGAATCCTGCTGGCTGGGATCCGCATCAAAAACTAGCACACAATCAATTAATAGTATTAGGAGAAAGAGAGAACTGAAACTGTTGTGACTATATACTAGTCTAGTTCATTTTAATATTCCTACTATAAATGTCTGGGTTCACACATTATTATAAGCAGAAATTTAAATCACCACAGCCAGTTTAATGACATAAACAGAACATTAATAGGCACAACAAAATTAGTAGCAAAAATGGATTTTCAAACTAGGTATTTATCCTTTCCAGTTCTAAAAATCCCAAACACATAACTAACCCAGTAGCATAATTCTTGAAGTATACATTATACAAAAGACTAATTTTTATATAAAAATATTATTACAGGATTAACTTTTAAAATGGTACTTCTATTATATAATGAAGCTAATTAAAATTACACATAAAAATTGGTGAAGTTAAAGATTTGTTTCTGAGTTTTTATTCATTTTGGAATTTCCAAAAACTGGTACAATTTCAGGTGCATAAGAGGTGCTTAATACATTTACATTCTAAGAGTAAATATAGTTTTATGGGATAATGTGTGTGTTAAATAGAGTAATAAGAAAAAAAGATATATGTTTTAATTTTGAAGTATGCCTGCATAAATTAGGTGTTCAAAAAATCCATGATCTAGGCTGAAAATGTTGTTATGGAGAAGTTAAAGAGAGAAACCAGAATGTTTATAAAGGTTTACCGTATGGAATAGGCCATCTGGGACAGAATATACGTTTGTGTTCCTTCCTGGTATTCACACCATCGTGTAACCTCCACCCCTGGGACTCAATTCTGATGAATGGACTGTGGCATGGAGGGATGTCACTTCTGAGATTGGGTCACAACACACTGTGGTTTCAATGTCACTGGCGCTCCCTCTGGCTCTTCTCGCTTGCTTGTTCAGGTGAAGTCAGTGCTATGTTTGGAGCTGCTGGCCTCTGGAAAGAGTTAGTAACTGAGGCCCTCCATCCAACAACCCATACAAAACTGAATCTTGACAACAGCCACGTGCATGATGTTGAAATTGTTTTCTCCCCCAGTGGAGCTTGGAGATGACTATAAGCCCACCTGATACCTTGATTGCAGCCTGTGAAGGGCATGGGGTCAGAGGACCCAGGGAAGTCATGTCCATATGCTTGAGCCACAGACGCCATGGGATAATATATGTTGTTTTAAGCTGCTAAGATTTCGGCAATCTGTTATGCAGCAATCCATTTCAAAAGAAGGGCCCCAATCACCCTGGAAATATGTCTTGCATTCCGTAAGACCATTACAACCCTGAGGTCAGCAAATTAGTTGACTTGACCCAGAAGTTATGCATTTAAAAAAATAAATTAATAAAAATAGTATTTTTCTCACAATCAATAATTTATGAGTTTTATCTAAAATTTTTCAAAAAGATAGAGTAGTAGAGGGTAAACTCCGATTTAGGATGGGGTATGAGTGGCTGTAATAAATGGAGATAATAGGTTAGGATGGGGACAAGGCAAGAGCTGATAAAGCAATATAGAGGAAACGGGTGCAAGTGACTGGCGTATTGGCAATTTTGTCACACAAATCATTGCTGACCACTTGCAGAATTCCACATCATGTGCAAATCTCCTTGAAGACAAAAAATAATAAAACTTGCTTTGTGTTCTCAAGAGTGTGTGTATGTATGTTTTTATGTGTGTGTGTGTGTGTGTATATCATTATATATTTCATTGTAGTATAATGAGAGACGCAGACACACAGAAGCACACACACGTGTATAAGCACATGCACACACTGCTCACTGTGATACAATGTGATGAGTGCACTGGCCAGTGTTTCTCAGCTTGTTAGAACATTGTCCCATAAACCAAAAGGTCACAGTTGTGATTCCTGGTTAGGCACATGGCTAGGTCACAGGTTTCATTCCCTTTCAGAGTGCATATGAGAAGCAACCTATTGATATTTCTCTCCTGCTATCCCTTCTTCTCCCTCTCTCTAAAATATAAGCATGACATTTAATCTTCACCTGAGGACATTAATAAGCATGTCCTCAGGTGAAGATTAAAAAAATGTGTTGAGCGCTTTGCAAAATGTTTGCAAACAGAAGAGAGGCAACAACTTCTTTTTTTTAAAATTAAATTTTTATTGTTATTCAATTGTAGTTGTATGCCTTTTCTCCCCATCCCTCCACCCCACCCCAGCTGAACCCACCTCCCTCCCCCACCTCCACCCTCCCCCTTGATTTTGTCCATGTGTCCTTTATAGTAGTTCCTGTAATCCCCTCTTCCCACTGCCCCACCCCCTCCCGGCTATTGTTAGATTGTTCTTAACTTGAGAGCATTATGCTAAGTGAAATAAGCCAGGCGGTGAGGGACAAATACCATATGATCTCACCTTTAACTGGAACATAATCAATAGAAGAAAAAAGCAAACAAAATATAACCAGAGGCAACAACTTCTGAGGGGATGTGTCTGGCCTGCCCTCTGGGAAGCAGATAGTGTGACGGAGCTAGGAAGATATGAGTTTCATTGGGGGTTTACACCTGTGAAAGCTGTAGGTGGAAGAAGCAAGAATGACATGCAGAGCCTCAGACCAAAATGCAGAACTGGCAACGTCTCACCCAACAGGGAGTTTCTGAGTAAAGATTGCCCTTTTGAGGAGTCCTGTTTCAAATAAAAGGAGGGTCCTTGTAATTCTGCCATGCTTAGTCTCTGGCTGAGGTTACCCAGGTCCTACAGCATGATGTTAACACGAAAGCTGAGGTGGATCCTGAACAGATTAACAGCTGGAGGCTGCCATCTAACTGCATAGTTATCTCTTTAAAAGCAATCTTATTCTTCACAGTGCAAAATCAAGGAATGCTGTCTAAAACATGGTACACAAGGATTGAGCTCACAGAGATGGAAGACTAGGAATGAATGAGGCAGCAGAGGCGGGGAACTGCATGCTCAAAGACACAGTGGCTGGAGGCAATGCTCTGTGTGGCTGGGAAAGGCTGGAGAGAAGAGTGGTCATGGAGATACCACTGAATTTGAGTATAGAGATTGGCAGGTGCCAGATAATGAAAGCCACATGCCTCATACAGTTAAAACTTCATTTTTAAAGCTATCATAGCAGTGGAGGATTGAGGATTTTGATCAGAGAATTATAATAATCAGGTTGACACTTTTATAAAGCTGTGGTTTTGAACCAATATGAGAAAATAGCCAGTGCATTGCAGTTTGCTATACTCATGAACCATAATGTGTTGATGCCATTGTAATATGTCTGATGAGCAGTAATTATTATATGACCTTGATTTTCAGTGGGACTGACAATTGGGTATACAGAATTCTGTAGGAGAAAGACAGTCTCTTTGCAGTCTACTTTAAATTTATAGGATGATAGGGTTCTCAGAGATTAAACTAGATTCTCATCAGTTCTTCTGATTTGCCTTACTCCTAAGGATCTAGTAGGAAAAAAATCAACTTGAACCTTGTGCACCCCTGGGCCCTAGGCCTAGAGGCATCTGAATTTGCCCTTGCTCAGAAAGGAGGTGGGAAAGCTACATCCGAAGTTACCCGAGCTCTAAGAACACCTCTGTGCCCTGAGGAGGAGAAAGCTAAACGTAAAAATCAGTTCCATCAAATGTCCCAGAAACACAGTGCTTGTACCCCGTTTGTGATAGATGGCTTTGACATGACACCCAATGACATCTGCCTCCTGCAGCTCAGGCCCTGTGCAATCCCGAATGGACCCAACCTAGCTACTTGTTCTAATGGGTAAACATTAAAAACATGACAAAATTAGTGTGATGGCAGTTCTGAGATTCGTTTGCAAAGACCGTGACTTCTCTATGTCTTGTGTTCTCTCCCTCTTTCTCTGGCTCTTCTCGTGTTTCTGTTCTGTGAAATTAGTTATGTTGTGAACTACCCTGTGAAGACCCAAGTAACAAGGAAGCGATGACTTTTTCTAGCCAACGGCCAGTTAAGAACTGAAATCTGCCAACAGCCATGTAAGTAAGTGTGGCAGCAAGCAGATCTTTCTCCAGGCGAGCCTTTGGTTGACACTATAGACCCACACAATATTTTACTGGCAGCCTGACGAGAGACACTGAGTTAGAGAACTTAGGTGAGCTGTGCCTGGATTCCTGACCCACAGAAACTGAGATATTAGACGTGTGTTGTTTTAAGCCACTAAGTGTTAGGAAAATTTGTTAGTGATGTAGGTGCTGGTACACAATCACAAAAGCACTGGATTGAAGAGGACAAACATCTTTTCCCGCTAGCTGGAGAGAGACATAATGAATTTGAAACTGAAACAGGTTTCAGACGATGACAGTAGGGAATAAAAGAAGCTGTAGGATTTCAGAGATCACAACATCTTGAACTATTTGAGCAGAGTAAGAGCAGCATCTGTGACTCTTGGAGTCAGGTCGTAGGAATCTAGAGGAACCTGTGACACCCGAGAGGAAGATCTCCAAGATATAGGGATTGATTTTGCTTTTATGTGAAACGCATGTCTCCCTTCTCCTCCTCCCAGCACTCTCTCCTTCTGTCCTACCAAACACACAACTTAAGAAGGGACAAGCTTGAGATCTTGTCATTAGGAAGATGTGTTATATTGATCTGTCACAAAGTACAATCTCAGGTCTAAAATATTTCTCAAGATGGTGTATTTCTTTCCATTTCAGGAACTACCAAACTAGTCCAACCTCCCACTTTTTCCTGTCTAACATATTAGAAAAACTTTCTAAATACCTATTTGTTATCCCTGTTCTATCTACTTCATATAAAATGTTGCAACAAGGATGTTTTAATATATAAACGGGTTGGGTATTTTCCAATTTTAAATACTTAATGGCTTTCCATTGCTTTTTTCAAATACATTTTATTGATTATGCTATTACAGCTATCCCAATTTCCCCCTTTTTTTCCACCTCTACCTCCTACCCCCATTCCTTCCAGCAATCTCCCTCTTAGTTCATGTCCATGTGTCCTGCATATAAGTTCTTTGGCTTCTTGGTTTCCTACACTATTCTTAACATCCTCCTGTCTATTCTGTACCTACCAATTTATGCTTAATCCCTGCACCTGTTCCCCCATTCTCCCCTACCCCTCCCAGTTGGTAACTCTCCAAATGATCTCCATATCTATGATTCTGTTCCTGTTTTGCTTGTTTGCTTAGTTTGTTTTTTAGAATCAATTGTTGATAGTTGTGAATTTGTTGCCATTTTAGTGTTCATAGTTTTAATCTTCTTTTTCTTAAATAAGACCCTGTAACATTTCATATAATAATGGCTTGGTGATGATGACTCCTTTAGCTTCACCTTGTCTGGGAAGAACTTTATCTGCCCTTCCATTCTAAATGATAGTTTTGCTGGATAGAGTAATCTAGGTTGTAGGTCCTTGCTTTTTGTCACTTTGAATACTTCTTGCCAGTATCTTTTAGCCTGCAGTTTGTTTTGAGAAATCAGCTGATAGTCTTATGGGAACTCCTATGTAGGTGACTCTCTGCTTTTCTCCTGCTGCTTCAAAGATTCTCTCTTTATCGTTAACCTTTGGCATTTTACTTATCATGTGTCTTGGTGTGGTCTTCTTTGGGTCCAATTTGATTGGGGCTCTCTGTACTTCCTGTACTTGTATGTTTATTTCCTTCACCAAATTAGGGAAGTTTTCTTTCATTATTTTTTCAAATAAGTTTTCAATTTTTTGCTTTTCCTCTTCACCTTCTGGCATCTCTATGATTTGGATGTTGGTACGTTTTGCTATGTCTCAGAGGCTCCTTACACTATCCCCATTTTTTGAATTATTTTTTCTTCTTGCTGTTCTGATGAATGCTTTTTTCTTCCTCATGGTCCAAATCATTGATTTGAATCTTGGCTTCATGTCCTCCACTATTGGTTTCATACAGATTTCACTTTATTTCACTTAATGTAGCCTTCATTTATGCCTGGGTCATTTTTATGCTGTTGCCATAATCAGTGAGTTCTTTGAGCATCCTTATAACCAGTGTTTTGAACTTTGCAGTTGATAGGTTGGTTATCTCTGTTTCACTTATTTCTTTTTCTGGAGGGTTTTTTTTTTTTTTTCCCTGTTCTTTTATTTGGGCTTTTTTTTTTTTTTTTTTGTCTCTTCAATTTAGCAGGCTCCCTGTGTTGGTTTCTGTGTATTAGGTAGAGCTGCTTTGACTCCCTTCCTTAGTGGTACAGCCTATTGCAGAAAAGGAACCTGTAAATTGTATAGGGCGGAGCCTTAGGTAATCGCCAGGATAGGGCAACCCATTTCACCACTTTGTGGCTCTGTGTCGGGAGAGGGCTTGGAGAGAGGACAATGCTGATGCCTGGCTTCTAATAGTTTACCTGGGAGGACACTGTCTCCCAGCATGGCCCTGTTTCCAGTCACTTCACTTTCTCTCTGTATGCCACTGGTGCCCTTTTAGCTGTTGCCCTGGTGCTGAATCTCAGAGGGGTTGAGTCTGTGTAAGTCTTAAGTCTGTGCAGGGACTTTAAGAGGAGTCTTCTGAAGTTCCAGCAGTTTCTTTCACCACCCCAACCAACACTGGTTTTTACAGTCAGAAATTATGGATATTTATCTTCCTGCACTGGAACCTTGGATTTTGTGGTCTGTCCCAGAGCTGGTATCCCTGACTCCCAAGGTATCCCTCACTCCCAAGGTATCACTCCCGAATTTTATCCACCACATGTAAATGTGGGACTGCCTATTCCTCTGCCTCTCCATGCCATACTGCATCTTCATGTCTCTCCACTCATCTCCTTGTCTTCACTCTTCCTACCCTTCAGGAGGAATGTAGCTTCTTTAAATCCTTGGTAGTCAGACTTCCACACAGTTTGATTTTCTGATGGTTCTGGGTGATATTTGTTTTGTGGTCTAGTTGTAATTTTTTCTGTAGCTGTGCGAATAGGTAAAGCACGTTTACCTATGCTTCCATCTTGACTAGATGTTCTTAACAAACTTTTTTCAGAAACTTTTTCAGAAGAAATTTTCTGGACCAAGCAGCTGCTCCCAATAGTGGCTGGCCAGGCAAAATGTATACCTCCATTGCTCTTATTTATTTATTTTTAAAAGATCTTTATTTGTTCAAAAAGGAGCCCCATACATTTAACCATTGTTTATCTTACTAACCCCATCAGGTATAGAGCTTCACCATCTGCTTATCTCTCAGTTTTATTTTAAATGTCACACCTCATTGATAATATGGACTATGGTAGTGCCTATGTTATGTGGTCCATTTTACATTATTTTAAATAATATTTATTTTATAAAATTATCATGTAATTCCATATCATTTAATTAGTCATTTATTTCATCAATTAGGTGTTTATATACATCATTATTTTTTCTTTTATTTGAATTGAAGCTTTAGGGGGACAGAAATCATATCTATCTTTTTTACTCTAGTATTCTCCGTGCTGCCTAGCATAGTACATGCCCATATCAGGGACTAAAGAAATATTTAGTGAATGAATAGATAGATGGAATTAGGTAATATGAAATATCTCCTTCTCTATCTCATATCTCATTGACACCCAGAATTGCCCAGACTAGAAACTTAGGAATCTATCCGAGAAACCCCAGGCTCCTTCCACTGCTGCTCTTCCCCACCCTGTCTGGACACTCACTGTTCTGCTGGTTTTACTTCACAGCACACACTTCTGAATCTACCTCCTTCCTATCACTACTACCTCTGATATCTAACAGAAAACAGTAGCCTCCTAGTAAGACTCCTATAATCCATTTTGATTTTAAAAATAAAATAATTGTCTTTCAATTAATCTACTGTTAGGTGACTTTCCCTTGTACTTCCAGCAATTTTCCTGCTTAAGTGTTTTCTTCCTAATGGATTACAAACACTTGAAAGCAAGAACTGTATCTCATATTTTGATATCCAATAATAATCATAGTGACAGGTACATGGTAGGTACTCAAAAATTAATGATTTCCCAGATACTAGCTTTCCAGAGGAAATAATATCTTTATAACCATAGCTACAATGTATGCTGTGATTACCATACCCAACATATTCTGCCAGGGACATTCTTCCATTCATTCATATTCATTTAAATATAAGGAAGGTCTCACTCTGGTGACATTTGAGTTGAGACTAGAGAGAGATAGCATGTGCTCCCTGGCATGTGTGAAGCCAGAAAGCTAATGCAGCAGGAATAAGAGAAGAGGGGGAGGAAATGTTAGTGGGAGATGAGGTATGTGATGGAGGGGTGGGGATTGGAGGTGCAAACAGGGTAGAGTTGTGGATGGCAGTGTAGGACTGACTTCTATCAGTTGGAAAATTATTGAGCAGAGAAGTGACATGATCTGACCTGCTTTGAAAAGGTCACTGTGGTTGTTGTTTTGAGAAAATACTACAAGGGGCAATGGCCAAAGTAGGGAGATGGTTAGGAAGGCATTTCAGTAAATTATGTGAGCAATTGAAGTGGCTGAAACCATGTGGCAGTAGTAGTAGTAGTGAGAATGGAAAAATTTTGAATATATTTTAAATAGAAAACAGAAAGAATTTGCTATGATTAGATGTAGTTTATGAGAGAAAAAGGAATCAAATGTAAAATATGACTATGGTTCTTTACTCAATATACAGGGGAAATGTGTTTAAAAAAACTAATAAGATTCAATAAAATGTGAAAACATTTAATGCACATTTTGTCATTTTATAATAATACAATATCTCTGTATGATTTGAAAAAAGCCTGTGTTTAGATTTAATTATGTAAGTAGTAAAATCGTTTGAACAAAATTCCAAAAATTGCTATTTCAAAATGTTTAAAAGTTTTCACATTCTTTCTTTTTTCTCTAATTGTTACTTGTATTGGTACATAATTACACTTGGCAAAAATTTAGCCTGTCTCAAAGAAATTGGTAATCAGGAAGATTTTTGTTTTTACTTGTTAATCCATGGGTAGTGAGACATCAAATTACTAGCAGTTGAAGCAATCATTACACTTCTGATGTGGTTCTTGAGAGACTGAAGCTACTTTCCTGGCCTATGAAAGGCAGGCTTTGTTGTGTTTATTGCCTGAGAAGACCTTGAGCTCTTTTTATCCAGTGTGCATATATAACATTGGCATTTTAACTTAGGCTATTGAACAGTGATATAAAAATAATCATCAAGGGCACTACCATTTTTTCAGCCATGTCCTTGCATGACTGTAAAAGTGATGCAGTAAAGCAATCCAATGTGAAACCAGCAAAGAAAAAAAGGATAGAAAGCACAGTGAACGCAGTAATAAAAAGGTGTCATTAAGATCATAGCAGTAAAGGCAATAAGTTTTTTCTTACAGGTGGTATGAATACTTGAAAAGAACTCAAAATAGACAAACAGTCAATGGCAATGCTTCCTTGGTTGTGCTTCTTAGGTGATTCTAGTGTAGATTCTTACTGAGCTGAAGGCATCAGAAGGAAAGAAATGTCAGCAGACTGTACTATTGATCTGACATTTACTTATGAAATTATCTTCCAGCAATCTTTGCAGGCTGAGGCACCTTTTCCTTTTATTTTCTCCACAATGCACAGAAAAGTAAACTCAGTTCATCTCTAACATGAGAAATGTTATAGGAATCTGGCATGAACTTACATTGCCCTTTCAATTCCCCTATAAGCTTAGTTGGGTGAGGTAACAGGAGAGATGATGACTATAGATGGAATTGATTATTCCTCAGGAGAGAAAAGCAGGGAGAAGGGGTAGATAATAATAAATCAGATTCCCTCAGCTTGGTAGTCAACATCTGGCAGTATATAAAATGCATCTAACGTTTAAGGACAGTAGTTGTCATTCTGGATATTCATTTCTTAAACAATGTGAAAGATTCAATGTTTAAAGTAACAAGTATAAGATGGGAACAATAATAAAACAATAAAAAAATAGAAAACGATAGTAGTAATCAAATGCAATCTGTCTTGTCAAATAGTTACTTCAGGAGAATGTACGATAGTAGAACACATATATGATTAATAAAAATTTGGGGAACTGTTACTTTGGAATTGTCTTCAGGACAAGTTTTTAAGCTACTCAGGAAAATAAAGAAGGTAAATCGAAAATTCACCTGAAAAATTATGAAAGGAAATGAAGCAGAATAATGAAAGCAGCTAAAGTAAATATCCTAAAGAAATGTCTTTTTAAAATCATTTTTATTAATATTCGAATACAGTTGTTTCCATTTTTCCACCACCACTTTCCCCTGCCCCACCCACTCCCACCTCCCATCCTCAATCCTTCCCCCTTTTGGGTCCTTTATACAAGGGTCCTTTGATGACCCTTTCCCTTGTTTCCCATCCCCCCCCCACCCTGGTTACTGTCTGTTCATTCTTTATTTTAATGTCTCTGGTTATATTTTACTTGCTTCCAATTCTCCTGCTGGGAATATACCCTAAGAATCCTGAAACACTAATTCAAAATAACCTATGCACCCCAATGTTCATAGCAGCATCATTTAAAATAGCCAAGTGTTGGAAACAATCTAAGTGTCCATCGGTTAATGAATGGATCAAAAAACTATGGTACATTTACACAATGGAATACTACACAGCAGAGAGAAAGAAGGAGCTCCTACTCTTTGTGACAGCATGGATGGAACTGGAAAGCATTATGCTAAGTGAAGTAAGCCAGGCAATGAAAGATAAATACCATATGATCTCACCTATAAGTGGAACCTAATCAACTAAAGAAAGGTCTAGGACAAGTTATGAATTTCCAGCATTGCCCTCTATCTTACCCTTCTACTTTCCCCTACAATGCAGTACAGTCCAGACCAGTAGAGATAAAAATAATAGATTTTTACCAAACCAAAGTATTACTAAAATTATATTTACATAAGAATAGAAAATCTATTCAAAGAAAAAAAAACATTCAATCTAAGTGCTTTTCAATTTTTTAGATTGACCAAAATCTTCATAGAAAATGCCGACCTGTTCAGCTCTATCACAACAATGAATTACACCATAGAATTACCAACAACTTTTACTTCTTTCAAATTAAATCATATATACTAAATGATTTTAACATCAGATTATCAGCAAAGAGTTTGAGTGGAGGCAAACTTTCAGTAACTTCTGAAAGAAGTGTACTCCATCCTGTAATAATAAAAACTATTTTTATTTCCCATTCTTCCCTCTACATAGAACTGTTAGAGACCGACAAATAATAGTTTATATGTTTGGATTAGTTTCTGATGTATGGAATCATCAACATAACTTGGTATCTTGAGATAGGATTTTTCCAAATCCCCCTTGGTTTCTATGTTGTAAATGCACAAGCTTTCCACTTGAACTTTGTAAGTTTTGGAGATAGTAAGGGGAGGAGGAGCCCAATTAATACGTTCATGCAAGTGCGTGTGCACCCACATTTCCCCTCTGCCCCCAACCTTCCACAGTCTGGGTCTGTGCGCACACAGGACAGCTGTAAAGAAACACATATTAGAAAGTTTACTCCAAAGGTGAAGCGAATGGGAACAGTTGTTTTACCTTGTATCACAAGCAGTTCAGAGTGGAAGAAGTGATAGCCTGAGGGTTATGGCACATTGTAACATTCTAAGTAGGTATTGATGTATTTTTAACCGGGTAGGGGGAAAGCAGGCTGATTTACTTCATTTGGAATCAGATGCTAGCCCTGGCAGGTGTTTTGCTGCATTAAGCATATGGGCCTCAAAATGTCCATGACACCCCTACTGCTTTCATTTTTAAAGTCAGACTATTAATAACACCTGACAGCTGGGTCAAAAGCATATGCTATTTAGCCTTACTGTGACATTTGGGCTCATCAGGATGCCGCCAGCGATTATTCAACCTTGAGAGTTGCGATCCTGTGTCTTTTGAAATTATGACTGCTCAACAGAGTAAAACAACCTATAAATTCTAGCCAGGAAACTTTATAAGGTTGTCCATATACCGTAACTGAATTTCCTGGCCCAAGGAGTCATGTCCTCTTATGTGTGAAGCAAAATCAGCCATTAGAGTAGATGGAGTTGATTGATCTACAATATTATAATTTAAGGGGGTAGGTTGAAATGCTTCTTAATGCAAATACCCTCAAAGAGGGTAAGATCCCATTTGTTCTCATCTGCTGATACACATTTAGAAAATCTTAACTAGGGAGGCTATACAGAGGAGAAGGCTAAGGGGATCAAGGGGGAGGTTGTTTAAGAAAAGGAGCACATGAAGAGGAGGAGGAGGGAATCTACAAAAAAAAAAAGGTACTACTAATTGTAAAAGCTAATTTTTATCTGGAATTCACTGAACTTTTATGCACTGAATATTTGTGTATCTATTTGCATTTCACAACCAAAACCACTAAATACTAGGTATGTGATGTAGTACACACAATTGGTGAGAATCAGGTCTGGCACAAGAATTGAACACCTGGGTTAGCGAACCAAAAAAAATATCCAAAGTCAAGATCCATCCTTCAGAATAGACTTTGGAACAGGGAAGCCCAGAAAAAAAAAAAAAAAAAAAAAAAAAAAAAGGAGAGGAGGAAGCAGAACGTGTAGTGTGTGAGCGTGAATGTATTCCCCTGTTTAGGGGCCGATAACCCTGAGCTCCATTGTTGGATTCCACAAATACAGGGTAATATCAAAATCTCACTCAAAGAAAACAAAGGAAATCACTCTCCTAGGTATAATTTATTTATCTATATGTAATTATTCATTTCATTGTACCTTTTTGTTAGTGGTGTTCTCTCTAAATCTTTTCTAAATGAATCTAGATTTATTGACGATAAACTCTTCATGGGCAGAAGTAGATCGAAAGAGACCCAATGTGGAGGCCAAACTTATTTTGAGCATGTCATGAAAAGCTGCTGGCCTGATTCTGCCAAATATTCCTCAATCATTCCCCACCAGAAGGGATACAAGATAAGCATCTGAATGTTTTTTATTATAAAAATAATAGCAACAAAATGTGAATGTCATGACAATGCTTTGATGCTTAGGTCGGACTCCCTGCTATGTTAGCTCCTGAAGGCGCTTTCTGAAATGAGTTTTGAGGACTGCAAGCACTTAGAACCCAACACCCTGACCACCAAGGAGTAGGAAGAAAGCCGGCAATGGATTACTGAAGTTTGGGGAGAAAAAACAACTGTGTCTACTTTCTTATAAGTTGAAGACCGCAGCTGTAGCTACGAACCAGGGAAAATCATCAGCAGAGGTACCTTCTTACAAAGAAGTGTATTTGTTTCACTTGATTGGCAGCATAAATGTAAATATCATATATAAATATAAATCTTGTGAAATATAAACAAATCCATGAGGGCCCAGCACGTAATTTAGTGAGTCCAAGATCAATATTTGCTTTTGCAATTAATAGTACCAGAGATATTGATGATTTTCAAAAGAATACTCATCACTGAAACTTAAAAGTTGTTTTTGTAAATTTTCAAGTACAAATATGAAAAATTTTCTTCAAGCAACAACCAAGTTCCTGGAGCCCCCAAACTGAATGAGCATGTCATTGTCTAACCTCCCAGCCCTCCCTGCCCGCTCTGGAGGGAGTGTTTGCTAGATTTCCTTAGTGCCTTGGAAGTAAATGTAAGTGGTGGTGTTTCCAGCTCTAACCCCCTAGTGGTAAATTTCCCCAGTGGAAATTTAGTAGAAATTTACATTTTAGCACCAGGCTAGTTAGAGAAAGTTTAACTTTCTGTCCATTTGCTTCACAGGTAAGTGTTAAAATGTGTGGGTCACTTTAACTTTAATAACTGTAACATGCACCTATAGAACTGGTTTAACTTATTTTTTTAGTCTGTACCCATGGGTATACCCATTGATCCCACAGAGACAGAGGAAGAGAGAGAGGGAGAAGGAGAGAGAGAGAGAGAGAAACATTGATCGTTTGTACCCTGACCAGAGACAGAAGCCACAGCCTAAGTACATGTCCTGACTGGGATTTTAAACCAGTGTTTCAGTTTACGGGACAATTCTCCAACCAACCGAGCCACATGGGCCAAAGCAAAACTGGTTTAAATTTTAAGACATTGGAACCATAAGTAAAAGAAAACAATCTAGAAGTCATTTAAAAAAATACCACTATTACATGGGAAATGTTTTAATACTGATCTTCAGAGGTAGGCAGGATAACTGTTTTTTGTTTGTTTTGTTATTTTAAGAATGATTAATAATGTGTCAGTCAAGTAGGTTTTTGCTCATAATAGCATCTGTTTTCCATGCCATGAAAGTGACTTACAATGGATCTGAGGGAGAAATGTGCTCCTGTTGATGAGTTTTGAGTACTGAGTGAAAAAAAAAAATGTTCACCTTCCCTTGGAGTAATCCTTGGGAGATATTGAATTTGATGTACCATGTAACATTCGTGGCAACTTTTTTCTTTCTTTCCTTCTGCTGTTTGAAAAGAAAGTGTGCTCCTCTCTCCCATTCCTAAACCAAAGGGATGATTTCTCATTTCACTATGGTTTGTATTTTACCTGACACCAGTTATTTATCTAAGTTGAAAAACTACGCACTTAAATATTTCAACCAAAGATGGTGTATGGAATTACTTTAATCATACAAATTATTTTCTCTAATCTTTAAATACCATTGATGTTTTCTTATTCCTCATGGCAAAAAGACCAAGGTCATGTAACATTGATCACTTTCTCTTATAAATATTTAAAAATGAAGTGCTAGAGTGAAAATGCAAGTGTTTAATGTAACAACTGTTTCAGGAAAGAAAATTCACAGTGAGAAAAGGTGAGATCAGCAAGATAAATGCTTGCCAGCTTCTGGCCAAATGGAGCATCCCTGTAAAGAAAAGATCATATACCATGAGAGTTCTAGGTTCCCTGAGAGCATGCCTCAACATCCAACCGACATGCCACCAACATCTGGCTGGTGAGCACGCCATCGCTGGTGTCAGGATGACCTATGCAGTAGCAGCTTGTAAGAGGTGTAAATGGACCAGTCACAGAAGTTGTCAGTTTAGGTAGGTGTATAATCTCTGGAGATTCCAAAAGCCACGTACAAGCCCTCCTTTCTCTGTGCTGTGTAATGAATACTTGTCATCATCCCAGGTATGAATCTTGTTACTTATCTGAAGCATATAGTGTATTCCATTTCCTTGATGTATTGGGGCGCTGCACATATGGCAAAAATGTCTTACCCTTGCCAAGATAAACTGAAGCCATGCCAAGATCTACTTCTTCCAAAGTTAGTTTATGAAAGGTAGGCATTGTTATCCTGATACAGTGCTCACAGCCAGCCATGTGTTGCAGGCCAGGTCCCCAATTGTGGGCATGCGGGAGACAACCAATTGATGTTTCTCTTTCACACATTGATGTTTCTCTCCCTCTCTTTCTCCTTCCCTACCCCTGTCTCTCTAAAAATAATTAATAAATTCTTTTATAAATTTGTGGGGTTTTGTTGTCTGCTTGTTTCCTTTTGTTTGTTTCTTTGGTTGTGGGATGGAAGCAGGCATTAGAGGTCTGTCTGTAAAAAGTCCAGCCATTGTTAAACAGAATGGTACGTGTGACAATGATGTAACTTGGCAACCCAGGAGAGTGGACTACTGTGTGCATGTGTGAACAATGACAACTTCATTGCACTAGGGGGCAGCAGGCGCAGTGGGGTCAGCATGTGTACTGTGTGATCATCACATTGACAATGACTGAGCAAGAAGAGCAATTAGTATGCATCACATTTTGTATTGAGCTTTAATGTTCCTCCGTGGAAACTACTTGGATGATTCAGAAGGCCACAGCTATGGGCAACTGGTGATTGGCAGCTTCATCACGACAACACACCCACTCATGGATAATGCCTCATGCAGAGTTTTTGGCAAAACATCAAATCACCCAGGTGACTTACCCCCCCACAGGCCATATTTGGCACCCTGTGACTTCTGGCTCTTCCCAAAACTAAAAGCACCTTTGAAAGGGAAGAGATTTCAGACCATCAATGAGATTCAGAAAAATGTGAGAGGGCAGCTGATGGAGACTGGGAGAACTGTGTTATGTCCTAAGGTGTCTACTTTAAAGGGGATTGAAGCATCATTGTCCTATGTATAATGTTTCTTGTATCTCCTTCAATAAGTGTGTCTATTTTTCATAGTATGCGGCTGGTTACTTTCTGGACAGACCACTTAGGCTTATACTTATAAAGATAAGTATAATATAATTAGGTAAGTTTAATGACAATTGTCAGCACGAGGATTTCCAAGAGAGTGGTATAAGGGTCCTCAATGTAGGCTGAGAGAAGTGTAGAAAATTTTCCAGAAGTAGGTAGAGGAAGAAAAGAAAAGCGATGCATCTCTTGAGGCAGTAACAGCCATGTGAAAAAAAAAATGGGACTACAGAATGATTGTTGTAACTACTGCAAGAAGAAAAGAGTCAGAGAGATACGGGGACCTGCTGGGTTATTGGCTAAAGTGAGATGATGCCAGACTGTGAATGTCACCGTGAAGAGACTTTCCTCTCTCTTGAATAACAGTGGATAATTAGAGGATCTCAGCAAAAGGAGTGGTATTGTCCTACCTGCTTCTTGGATTGAACACTGAAGGCTATGTGGAGGACTTGTGGATGCCAAGGTCAGGGAGGCTGTTGATGTAGTGGAGGCTGACCGCAGGCCTGATCCTGGGTTCCATGTGCTGCTGCCAGAGAATAGGGTTGTAGAATCTAAGGTGCTATAAAACCATGGGGATGACAAACACTTCCAAGTAGGCTGAGATAAAGTAATAAATGGAGCTGGAGAATCTCAGGTGCTGTAAAATGATAGGGATGATGAGCTAGTGTGAGACTAGGTGGGAAATGAAGAGAAAGATAAGTGGTGTATGGACTGAGGGCAGTAGAGAGAGACTGTGCATTAGGAAGCCTCCATGAGGTTAAACATAAGTGATGTTGGATAGCCATGCCCATGAAGCTGTGAGTCCTTATAGTTTTAGAATTTCTCGAGAAGAAGCAGTTCTAAGTATTACTGGATAGATTCACATCACTCCCACCCTCACCACTATCTGGCAGGAGACCACCAGGATTAATTCATCTATGCCCTTAGTCCCATGTCTTTCCGATATCCTTCCTGAGCCTCCAACCTCTGCTCCCAGAAAATAACTTCTCTCACTTCCTTATACCCACCAGCCTTTGAGCTAAGGACCCCTACTTTGAGGATCACCTTATTTAAAATAACGTCTTCCACAGGCAGACCCAACTTTCTCTCCAGCTTTTTCCATCTTTTTCACACGTGCATTCACACACAATGATTACCAAGTGACACATATAGGTGTTCATGTAATTGATGCTCACTTTTACTATGTGAGAATATAGATTTTTCTTTTGTTGTGCCTTAAATTCCTAGAACAATATTTGACACATAGCAGGTGCTCAAAAATACTAAATGTAAGGATAATCCTTGCTTATAACTTTTGGGGCTCAAGGATTACATATTTCTGCAAAATGTTAGAAAATGAAATGAGACAGAAATATCTTGAAGATGTACCCACTGGGTCTGCAGAGGGCTGGGAAGGCTCCTGAACAAGGACTGCTTAGAGGTGTTCAGGGTAAAGATAAAGGTGTGAGATCGAGGGATTGCATGACTTTGGAGAACATCAAAAGGCTTGTTCTAGCTGAGTGTATTGTTGGGGCCCAAGACAGGCTGCCCCCATGTATCCCACAATGATGTAATGACTACCCTGAACTAAAGTTACTTGACAAGCGGCCAGCGCCAGAAGGGCACCCTGTCTCTTTGGATGCAGGAAACACACCTCCCATGTGAAAGGCATTCACCCAGCACCTGGAAGACACCCCTTACTGCTAGCTTGTTAATGTCTGGAAAGCATAAAAATGTGTCTGACTTGATCATTTCTTTGAGCCTCATTTTATGCTCCGGGCATCATTGTGATGCTCCCATGCACACATATTAAATTATTTTTCTCCTGTTAATCTAGTCTTGTGTCAATTTTATTGTTTTATTATTAGTCCAGTCATAAGAGCTAAAAAAGGGTGTGTGGGAGGGGATTCTTCCTCTTCCCAACAGTACCACAGTATCTGCAAGGCTTCACTAATCAGGGAGCACAGCTGGCCAGGATGGTGGGGACTGGGTCATCTTGTCACTACTGTGGATCAGCATTACTGCTCAGTTCTACTCCTACAGGAAAAATCCTGGCCAGGTACTCACCAGTGGGTTGTAAATATCTACTATAAGAAAAAAAAAACGCTGCTTTAAAATAATTCAGTTTTAAATTTCAAACTTTGAAAAATACAAGGTAAGGGAAAGAATGCTTTCCTTGCCTTTATTTGACCTTCTTTATCCCAAAAGAAAATATACTTTCTACTCTTTAGACTATCAGTGGGCATAATGGAGAAGAAATCTCCATCATCTTCTCCTACTTCCCAGAATTACTGCTGGCCGAGCTTCCAGATACCCTCTGAACATACAATGGTATCAGGTTTGCTCAGGCAGAAGGTACATAAAAATCTTGAAATACTGGATTAGCTAAAAAGTCTGTTTAGTTTTTATCCACAACATGGCTCTAATAGCGCTTAGTTGTCTTTAACTTCATTCAAGTTTAACTTCATTTTGTTAGATTGCAATGTGACAGTTGTCATATCAGCGTGCATTTTTAAAAAAAATTATCAAAATTGATGAATTTTTATGTATCCATTTTAATATTGAAGATGGAAGAAAATATGCAACATTTCAGCATATTATGCTTATTATTTCAAGAAAGCTAAATGTAACTAAAACACACAAAAAAGATTTGTGCAGTGTACGGAGAAGGTGCTGTGACTGGTCAAATGTGTCAAAAGGGGTTTGTGAAGTTTTGTGCTAAAGATTTCTCACTGGACAATGCTCCACAGTTGAGTAGAGCAGTCGAATTGATAGCAGATCAAATTGAGACATTAGTTGAAGACAATCAATATTATGCCATGAGGGAAATAGCCAACCTACTCAAATAAAGTTATTGGTGAAAATGAAAAATACGTCTTTTATTTTACAGATAAAAACAGGACGGACTTTTTGGCCCACCCAATGTAATGGATTTCGTCAATGATGAAGGAGAATATAAGACACTTGCCTTCTTAGTGGTCCTTCTGTTTGCATTTATGCTTGATCGCACATCCACTTTCTTGATTCATTTATTTGTGTTTGTTCAATTATTTACCTGGATTCCTGACCTTGGTTTTCCTGAAATTCTAATTAAACTAGTTGATAAAATAAGAACATCCCTTGCTCTTTTTCATTTATAAACGCAATAGGGAATACATCCTCCTGTTCTATAATGAGCGCGTTCTGTATTCTAAAGTGGTTATATTTGTCAACTCTTATTAGAAATGGGGAGGGTGGGCCTTGTTTTATTTAGCAGTCTGCTACCAAGAAACCCTGAGAGTAATAGCGGTGCATTTAATAATGGGATGCAAGCGTGTTCCTGTTACAAATTACAAACACCTCCACTTAGTACTTAGTGCCGAACTACACTGAACAAATTTAATCAAATCTTCATTGTCTATGATGTGTTCTTCCAAATTGCAAAATTACAGAGTGCAGGAATTTCTGTCTTTGTTAAGTCAGTGTTTCTAAAGCACCAGCACCTCATGCCATGCCTCTTGACACTGAATAAATATTGATTTGTGAAAACCGTAAGTTCTGAGATAATGATCTGTTGGGAACCACCCTGCCTGGTTTCAGAGGCTGTAATCCCCCATGGTTAAGGCTGAGTCAGAGTTGGGACCATAAGCCACTAGGAAGACAAAGCTTATCTCCCTGGCATAAGTGCCACCTCTGCCCACTTCACCCTGCTTGGCCCTGAGTTTGGCCAGTTAGCCAATGACGGGTAAGAATCCTCAAGGGAGGATCAACCTAAGACAGGCTCTGGCCACCAGGGATAAGCTCGCAGGGAAGGACTCCGGGGGCTGTGGAAAAAGGGGGTGATGGACCCTCGCCCCTCGGCTTTGAAATAGCCTGAGTCCTCATTCTGTCTGCAAGAAGTCTCCTAATCTCTTGGCTGCCTTACTTCCCTTGCTTGACTTAAGCCTGAAGCAATAATAGAGGGCAGTGCAGTCCTGTGCTGGGAGGGGCGGATTCCCTGGGGAATCAGGCCTAAGAAAAATATGTACATTCCTGTGAAACCTACTTAATTTGTACCCTCAGTTTAAAGATAAGGGTCCAGACCTGAGATGAGTCTGGCGCCTAAAGTTTTATGGCCCTCTAACTAATTGGCTGTAACTCAGAATAAGCCCTCAAGGTTCTCTGTAAATCCTGTATTGTTTAACCCTTACTGGCTGACAATGATTGATGAGCTTTATCTGTATTCCTGTGCGAATGAACCTAATAAAAGCCCATGGAGAGAAAGGCTCTGGGCCCTTCTCCTTTGAGAGAAGCGGCCACCTTTTCTCCCCAAGCAGATCATGTCTTGGTAGTCTTTTTCTTCAACCGTGGCGAACAGTGGGGCTGCGTAAAGCCCCCCGACAATGATCTCCATTAATCAGTGGGGGAAATTATGGGGAATTTTTAGGGGCAGTACAGGAGAGTGAAACATTAAATGATATAGTTGGATGATTTCAGTATCATCACCATTTGGTAACATGACCAGATTATAGTCTGTGTGTGGAGAGTGTGCGTGAGTGTGGGTAGGTATCCATGTGATTGATTCTAGACGAGTGAAGAGGATGAAGAGCGTTTATTTAGTTTTAAACATCATGCTGTTTGCCTTAGAAGGATTCAGAAATTTACTCTTCCTAGCTCATCTCCCTTTATTCCACTGCTCCTATAACTCTTCCTGTTCCAATGCAGTAGCCAGAAATAGCATATTGTTTTCTGTTGGTAAGATCTTATACTTTCACTTCACTAATAGGATGGAGACAAAATAAAATTCAAGATTCAAAAAGGAAATAGTCATAATTACCTCCTTTTCAAAAATATTTACATTTTATAGCTCTCACTCTCATTTATGACAAGATATATTTTGATGTTTAGTGGACTTTAGCTTTTTTAGAGTACTTTAGAGACTATCTCAATTTCACTTTTGCTAATAATAGTGCCATTAGATATTTCTTTAAAAAAATTTGTCACTTTCAAATACATTTCAAGAAGGCCAGAGTCCAGCCTTCTGGAAATTAGAGATTAACAATGCTGTTCATAAAGTTGCAAAAAGTGCTATAAAAGGTTTTCTCATCATTGGAAGCAATATTTTACTGTGTTATTTAAATGTAAAAATATTTTTAACATTTAAAGTGTATTTACATTCCTTTGGAGATTATACCTTTGTCATGTATCATTGACAAATGTGTTTCCCCACATAGCTGTTTCCCTTTTTATTTTGATGATGTCTTCTTGAACCGTGCAGAAGCTTCTTAATTTGATATAGTCACATTTGTTATTTTTTCCTTTATTTCCATTGCCTTAGGAGAAATATTGGCAAAAATATTGCTATATGATATGTATGAAATTTTACTACTCATGTTTTCCTCTAGTTTTATGGTATCATGACTTCATATTTAAGTATTTTATCAATTTAAGTGTATTCTGGTGTATGGTGGAAGCTGGTGGTCTAGTTTCGTGTTTTTCACGTACCAGTCCAGTTCTCCCAACACCATTTATTGAATAGGCTATCTTTACTCCACTGTATGCTCATGCTCTCTTTGTCAAATATGAATTGATCTAGAGACATGGGTTTTTTTCTGGGCTCTCTACTCTGTTTCATTGATCTATGTGTCTGTTCTCATGTCAGTACCAGACTGTTTTGATTACAGTGGACTTGTGGTATAGTTTGATATCAGGTATTATGATCTCTCCCATTTTGTTCTTCTTTCTCAAGATTGCTGAGGCTATTTGGGGTCATTTTTGGTTCTGTATAAATTTTTGAAATATTTGTTCTAGATCTGTGAAATATGCCATTGGTATTTTAATAGGAATTGCATTGAATCTATAGATTGCTTTGGGTAGTATGAATATTTCAATGATGTTAATTCTTCCAATCCATGGACATGGTATATGCTTCCATTTATTTGTGTCTTCCTTAATTTCTTTTTTTCAGTGTTCTATAGTTTCTGAGTACAGGTCTTTTACCTCCTTGGTTAAATTTATTCCTAGGTACTTTATTTTGTTGCTAAAGTAAATAGGATATTTTTTCATAAAGAACTCATTCAACTCAACACCAGGAAGACTAAAAATACAATTAAAAATGGGCAAAAAGTACCTAAATAGGCACTTCTCCAAGGAGGATATATAGATGGCCCCTAGACATATGAAAAAATGCTCCACATCACTGGTCCTCAGAGACAGGCAAATCAAAACCACAATGAGATATTACCTCATACCTGTCAGAATGGCCATCATTAATAAATCAACAAACAACAAGTACTGGTGAGGTTGTGGAGAAATGGGAACGCTAGTGCACTGTGGGTGAGAATGGAGATGGGGGGCAGCCACTGTGGAAAACAGTCTGAAATTACCTCAAAAATTAAAAATGGAACTACTTTTTGACCCAGTGATTCAACTGCTTGGAATATACCCTGAGAATACCAAACACCAATTTAAAAGAATGTAGGGATCCCTACGTTCATAGTGGCACTGTTTACAATAGCTAATGTTTGGAAACAGCCTAAGTGCTCATCAATAGATGTGCGGATTAAAAAACCGCGGTGCATTTACACAATGTAATACCACGCAGCAGAAAACAGGAAGGAATTCCTACTTTTGTTATCTCATTGATGGAACTGGAGACTATTATGCTAAGTGAAATGAGCCAGCTGGTGAAAGACAAATACCATATGTTTGCATTTATAAGAGGAATCTAATGAACAAAAAAATTAATGAACAAAATAGAACTGGAAACACAGAATCAAGGAACAGACTAACAACTGTAAGAGGGGAGGAGGGAGGTGGGTACTGTTTGAAAGAAGGTGAAGGGATTAATCAGAGAACATATATGAAGGACTCATGGACATGGTCCACAGTGTGGGGATTGACCATGGAAGTGGAGGAAAGGCTGGGTGGAGGGTGACTAAAAGGCAAAAGTTGGGACAACTGTAATACATTAACAATAAAACATTAAAAAACAAGATAAAATGCACTTGCAATTAATAAGGAGGAAAGGCGCCCCCTGGAGAAGAATCAGTGAAAGTAATGGGTAGAGTTGAACCCCGAAGCCAGGTCTACCAGCTGGGTTCTCTCCATTACACTACAGTATTACTTATCCCTAATTCAACTTGATTCTACAACAGAGTGACAAGTTGTTTTTCTGAAAATAGTAATTTCTGGATGATCAAAAGAAAAGCAATGCTCTAACTTTTCAGTACTTATAATAATTTGTAAGAATGCTAACAAAATTCTAAAGAAAGAACATTCCAGAATTTTTGTGTGTTCTGAAGTATAATCAGCAACATTTATCTTAATTTAAAAAGTTGTGTGTTAAAGTTATTAAATTAAAAAATAGTAATTTATGAAAATATTTATTACAACATCAAGTTGTGAATTCAGCAAAAAATGAACCACTGATACATAAAGGTAAAAAATAAATAAATATTCCTCTCCTTATCATATTCCAAGACTGTAAATTTAAAGCCACAAGAGGATGTAGAAACTAAATTTTTTAATCCTCACTGAGGATATGTTAATGTTTATTGATTTGAGAGAGAGAAAGAGAGATTGATCTGTTGCTTTCTATACATACCCCAACCAGGGACTGAATCTGCAACCTTTTGGTGCATGAGACGACCCTCCAACCAACTGAACCACTTAGCCAGGGAGAAACTAAATTTTTAAGAGGTTAAAAGTATAAACCCTAAAAACAGTTATTTATTGTTGGTATTTTCACTCTCTGGCATCTCCATGCCAGGCTACTCATCATTACCAAACAGAAGTCAGAATGCAGGAGGAAATGAAGCCCTTTTAGATATGTAAGACAGTTCTCTGAGACACAATCTTAAGTGATTAACACTTAGTAAAAATTATCAGAAACGATTGCTACTGTGTACAGTCATCCCTCAGTATCTACATGGGAAGGTCCAGGATGCTCAATTAAACTGAAATTGTGTTTGCATATAGCCTAGGGCACATCTTTCAAATCATCCCTAGATTACTTACAATACAGTGAAAATGCTATATGGATAGTTATAGTGTATTGTTAACCTTAATTATACTTTGTTATACTAAAGTATAACAATTATTCTTTACATTGTTAACTTTAAAATGGTTAATTTTATGCTATATGTATTTCACCTCAACTTAAGGAAAAAGAAAAAAAGGTTGAGTTAAGCATCTTGCCTTTCAGAGTTTTGCTTCAAATGTAGCTTCCAACTTTAGGCCGGTAAATCCCATGCCTATTTTGTGTTGCTTGATGTTAAAATAGCATCTTCTTTTTGCCATCTCTCTCTTTCTCTTTCCTGTTTCCTAAACATGTCCAACTTTCACAGAAGGGTCTCTTTTCTTTGAGAAAAATTAACAGTGTGTATACTATTTTAAGAACACTGCAAAAACCAAGTTGACATCCAAATTAGATGCACTCCATGCTTCTCTCCCATTGCTCTCTTACATATAACCCTAAAATAAAATAAGTAACAATGGGTAGTCAGGAACTACAGAGACAGACACACATGTAAGGAAGAGCTCTGACTTAGGAACCCTTAAATGTGAGTGGAGGGTATAAGACATTTGCTGGACGGGATACAAGACATATTGTCCTCACTGGGACGGAGAGAAAGAACAGGGATTCAGAGGATGCCTGAAGCAAGTAAATAGATCGGAGATCTACCTAACCTGAGGTCTCCAAAGGATTAGTAAAAAGTCTTTTCTTAGGAAAAATTGCATTTTAACTTCCAAAGTTTTATATCAGCTCATTGTTGGTTGATACCTCAGTGTTTAGCATCATCATCTATTTTCTTGTTTTTATAATTTATTAATTTATTCACTTATGCCCTTTTATAGCATTGCACCCCACCCCACCCCCAATGATAGCCCAATCTGATGGACTTTCTATTATCTTTTGTTCTTGTAGAAAGAGCCTTTTATAGAGTAATTGAAGGAGATCATTTTTATGTCACTCCCTTTTCAGTTTGTTCTTTTTGAACCTTTTCCTTTGTTATAATTTCTCTTCTGATATAACACCCAAAGCTATTTCTTAGGGGAAAAAACAATAGAAAATAGCGTGAAGAAGGTGAAGGTGTAGGGGCAGAAGACTTGTGTGGGGTGCCATATTTTGGGAGAACTGGAAATGTCTTTATCATTAGCAAAAAGAATATCACTCTACTACATAAACACTCCTTCAATATTATAGTTTGGCTAAAACTGCAGCCACAGAAATAACTACATCATTTGCGCTAAAGCTCTACTCCCATGTCAGTGTGAGCATCCCTCCCAGGCTGGGCCATTGGAATGCAGGGCCCTCCCATGGCTGCAAATACCAGTGTGCTAGGGAAGAAATTCACAAAGCGAGCTGCGTGTGTGCACTTTCTAAGTTTATGGAAACATTATGCTTACAAAGTTTTAAATCAGTTTTTCAGAACTCAGCATGGATTTCTCCATAGAGAGAATGTTTAATATCTGTGAGTATATCCCTGGGCCAATCCATGGAACTTATTAAAGCCCTAAGTAACTAAGAAATAATATTAGTACTGTTAATTGTATTAGGGCTATGACAAAGAATGCTTGGTGATACTTGTTGGGAATGAAATGTTGGGGTACGTAGATTACTTTCCTCCACATCCATCTTGCTATCTTCCTTCCTTGCCATAGCATGGTCTTTGGTGACAAAGACTGTGATTCTAAAATTATGTTTTTTTTTAAAATTATTTCCTCAGCTTTACCTCCTGCAATCATTTTTTTTTTTTTTTTACACTTCAGGAACTGCACCCAATGCCACTGGAAATGTTCCTCACTCGGTGTCTCAGGTGACATCTCTGATCTTCACTGGAAATTATGTTTGCAAGGTAACAAGTACTTCTGGTTCTTTCTGCTATTTGAAGAGCACCTCCTCTAATGCCAATTAATATTATATTATAATATTACAAAAATATTATTTTATGGAGGATGAAGAACAGCAATAAAATGGGAAAAATTCAAAACAGAATTTATTCAACTTCAAAGTTTAATGTGTCCACACATTATTTAAATGTGAATAATTTAGTTAATGATGAATAGACAAGTACTTTAGTAATCAATAAGTTTTTTAAAGCTAATATACATTATGTCCTCAAAACTTATCAACATATAATGAAAAACAACAGCTCATTAGGATAATTTGTCCATAGCAACTGAAGGCATTTTCCTCTCCTAAGGACCTTTAATTCACTCTTTTTGATTACTACCATTGATTGTAATAAAATGAATTAAGTGAGTAAATCTAAAAAGTTTCTGCTTTATTATTGTTTTCATTTTTATTTTTCAAGATTTTATTTATTTTTAGAGAGGGTAAGGGAGGGAGAAAGAGAAGGACAGAAACATCCATGTGTGGTGCCCCCTACTGGGAACCTGGCCTGCAACCCAGGCACATTCCCTAGACTGGGAATCAAACCGATGATCCTTTGGTTTGCAGGCCAGCACTCAGTCCACTGAGCCACAGCAGCCAAGGCTATTATTGTTTTTAATCTGTTTGTAATAATATTCTTAGAAGGGAACTGAGATGGTTTTATAAATCCTTTTTGTTGGATTTATTTTGAGCAAAGTATACTTGTCTCTTTTACTGGGTATACTAAATATATTTAAGTATATTACATAAACAGACACTGTGTGGTTAATGATTGTAAAATGATAATTGTGAAAAGATGTTTGTATGAAAAACCTTTAGGGTGTAATAATAATAATAACATTTCAAATAAAATTCAGAAGCAAATAACAAAAAGAATGAAGGCTCTATTGTATAATTATAAATATTAAGCTACCAAATGCCTAAAGTCACTTTTTTCTCTCATGGCATGGAGTGAATATATACATGCTGTATATGTTTCATATGTATTCATTGAACAACTAAAAATCATTACAAGTCATTACAGGAGATACAGATGCCCAACAAAATCTCTGCTTTCAAGAAATAGATGATCTAGCAAAGTATGATGCGTACGTACACTTTTTTTAAGATTACATAGCATATAAATGTCTAGCAGAGAAAATGTTTAAATAAACACTGCCATCATATTTTTATACTTTGGGGGAGGCAACAGAATATAGTTTCAGAGTAGGAATGCCTGGGTTCTGATCATGGTTCTGTCCCTCGGAGCACTGATCTCTGTTCTCCAAGCCCAGTGTCCTTTTTAATAAACAGACCATTGAACGTTGTAATGACACAACTACCAAACACAACACCTGGGGCGTGGGCGGGGTTCCATAAATGTCACTGTTTTCTGACGTGAACATCCTGTGATATTAATTCAACCTTCCAATTGCCTTTTTAGTGGGAATCTGCATTTGGTTTGTGCATATTGGAAAATACTGTTTTCCTGAGCAGCTCGGGGTTTCTATATAAGGAATATTAAAACTTACCTGTAGTCATGCCAGGCTGACTTTTTTTCTTTTTCTGCTTTGTAAAGTGATGAAGAGCAATGTAATCAAAGGAGATGCTCTATACAAAGACCATTTCACAACCTGTCATTAAGTACAATTACCTAGGTTTTACTGATTCAAAAATATATTACTCACACTCTCTCTCCTCTATACTATCATTATCCTCTCATAACATAATTTACATGACATTTTAAGAGACCAATAAAAAGCAAGTTCTTAAGAACAAATTTGAGAAGTTCCTTTTAAAAACTCAAATTTGAGAAGTTCCCTTTAAAAACTTAATATGAGAAAGCTGCTATTGACTATGATGCTAATGGTGACTAATCCGTTCATCAACATATTTATAATTCATGTAGCAACTAATAGTTCTAAAGCATCTGATAATGACAATTAAAATAATCATGAACTTCATTTTATGTGGAGAACAGCACTTGAGCTATGCAACAATAAAGGAAGGCTGTAACTTAAAGTGTTATCTTACACTTTTATGCAGTTGAGAATTGCACTTCTGATTTGAACGAAGCTCCAAAAAATTCATTTCTATGGGGTTCACTTTAAATGTGTCTGCCCTGCCGCTCACACGTACCACTCTGATGCTCACATTAAAGGGGGAAAAGACCAGAATCAGCTGAGCAGCAGAATGGGCATGTGCGTGCAGCTCTAACCCTTCTACACACAGCAGTATTCAAACTCACGTAGCCAGTACGCTGGTCTGAAACACTGGGAGGTCCCAAAAGGACAAGGCGTATGAAGACATTACAAAGTGCTTTGCATAGCATGTTTAGGCGTTTCTGCATTCCCCTAATTGAAGTGGTGTTTCAGAGAATTTATAAATTAAGGAATTTGTAGAGAAAACACAAGGAAATTATATGCACATTTAGTAAACTCTATACATCTGGTCATACTATAGATGCATATTTTAGGGTGTTTGCTTGTTTTTTTTTTATTTTTAACCACAAATTTCTTCATATAGCTACTGATACATCTTTCCAGACAAGAGGCTAACCCCTGCCCCAAAGAATCATATTCTGAATGTCTTCTTCTAAGTCATTTTCTTGGTTTCTGACTTGAGATGTTCTACTTTCTATTCCAAGAGTGGTTTTCAAATTAGAAAAGTCTCTAGAATCCTTTCTGTATTTTTTTTTCAGTGTCAAGAGACAACAGACATCCCCTTTTTATACAGCCTTAAAGAAACCGCGCAAGTCCCTGACTGCTTGTCTTGACTGTTTGCATCTACTCTGACCTCTTTTCTGACTCTTTAAATTAAATACTGTCACTCGTAGCACTGAGTTGTGTCATATCTAACATTGTATCAACTACCATTGCTGGATGTAAGCAAGTTTCAAATGAAAGGACTTCCAAAGAAAACTTCAAGTGGCAGCTGACTAAGGCGCTGCTTTGGGAGTGTGGAGAATGAGGGAATGAGGAGAGAGGGGTTGGCTTTGAAAGGGCTGAGGAGGCAGCTGTGCAGGTGCTCACACCTTCACTACAGAAGTTTAAGACATTTGGGATAATACTACCCTTTCCTCAGAATTAATGCTCAGGAAACTTGCCGGGTAGAACATTAAGAAATTTCTCCTTATGCAGTCTTGACATTTAGCACTTCCCCCATCCAGAGTAAGGTATCATCTCCTTGACAAGAGAAGTCGTGTTTCTGTGAGACATTTAATTAGTGGAGCCATTTCTCTCCACACTCTAAGTCTGACATCAGTTTGTATTAGACTAGGTAAGGTCAGGAGTATTGATTTTAGACGACTTATGCAGTTTTTCAGTAACTCCAACGCCTGATGTGTTTTGGTTACTATAACTTGGGGAAAAGCAGTCTATGTTTTGGGAGCAAATACATATTTATTTTATGTTTCTGTGGGACCAAGACATCTACCTTTATGTATAGAGTTTGTATGCTAGACTATTTTAAGGTGGAGGAGAAAGTTATACTAAAAAAAGAACAGGTAAATGTCTACCATCTAATAGGCTGAATACATTTAATTTCACATAAAATGCCTCTTCATTCCCCAGCCTCTTTTAATTCCCTGAATGTTAATGCCCACCAAAAGTACAAGTGCAAATATTTATTTATTTTTTTGGATTAAAAAGACAATCTCTAAAGGATATTTCAAATGCATTTCATATTCAAAAACAATGCTGAATGTAACCTTAGGAAATATCTCAATCTAGAAAGATTTTTTAAATGTGTCTATTTATTCACATTCACTGCTGATCAGATTGCTGGCTTTTCTGTTTCAAAAATACCCTACAAAGAGGAATATTCATGTTATTTATATTATATATTCATAGAAATATATATACTATATATAAAAATATTACTTAGAACTGATTACAAGTAAAAAAGATAATTTCATAATTTAATCATAATATTTTCACTTGGACATACATCTAAAATATTAATGCTATAATCATAATAAAATTATTTTTCATATTTGTACTATGTTGTTTGTTAATCTTAAGATACAGTTAAATCCTTCATCTTGCCTATAGGGTCTGCATGATCAGGCACAGACCACCACCCTCTCCATTCTCACAGCTCCTCCCTTGCTCACTCCATCCCGTCAGCACTGGCCTTCTGCACTTGTGAAGCAGACAATCATACGCTCTGCCTTGTGTTTGGATTTTCTGTCACTAACCCTGGAGCATCCTCTCACCCCCACCTACACCCTACATATGTTCACATAACTCATAGCCTCATTAGATTCACATCTCTTTTCAAATGTCATTTTCCTGAGAGGCCTTCCTTGCCCACCTAATTTAATATAACACCCACATCATATTTACACACGCTGAATTGCCTTTTATCCTAGTTTTATTGCTGTTTTTCTTCACTGGAATGTCAGGAGAACATAGAGGAGAAAAAAATGAGTTGTTTGGTGCTGTACCCACAGCAACAGGAATAGTGCAGACACACTTATATACGCAGTAAATATTTGCTGAATGAAAGAGAGTGGTCACTCAGGGTGCTGACTACACTTACGTTAGCTCATTGAAGGCTCCCAGGACCTTCATAGTCAATAAAACCCCATGAGTGAGGAAAAGGGTGCAGTTGGGCTTGTCTATAACACAGGTAAGTGGGTAACCACTAGGTATCTCATCTTTTTGTGTAAGTTCTCTTTCTGAAGTCACAGAGAAACATAGAGGAGACAAGGATGAAAGGAGAACTACTGACCACCTGAGCTCCACCCCCAGCATCAGAGGAATGGAATAAGCCAGCTCAAAAGGACTTAGGTTCACAGGTTGTATATGAAAGTCAGAATTTAACTTTCCCACTGTTAGAACACAGATCATCTACTCAAGACCACTGAAAAGTTTCCAGATGGTTTTCAGAAGTGCTAACATTTGGTTTCAGATATATTTCTTGAGTTCTCCGTATCCAGCATTTAAATACCAACCAAATAACATACTTACACACACCTCACGTATATTCTTTGAGAAAAATGGAAGCACATTGTTGTAAAACAAAAAAGGACTACAAATATAACCTAAGTGCTCTTTATACTCAAGGATTTTGGAGAGCTGTAACAATATTTAATTCTGTGAAACAAAGTGGGAGAAACTCTAGCCAAAATCTCCATATTGGGTGAAAGAAGGCCCCTCCATTCTGATTGTCCATCCTCATTTTTAAAGTCTTCACCACAGTTTTCATTATTCTAAGCAAAGGCAGTATGTGAACAAGTGTTTTGAAGAAAAATAAAATTGTTTGAGAATGTAATATATTTCTGAAAGTAAAGATTATTTTCTAGTTTACTTAGAAAATGCATGAGCAGCTATGAGAGGGCTATGGAAACGTCCCTGGTCGCCCTCAGCAGGACAGTTCCGTGTGTACTTTGATCTGTTAGTGCTGAGACTTCTCTCGCTTACCCATGCACTCACATTCCCGCCCACTCTAAACACTGAGCACTTTAAAATTTTTTACCAAGTAAGTGCATCTCTAGTGGAAATGTGCAACAAGACACTGATGAAGTCTTTGGGATACAAGCAGTAGTAGTTAGGTGAAGTTAAAATAGGCAAACAGTAACTGGCGATAGAGAGCTCACGTCCACAGGAAGGCTGAAGACGCAGTCTGAAAAATAGGGGGGTTACAAATGAGGCTGAGAGGCTCGAACTCCAGTCAAACCCTGCAATGGGCAGAGTCTACTTACACGGCTGCGGATCACACCCTGGACCCTGCTGGCGCCCCAGGCACCACTGCCTCACACCCTCCACCTGCAGGAAAAAATGCAAATATATTTCCTACTCATATGGGTTAGTTCCCCAGAAGCAGTCTCAAATGAGAACATTTAATTGGCCCTGTTTCTAATCTCTGATTATCGGAGATCAGGAAGAGAAAGTATCCAAGGAGAATACACTCCCCTGAAAGGGGCAGGGGAGTCCTGGAGAAAGTCGGGCTCCAGCGTGGAGGCGTTTTGCTTCCTTTCTGAGTCCACGCACCTCCTGCGGTCCTGTCAGCAGCTACAAGTCTTTGGCTTTCAAAGTACACTATAGTTCTGTCAGCCCCGGAGTCCCTAGAGCTGCATCATGGTGGGGATTTCATAAAGATGGACAGAATATGTGAGCGACTATAGGTAATTCTGTACTGCACTAATGAGTACTTTCAGAAAATTAACCAAGACAGGAGAAAGAGAAAGAGAGAGAGAGAGAGAGAGAGAGAGAGAGAGAGAGAGAGAGAGAGAGAGAGGCAGAAAGGGGGGGAAGGGAGGGAGGGAGGGAGGGAGAGAGAAATGAAAAGAAATAGAGACAAAGAGGGAGAGAAAGAAAATTAAAAAAATATATACCATACCATCTAAACCAAAGGCAGATTTGAGCTGAGTGCAAAGTGATAGTAGTTTGTAATGTATATATATATATATATATATATATATATATATATATATGCTATGTGGTATAGAACTCATCCAAGGCTGGTGTTTTATCATTGAGTAAACTCAGAAAATGTACATGAGACTTAAACTAGTGCTGTGGCTGAAATCTCAAACTCCTTCTTTCTAATTGCAGATGCAAAAAAGGAATATGTTACCCCATATGCCACTAAAATTGTCTTTGGGTTCATTTATACCTTGAGGTATGTATCTAACTCTGAGAAGACAGAATGAGAGGATTAAGCTTTTGAAACTAATTTCCATGGTTTTGTGTTTTCAATCCCAAATGCTAATGATCTTTTAATGCAGATTTTATCTGTGAATTCTATTTATTGTAAGTGCTCATTAACATTTGGTAGCTAATGTATTATTTATTCACGGTAAGAAATAAAATGCAGAATATGTGTTGCGTTCTCTGATTATCAGCAGATAGTTCACTCACATTCTGAGAATAATGTCACTCATGAACTTTTATAGTGATAATAGGCTTTTGTGAACACAAAATGTTATTTTAAAAAATGCTCTGTTTTTTTCCAGATAAAGCAATAGGTATAAGGTCAGTAATGTTTATACAGATTAAGAAATGCCAACTTCTGAGAGAACCAAGATGGCGGCGTAGGTAGACACACTGCGCCTCCTCGCACAACCAGAACCGACAGAGAATCGAACAGCAAGGGGGACCAACACCAAGAAAATAGAAAATAACCATTCATCCAGACTGGTAGGAGGGGCGGAGACGGCACTGGGGTGGAGAGGACTCGCGTGGCTGTGGCGGGACTGAGACTGGCGGAGTGTGGGACAAATGGCGCAGGCAGTCCGAGCACTAGCAGACCCTGCGGTCCCACATTTGCACAGATAAACCCAGAGGGCCGGACTCAGAGTGGCTGAGAGTGGGGCAGGCAGAGTGGCGGATAGCACATTGCGGCACCACATTCGCCCACAGATAAACCGGAGGAACGGCGGGCAGAGAAGCAGACCGCTGCGCAACCCAGGGCTCCAGCTCGGGGAAATAAAGCCTCAAACCTCTGATTGAAAGCGCCCCTGGGGGTTGGGGCGGCAGGATAGACTCCCAGCCTCACAGGAGAGGTTGTTGGAGAGACCCACAGGGGCCTAGAGTGTGCACAGGCCCACTTACTCGGGAACCAGCACCAGAGGGGCCCAGTTTGATTGTGGGTAGCGGAGTGAAAGACTGAAATCCGGAGGAGAGTGAAGCGGGCGCCATTGCTCCCTCTCGGCCCCGCCCCCACGTACAGCATCACAGCGCAGCGACCAGCATTACCCCGCCCCGGTGAACACCTAAGGCTCCGCCCCTTAAAGTAACAGAGGAGCCAAGACAAACAAAAAAAAATGGCCCAAATGACAGAACACTTCAAAGCTCCAGAAAAAATACAACTAAGCGACGAAGAGATAGCCAACCTATCGGATGCACAGTTCAAAGCACTGGTTATCAATATGCTCACAGACTTGGTTGAATCTATTCGAAAAACAGATGAAAAAATGAAGCCTATGCTAAGAGAAACAAAGGAAAATGTACAGGGAACCAATAGTGATGAGAAGGAAACTGGGACTCAAATCAATGGTATGGACCAGAAGGAAGAAACAAACATCCAACCAGAAAAGAATGAAGAAACAAGAACTTGGAAAAATGAGGAGAGGCTTAGGAACCTCCAGGACACCTTGAAACGTTCCAACATCCGAATTATAGGGGTGCCAGAAGGAGAAGAGGAAGAACAAAAAATTGAAAACTTATTTGAACAAATAATGGAGAACTTCCCCGATCTGGCAAAGGAAATAGACTTCCGGGAAGTCCAGGAAGCTCAGAGAGTCCTAAAGAAGCTGGACCCAAGGAGGAACACAACAAGACACATCATAATTACATTACCCAAGATTAAACGCAAGGACCTACGTCCAAGATTACTGTATCCAGCAAAGCTATCATTTAGAATGGAAGGGAGGATAAAGTGCTTCTCAGATAAGGTCAAGTTGAAGAGGCTCATCATCACCAAGCCCTTATTATATGAAATGTTAAAGGGAGTTACCTAAGAAAAAGATCAAAAATATGAACAGTAAAAATGACAGCAAACTCACAGTTATTAACGACCACACATAAAACAAAAACAAGAGCAAACTAGGCAAACAACTAGAACATGAGGGTTGTCAATAAGGGAGTGGGAGGGGGAGAGGGGGGTAAAGGTACAGAGAATAAGTAGCATAGATGATAGGTGGAAAATAGACAGGGGGAGGGTAAAAATAGTGTAGGAAATGTAGAAGCCAAAGAACTTATAAGTATGACCCATGGACATGAACTATGGGGGGGGAATGTGGGAGGGAGGGGGGTGGGCAGGATGGAGTGGAGTGGGGGGGGAAATGGGACAACTGTAATAGCATAATCAATAAATATATTAAAAAAAAAAAAAAAAAAAAGAAATGCCAACTTCTTTGGGTTTAATAGCTGTTCCTATGGGGGTTTGGTAGCTAACCATAAACTATCAATCTTTAAAGCTTGGGGAAATCATGTTTCTTTTTGATTGTTTAACTTGCTAGGTTATCATTGGATCTCTCAGGATTAATTAAACATATGAATGGCCTAAGAGTCAGATGAAAACCATGATCCGCTATAGTAATAGTTAAAAAAGAACAAGCAAAAAAATCTATTGCAAAGGATGCTATAACAGGTCATCCAAAACTCTAAAAACATCCATTATTTGTAATCTCCATGACACATTATTCACACGGTCCTGCAGTTCTGTCCCTGTTAAAATTTTCAGGAAAGCTTTTCTTATTCATGGCTGGATTTTCTCTATTCCCGTCTCTTGCCCGCTGTCCTAAAGGATACCTCCTTGAAACAGTTATACTACTGATTACTATCCTTTCTGCATTAAAAGTTTTACCCAAAGGGTAGTCAGTTTCACAAACACCCAGAGTTAATGCACTGCCAAAACTCAGCAGGTTTTTCTGGTTTTTCAAATACATTTGGGTAATGCTCTGGTGTGGTTCTGTTCGTTGGGTGTCTTCCCACAAAGCAAAAGGTCGCTGGTTCAATTCCCATTCAGGTCACATGCCTGGGTTGTGGGCTCAGCCCCACTTGGGGCACATGCAAGAGGCAACCAATCGATGTTTCTTTCTCACATCGATCTTTCTCTCTCTCTCTCCCTCCCTTCTCCTCTCTCTAAAAATAAATAAATAAAATCTTTAAAAAGTATATTTGAGTCACAGTGTGGTTGACATACCTTGAGTAGCTTTCCATCAGAGTATTGTGTAGGTCTGTTGAATTAATTTGGCCACATCTGGGTCTACGTAAACATTAAAAAAAAATCACAGCTTATGGTAAGTATAGGTCTAAACATAGTTCTTCTAGTATTAATAATACCACATGGAGGACTTCTCTTACCCTTTCGAATGGGAGCCTGAGTCCCTTTCCTAATTGCTCATGTCAGATAATCTCCATGGGGGAATTTAAAGCGTAAAAAATTTCTTCGTTACACTTTGAGAAACCGCTTGAATATAAGTTACATATACACGAGTAAGGGAAGTAAACTACATTACAAATGCAACACCATCACTTATCTTGGTTATGCAACTTATGAGTTAGATACTTACAAATTCTAACCTGTATTGTTCTCAGTCAGAAGCTACATCCTACTCAAAATTACTCTGGTTTCTCAGTTTTTCTGTATTTACAGTTTTCACAAGGATAAGTTTTATAGGCTAAATATAGCTCACAGTATGTGCTTGACACTGATAAAAGCATTTCATTCATATTTAATCAGCTTAACACTTATAATGTTACCTACATAAAGTAACTGTTGCTCTTCCAGGGGCTACCAAAATGTCTGCTTTGCTTATGCTTGATGATAACTGTGTATATAACTGACACTTGGCAACTGTGAGCATCCAACGCTCTTGATAAGTCATTTCATTACACTACAAAGGCCCCAGGAATTTTCCCACTGTTGAGGTAAATACAAAAACTAATGCTTCTATTATCTGGCATTACATGTTTTTAAAAAATTTTATATGTGTATTTTTTAAATTTTTCAATGCCTAAGGCTGCATCTTGATTTATACTAAGTATAAGGCACATGTTATAAATACGTTACAATGGTGTACGAGACATGGTTCTTGCTCTTTGCAAGGTGCTCTTACTGTAGTTTCTTTTCTTCATTGCTTGCCCCTGTGCTTGCCATTTGACCTGTCTACTATTATGCAAGTCTGAACATGTGCTTGTACAATGAGCTTCCTTCTTGTGCCACAAGAAGAACATGTTCCAGATAGGCTTAGGAGCAGACCACCACCTACCAATAAGCCAAAGCAGAAACACTTCAGTTGAACTAATAACTATTAGAAGTAAATGCTCGTTATTTTTTGCCACCCAGATTTCTGAGGTAGACTGTTGACGAGTAGAGACGGAAGATCTGGCCCCTCTCTGAACTTACTTTACACCTCTTTGTAAATCTCAGGGTTCCAGTCATTTTGACCTTCTTTCATGTCTTCAAATGCACTAAATTTATTCTTACTTCATAACTCTTGGACAGGCTGTTCACTCTGCATGGCCTCCCCTTTCATATGGATTGCCCTGCAGCTCCTCGTCATCTTCCAGGTTTCAGCATAACTATTACCCACTCCGCGAGGCATTCTCAAATCACACTGTCTAAATGTAGATACCCCCTCGCTTTTTCTCTGCCTCTGTCACATACATTCACGTGCTTATCACAATTCATAATCATCTATTTGTTTTGTTATTCATTATCTTTATAGCTAGTTCCTTGAGATCATAGAACAAATAGTTATTTTCTTCAATTTCACTACAGTGAAGCCCAGAGTGACTGTTCAGTGAATAACTATATAAACGAATCAACTCTGAGGAGTGGTTTTACCCATATATCATATCCAAACCCACCAACAAAACCATAAGAACACCACACACAGTTAACAAACTCACAGATAATAAAATGGGTCCTGTTTGAGTAGAAACTTTTTTGTTTTAAATACTTTAATGTTTTATTTTTGAAGTGCAATATATGTGATAAACATATCTGATATGCTGATAATTCCAAGTCAAAGCTCTGAAGGGTGGTTTGATATTTTGGATTTTTTTCCCCCCAAAATACTGTCCTTGGAACCTATCATTTTAGTGTTTTCTAGGTCACTGATTAAGAAAATAAAGATTTAATAATGGGAATATATTCATATTCATCAAATTCTGGCTACAAGTGGTTTTAAGTACCAATTTTATTTTTCTTTTCCAGCCTGACACTTTATGGTTTCCTAATGTGACTGGATAGCAAACATCATCCTATGATTTGTTTCTTCCAAACCATTGGACTTTAATAGTATGTTAAAAAAGTTCAGGAGAAGACTGTTATTTCTTCTTTCACATTTTTGTTCCATTTTTCTTTTAGTGAAATAGAATTATTTTCTAACTTATTTGCTATATATGAGCATGGCTTTTTACAAAGGATATAGATGCATAAATATATGTAATATCTACAATTACTTTATAACAAAGAAATCTACTTAAGAAAAAAATATATAATGTTTACAATTATTTTATAACAAAAATTCTACTTATAGATCATTTTTTATGTATTTATGGTCAGCTCAACTCTACCCAAGGCACTGAGTACCCTTTCCATATCTGCAATTCTTTAGGAGATATTTTCCTCATTGAATCAGCTTCTAGAAGAAAGAAAATAAGCTCCAAGTTTTAAATTATAAAGATGACACAAACTGTACAATAACAAGTATGCATTAATTATTCTATAATTTATATTTAAAATTGGAGAGATAATATGCAAACACCTCATAAAAAATCCTGAACTAAAAGAAATGTTTGTCAAAATTTTTTCTCACTTATTTTCTGTGGTATGCAGATGTTCACATTTAAATTTGTCACATTTTTATAGTTTCTTCTATAATACTTCCCTTCTGTGATTTTTTCCCAAAATATAGAAGAAAGTAAGAGAATTAAAATTCATAGCTATGAAATAAATTTTACAAATATACTGTTTATTTTCTCTCTCTTTGTTATCTTCCCCAAAGTTCTGCTTCCCAATTAATGAATTTTCAATTAAGTTTAGATGATCTTGAAATAACTAAACATTAGAAACATTATTTATAAGATTCAACTTATCTTCTAAGATTCCATAACATCATTTCTCCCCCTTCTGACATTCTTTTCAGCCTTTCAAATTCTCCATATTCCGAGTCAAATTAAGAATCATCTCCAAACAACTCTTCATCCTAGTGTTGTATTTCTGTCTGAGATATACTAATATGTCCAGAACCAGAATTAAACACTTGAGTCACCAAAACTCTACATCACACCATTCATGAGTCCTTTGGGTTCTCTTTACCATAGATGTTGCTATGACTGTAGTCTAACTCTTCAATGGACCATTGAAATAGCTTATTCCCTCTCCAGCCCCTAAACTCCACTCTATACCTGCAACACAGTTTAGCTTTATAAAGACCAACTCCACTCATATTCTTTACTTGTCAGTGTGTCTTGGGAACTGTCTGATCCAGGGATCCTCAGCTAGTGATTTGTCTCTAATCCATATGGTCTCCCAACTTTTATCAAGTTCAATGAGGTTCTCTCAAAGCAGCTGAGCAGATGTCAAGAAAATAGGCAGAAATACGCAATGCCTCGTTAGGCATAGGCTCACAATGGGTCCACCATTGCTTCCACCTCACTCTATTGACAACAGGAGCTATACTCCCATTGCAAGGGATGTGGGCTACCATGCAGTGTCCAAAAATTCAGTTATTTTTTTCACTCGCTTTGAACATGCTGGACATTCCTTTTCACATCTCCTTTCCTTTACTGGGCTCAGGCTTCTTATAGAGTGTCCCTGGCTCAGCCCTGACTGCTCTTCCAGGTGCATCTCCTTCAGGGTTTTTATTTCAGGAGCACGGAAGGAATCACTTTGATTGGATTGTTTCCTCCTTAGATTTGCACTGAGAGATGGAATGAACCAACTGGTTTATCTTCTTTAGGGGAAAAATATTTTAAAATAAAGAAAACAAAACATTTAATGATGAGTCTATGGTTCCTTTACCTTATTTGATCAAACAATTAGGAACCAACACAAAGGTATAGCTTGCCTTCTGCACAACCGCACCAAAATTATAACTAAAATATAGAATAAGGATTACTCAGGAATGTTAGAAATCGAGTTGAATGGAAGTCTGGCAACTACAAAGTAGAGTTGAATCAAAGCCTGACAACTACAGAATTGCAGTAATCACATCCATCCAGACTGGTAGTGTAAGAGGGTGCAGCCAGGGGTTCCCCAAAAGAAGGATTTGCAATGGGGTCCAGAACTCAGGGTATCCAGGAAATATTAAAAATATGGGATGTCCTCACCCCCACAAGTCTGAACTGGGAGATGGGACACATGGAGCAGGACCATTGAGAGTTGTTTTGCATAGCAACAGTTTTGCAGATAACCTCTAGAACGGTCATTTAACATATCTATAACCTTTAACTGTTTCATAGATATGTTAAATAGCTGTGGCCCTGCTTTGAGCCAGGGAGATGGGAGTGACTTCCACCCAGGATGTAACTGGGAGGCAACTGCCCCTGGTTACAGCATCTGTGTGAGAGCTTGGAGATGATTGGCTCTACACCACAGGGCCACACCTACCTGGACTTACTATGGCAGCTCAGAAAAGCTGGAAAAATACAGGAATGCTGGCAAGTGTAGTTGATTGTGGGAGGGGTCGGAAATGGGGCTGTAGAGGAAGATTAGTGCTGGGATTTAAACCCAGGCACAGCAGCCATGACAAGAAGAACCACGCAGCTTTGGGTCTCCCTTTGCCATGCAGCTTAGGAAGCTGGAAAGCTAGATGTAGCAGCGTCGCAGAGCTCTCTCTTAGCAGTTTGGAAGAATGCAGGAGAGATGCTGCGGGAAGGAAAGGGGTGAAAAGACTCTTGCTGGTGTGCCTTGTGGTTTTGGATTAAGAACTGGAGATCCGGGCAGAATAGCTGATGGTACTGGGAACTGAGGGAGGCCTACTAGCCGAGCACGGATTACTGGGGAGAACTGGGGGATACCTGAGCCACAAATTTCCATTTCTTTTCCTGAGACATGGTACCTTAAACCAGGCAAAGGGGGGAAGGAAGGACTGTGTGTGTTTGTGGGTGTTTTAGGGACTATGGGATTTTAATGAAGATATTAAATCACTACTCTTAAGTCTGTATAACTTTTGCATAAATAATTCCTTTCCTTTTCACTAATGTCTGACATGGAGAGCTATAATTTCCTGGCACCGGGCAAGGTGGACGTAGTACAGGGCGACCCCAGGAGAAGGGGTCTATTCAGTAACATTGTGTGACCCCTTCTGTGGTGGCCAATCAGGGAAAATCATGGGAGACCACATGTGCAGTAGCTTTAAAGTAATACGACTACTTGTACATGCACAATAAAAGCCCGCCAAAACTAGCTAGGAAGGATCTGCCCTATAAGAATAGAATCCCTCCAGCCCATGAGGTCGATCTCTGCTCAGAGTTGGTCTGCTCCCACGTTCTCTCTGTGTTTGGTTCAATTCATTGTCCCGATCACCAAGAACCTGGTTACCCGTGCCCATCTATGATAGTAGGAGGGGTATGGGTTTGGAACAGGATGGCCCAACACCCATGTGAATAAAATTGATACGGATATCTCAGGATCCAGGAGTTCTAGACCTGCACCAGGCCCCCAGCCCAGGATTCCAGTGCCAGGAAGATAAGTTCCCACAACTTCTGTCTGTGAGAACCAGTGGGGGTTGAGTCGGTGGAGGAGGCTGTTGGAGCCCTAAGCAGTTACTCCAAGAGAACACACACATGGACTCAACTAGTCAGACTCTCTCCCTCTGATCTCCAGCACTGGGATGGCCACTTGCAGGGCACCAGTGGTACACAGGGAGAGACTGAAGTATCTTTCATCAAGGCAAGCAGAGGCCATTGTCTCCTTGCTGAGCCTTCCCCCCACAGATCGAGTAGGCTGATGCCATATCTGAGACTCCATAAAACTGGCTAACACTGTGTGACTCACCTTGGAGATCCACAGAGGCTCTATCCCACCCAACTTATGGGCCCATCCAAGCTGCATTTCCATAATAATCACCAGTCTTGGCTCCTAAATCCTATCAAACAAGCAACATTTGGCTTCAGTGAGCCCTAGAGGCAGCCAGATTAGAGTCACAGCTTGGCTTCACCTGGGAATCTTCAAGTACAGCACAAGTAGCAGCCATCTCAGATTGCTTTACAGCTCAGGCAGGGTGGTCCCGAGCAAAAAACAGGTGGGGGATGACTCTGGCCTGTACCACCTGGGAAACCCCAGGGCCAGCCCAGCCAGTTGTCAATGACAGACCACATCAGAGCACCGCCACCATGCCCCTGCATAGCTGATCCTTCATGGAAGGTGGAGGTTGGTGGTCAGTGGTTATAGCCAGTCCTTGCAGTTGTCTGGCCTGGGTAAATCCCTCCCATTGGCCTGCCAACAGCAACCAAGGCTCAACGACAAGAGGAGGGTGTACTTAGTTCACACAAAGGGCATACCTCAAGTATCCAGCTTGGGTGATAAGGGGAGGCTGTGCCACTGGGCCCTACAGGACAGCTACTACATTGAACCACACTACCAAGAAGTGGAGTCAAAGCAGCTCTACCTAATACATGGAAATAAACACAGGGAGGCTGCCAAAATGAGGAGACAAATGAAAGAAATATTGCCCAAATGACAGAACAGATCAAAACTCCAGAAAATGAACTAAATGAAATGGAGATAAGCAATCTACCAGATGCAAAGTACAAAACACTGTTTATGAGGATGCTCAAGGAGCTTAGGGAGAACCTCAGCAGCATACAAAAGACCCAGGCAGAAATTAAGGATACACTGATTGAAATAAAGAACAATTTGCAGGGAAATGACAGTAGAGTGGGTGAAGCCAGAACCAAATCAATGATTTGGAATATAAGGAAGCAAAAAACAACCATGCAGAACAATAAGAAGAAAAAAGAATCTGAAAAAGGAGGATAGTATAAATAGCCTCTGGGACAACTTTAAGAGTTCCAATATTCACCTCATAGGATGCCAGAAGGAGAAGAGAAAGAGCAAGAAATTGGAAATATATCTGAAAAAATAGTGAAAGAAAATTTCCCTAATTTGGTGAAGGAAATAGATATACAAGTCCAGGAAGCACAGAGTCCCAAACAAGATGGATGCAAAGAGGCCCACATCAAGATACATCATAATTAAAATGTCAAAGGTTAAGATAAAGAGGGACTCTTAAAAGCAAGAGAAAAGAAATTACTTACTGGAAGACTGCCAGATGGGAGGGGAGAGAATAGGTGAAGAGGTGAGGGATTTAGAAGTACAGTAGATAGTTGTAGAGTAGTCATGGGGATGTAAACTACAATATAGGAAATGGAGTAGCCAAAGAACTTATATGCATGACCCATGGACATGAACAATGGTGCTGGGATTGCCTGAGGGAATAGGGTGCGCTGGGTGGGGGGGCCATTGGAGGAAAAATCAGGACAACTGTAATAGCATAATCAATAAAATGTACTTAAAAAAGAATCAACACAGATTTAATATCATTTTTACAAATATAATCCAGGGGAATACACAAATAATTAGGAGTCAAGAAAGGGAGTGATACTTCCAGGGTGTGCGTAAAAGTGTACAGGCAAATGAAAGGTGGTACAGAGCAAGGTCTCATTCCAGGGGTAAGGAGAGGGGGTATCCTGAGAAAATCAGGACAATTAAGGCCTTTGTACAGTTTGGGTATATCTATTCCTAGAGGAACAGGAATAGTTCTGGAATATTGTATTAATTATTACTAATAATAATTGATCAGGAGGAAAGGAAAAGAACACGGAAGCACAATCCTGTGATCTGAGACAAAAGATAACACTACATGGGAACCCACAGCTAATCAGTCAAGTGCAAGTGATGGTTCTGACTGGCAACAATGCCTGTTGACAAAGTTCTTTAATAGAAAAGACTGCACCCAGGCAAAAGTGTAGGAGGGATTATTTCAGTTATTTGTGTATATGTTATATTTAAATAAATAATTATAAATTCTTAAGTACATTGAGCAATTTTCTGTTTCATTCACAAAGTGTATGATACTACTTTGCCTATTAGATGTCCAGTAAATACCTAGTGAATACCAAAAATACCATTTCACCGGAAATGGAGATACACAACCCAGATCTTGCTTCGATCAAGGACTCATGTCACAGCTTTGAGAAATATGGGTAGATGAAACCTCCAGCTGTCAGTCTGCCTCAGCTTGTAAGCCAAGATCAAACTTCTTGAGAGAGCCAGACAATGACTGAGCAAGGCAAGAGCCTAACCATTTATGCACAATATAGGACCCATCTAATAGATAATCTCTGTGGAGGAGCTCTGTTGAAGATGATGTGGTACCTTGTTAGCCACCCTGTCTCTTATTGCTTTAGATCTGATTGGTTATGGTATTTAACCAGTATGCTACGATAGGGATTTTTCATGGTAGCCAGGAGGCTGAATTAACTGGTCTCAAGCATACAGGAGAATGAAAGCAAAGGTAACGGTTGTGAGGATACTTGAAAACTACACGTAAGAGTTCATTTTTATTGACCCTTGACTACTACTAATAACACAAATCTATAGCTATTGAAATTTAAAGATAATCCAAATATTTATTCTTGTCCCCAAATCCCATTACTACCCTAATAGAGTAAAATTAAAGAAAACTCAAAAAGAGACAATATGAACGATGCTGAATAATTAAAAAGACAGTACCTCAAAATATTGGTATAATCCCTGAATAAAATAAGCAGTGGTGTGAAGACTCATTGCAGTGTTGGTGGTAGTGCGCAGGGATGGAAACAGAGGGAGGAGGTGGTAAAAATTGAGACATGCATGAGGCAAATATTCAGATTAAGCCTGCAGGGGTGTGCGACTTTTTAGCATCTCTGCGTCACACTGGAAGAACTGTCTTTGAGCACACATTGAATACATTGTGACACGTAATCACAAAAATATGTCATAATGTTTTAAGTAAAATCACGATTTTGTGTTGGGCTGCATTCATAGCCATCCTGAGCCACTTGAAGCCTGTGGGCTGCGGGTTGGACACCCCTGGATTAAGGTTTGAAATTCACAAGAGTTGATAGGAATGAGGATTACATTTATTTTTTGCTGTCCATGAAGGTGAATTCTCACTACAAATGTCAGTGTAAGTGTTATCTCTTAGTTTGATGGAAACTGACACATTTTTAAACTTGTCCCCCTCCAATTATCTATACATACCTTACACAGCACAGGGACAAGATCTTGACTTTTATTATATGATCTAATACACGTGTTTGAAATAATCTAGGAAATCTTACATCACAGCATTCCCACATAAATAAGGTTTTACTCATTCATGCTGTATGTCTGGGAGAGCTATTTATTCATCCATTTACCCATCCACCCTTCCACTCACCCATCCATCCATTCATCCACCCATACAATTCCATTTGCACACATTTGCCAATCATTATTAAGCTTCAGCATACCTCAGGTTTTATATACCCAAGTGTTCTCTATGTAACTTTCAAGTTTTCAGATATTTCAGTAATGCACCTACATTTTAATTTGCCTAAAACACCTGGCTATATCTGCGATTTTAATGTCACCATGTAATTATTCTGGGATTTACTAAGCTTGCAAACCAAAGCAATATTGTACCTCATTTTGGGTCTCTCCTAAGAAAATACAGAAATCTGAAAAAATGTATAATCAGGGAAAATTTTATAAACTTCAACTGAAATATATTGTAAGACATCTTAGATTATCATTAATAAAAATAGAAATTTTCCACAGAGGTTACTCAAAAAGAGGAGAAAAAAAGGTGTCCTGTCACACATATCTTTCTTGGTGAGATTCTAAGGAAGCAATTTTCAACTGGCGCGCCACGAGAATTTTTAAGATATGCAATACCTGTCTATTTAGTCGGGGGCACTGACCTCTTTTTCCTTAGACTGCCCCCCCACTCCCCTACCCCCCCCCCAAAAAAGGACCACAGCCAGCACAATAGCTAGCTGTCTAGTGTGAATGAATTGAAATTATGCCAATTGTTTTCGGTAAGACTGGTAAAAAATATATTTTGGGGGTGCCCCAGGATTTTAGTAAATAGTCTATGTGTGTAATGAGATGCACAAGGTTGCATTTTTCTGTGCTAAAGTGTTGTGTATCTCTTTTGGAAACCATCACGGGTTAGGCCTCATTTTAATGTGAGGAGATCAATCAGGCACGTTGGACATGCCTTCTGAACTTTGTGACATTATGCCTCTAATGTATTTCTGAGTGTATAAAAATATTTAATTCTTGAAATAGTTCCCTGGATACTTGAAAAAAGCTATTTTGGCTAACACACAGTTTGCACATGTTAATATATATGTTTCCTGAGTGAAAAGAAAACCATGAAATAAGTTACTCTGGGTTTTTATAGATTAAAAAATATACTCAAAAAGCTAAAATTGCTGTCAAAAGCATAGGCGCGTGCTTTGTGAGCATGTCTCTGCTGGAATGGGGTTGATTCTAGGACAAGCAACAGTCATATTTGCCCATGAGATGCTCAACTCCGCCTTCAGAGGCAAAACCAGGATTTCAAAGAATCACTGAACTGGTGCTCTATGATTTTAGATTTATGACTTTTATCCCAAAACACAGGTAGAAGAAAGCAATTTTAAATTTAGTTATACTATATGTGTCATAAACCCATCTTAATATTAATATGAAATGCAAAAAGATGTAACAGTGGACTTAAGATTCCTTCCATATAGACAGCACTCTAAAACCAAAGGTTCTGTTAATCACAAAGTATCATTACCAACTATGGCTACTTAACTGTGTAATTCAAAGCGACAGGGAAAACAGGGGTTGTGCATTTATTGTCAGCAGAAGTTATGGGCATTTAATGAATGAGTTCTGTTCAATTAAACTGCCCTAAACTTTTCAATCTTTCAGGCCTCTTGGGTATGGGTGTGTGGAGCACATTTATTTTTAAATTCTAAATACAATTTGTCAGATATTTCTTTCGTTGAATTTATACAAAACTTGATATTCTTCTGTTGGAATCTACACTAGAAGATGAATCATATTTTGCACTTCGCTCTTGCCACACAGTAAACTGGACACATCAATAACAATGTCCCTTCTCAGCCAAAAAGCCTGTAATGGGAAACTGGCACATCATAAATCCAGTTGCATGAAAGTGATTTTTGTAAAGAAGAAATGACACACATTTAACCAGGTCTTGTTACAATCTTCCAGCTGTCATCTCTGCCTCAGATATAGCCATCAAAGGGAGCAGAATGGCCCTGTTTTTCTTTATCCCTGTTATAACAACACCACCGAAATATGCAAGAGATTTACCATCTTAGGTATAAGCCTTTTAATCAATGCCTCCTCAGTAAATGACTTAATGCATGAATACCCTTTTTAAAATTCAACCAATGAAGTTACATAAAATTATCCCACATTTTAAGAATAGAAACTAAATAAATAAGGGAAATACACACACACACACACACATATGATTTTTCTCTAAGGCTCAACAGCCTTTTACTCATAAATTAATGCAAGGAAACAATCTAGCTTGGAATTCATAAAGAAACATAGTTATGTAATGAGAATAAATAGCTTTTGGTGCAAAAAGACAATAATTAAAGTAAAAGTGATGTAATTGTGCTAATAGCCTATTGAAGGCTTCACTCACAAAGGGAGGATACAATTTAGGAATCTCGATCTTTTTTTTTTTTGGAGCTGTATAAGTCGTAAGCTTCTCTGTTGGGTAACTCAATTAGACATGCTCAGAGATACTATAAATCTCATTTTAAGTGCATCATTAATTTTATGATAAAATTAACCCAGCACCATCAGATCAACAGGCTAATCTGGACCACTTTTTTTAGACCGTTCTACTTGGTATTTGATAGGGTCCACAGACAGTTTTAGCAGTTCACTAGGTCTTAACCTTGAGCCTACAGTAGTCGATGGGTCCCTAGGGTCGGCAGTGACAGGATCGTTGCTGTTGCCCTGTGGGCAGTCAATAGACAACACAGCCAGGTCTGGTACACAGAACCTTTCCTCACCACCTAAAGCCGTCCTTCGTGTGTTCATTCTAATGGGGAAGATTACTTTCAGCTTTCTGCTTGCAGTGTTCTGATAACCTTGCATATTTAATTGTAACTGAGAGTCAAGTGACTTCTGCACAGTATGCATTTTAATTAGCTATCAAATAAATAGGGGGGTTGTTTGTCTAAATTTTCTGTCTTTGTACTAATTAATTGGAAGTTAAGGGTTAGGATCTTATCTTGCAAAGTCCTTCGAAGAAATTAATTTTAAATATTTATATATATCCCCTTACAAGCATGGGATTCAGAGTTCATTCCACATTTTAATATAGGCCATAAAGATGCATTTATATGGATGTGCAGGCATTGTGCTGCAAGTAACAATGAGGGTAAGATAAATACTAAAAAATGTATTTGTTTTCTCTTGCACCCTTTAAGGTAAATAAAGTGTTATTTAAAAATCACTAAGCAGGCAGAAGAGAAATCTATAGACAATGATTATATCTTAACTGAATTTGAAAAAAAATATATTAAAAATAAAGGTCAAATAATTCAAGACTTGATGACTTCATAGGAGATAAATGGATTGTAGAATAGAAGACGTATTCTAAATACCCCTAATTCTTTTGTGTTCAATTATTTAAAATGAATACAAGTAGGCAAAAACTATTTCAGCTCTAAACTTTACATTGTGCCTGAAGTAACAGCACTACCAAAATAGCTGGATACAATACGTTAGTTCTGCAAATAATTTTAACATCAATAAAACTATAAATAATTTATTATCTGCAGAATTTGTATTTGCCACACTTACACTTACTAAGCACCAGTGATCATACCAACCACACCGCACGGTTCTGCAAAGCGCCAGATGATTAAGGATCCTGAAAGACGCTGCACGTGGTCCTGAAGCCGAGGGCGAGTGGGTATTGCTGTCCTTCATCAGAAAGGAAAACTTCTGACCCTTCTTCTGAAGGGGATCGATAAGAGTGCATTTCCAAGGTGTATAGCTGCAACCCAAGTACTATCGTCTATGTTAACACATTTCTGTAAAGATACTACATCCAGCAATTGGGGCTACAAGTTAGGTTTGTAGTAGTCCACAATCAACTGCCACCATACATTTATTTATGTATTTATCTTTATTAAATGGTTTGAGATGGGAATCAACAGTACGACAGCCTTTAAACCTTTGATTATGCTACTATTTTTTGCAATTCCTCAGCGGATATGTTCTTGCTTCTGATTTGCTATTTTAACCAGAAGTTAGTGTAGTTCTAGGAACTTGCAATTAACCCTTATTTTAATGACCTGTCCTCCATAATCAGAGTGTGCATGTCAGAGTTTTGCCAAATTCTCAGTATGTACATCATCACAACTGTGTATCAAGGGGCCAGAGAATAACTGCTTGGTGGGTCCTTGGATGCACGGGATCTACTATAGGATAAACTTAGGTCAGAGCTTTCCTCATCACATGATCTCCACATGCTCCCCGTCGATGATGATTTTTAAGGTATTTGTTACTCATCAATTTGGATATTATACCCCACAGCTCTGAGTACAGTATTTCCTTTTTCCATTGCAAAGTTAAGCCTGGTAATGTAACAGTGGAGAATAGTTACGCACCCCACCACTCTTTGACACCGTTTCTATAATGCTGACTCTAACTAATATATAGCTTGAAGATAAAAAACAAGTTCTGTAAGAATCCTAGGACCTAACTTCCAAAGATACAGACTGTAACCTTCAGGCCTCCCAGCTCTGGGAGAATAGCTCCTTTCCAAAAGAAAAGCAGGTGGATGTAACAGCAGGATGATGAAATCCAGGGCGACACAAACCGACCGTAGCGTGACCAGTTTTGGGGTCCTTATTGGAATGGACTGTGCATGTAGATGATTTTAAACCTCACCCCTTGATCTCTTTGTTCTGCTTTCCCTCCCCATCCTTATAAAAATCTCTGCTTGTACTAACATGGAAAGAAAGGCTTTGAGACAAGAGTCCCTTATCTTCTCAGGTTGCTGGCACTTGAAAATAAACCACTTTCCTTTACACCAGAATATGTCTCTCGAGTATTAACTTTCAAAGTGGTAGGCAGCCTGACCTGCATTTGGTTCCAGTAATTGGCAAAAAATACTCTGGAAATGGATCAAAGGAATATTTATCCTTTCTCAAGGGGATTTGGTTTCACTTCCAACTCTTGGGTTATGGGCTTGTGAACTGGCTTGGATTTGGAAACTGCATCAGCAATCACGATGTTTTTTCCACTTCTGTGGAGAATGTAAATCTTGTATTTGCCACCTCAAAATTTCTTTGGTTGAAAAGTCAGGTAACACCCACATTGGCTGCCCATTTATCTGGCTACCATAAGCTCCTTGGTGTATCAGCCTTTGCCACAGACCAAAGGCAATCTAATTGCCTCTTCAACATTCACAGTAAATATTTCTACCTTCCCTCTGTTGAGTAAGTATTGCCATTTAAAGCCTGTCATTCGGAAATCCTATCATCCCCACTGGAACTAGAGAGCCCAGTTTCAGAATATATCCCTATTATCAAATACTGCCTGCAGAAGTTTTAATTTGCCCTTTACTGGTAAATCCTTTATTGCCTTGTGAAGAGAGTGTCCTCTTGGACTTGAAATAAAACATGGTTGGCCCATACACTAAATCTTAATATACAGATAGATCTGATCCAACATTCCTACTCACCTCCTTGAGACTTCTAACCAGGAAACTCGATTAAGACAATCTAGCATTTCTACTTCATTTACTGAGGATAATCATATTTTTTACCATGATTTAAAGATTCATCTCAGTATAAATAACTAATTACAGGTGCTCTTACCATGATGCTAAACAAATTATCCCCTTACATTCTTCAGAATCCATTCTTGAATATGATTCCTTTTATATTAATCCATTTTTCCTCTTCTTTCTGAAGCAGAGATTGTGTTTCCCTACTTGAGCTGTTTGAACCTGGCTAATGGTTGGGAGACAAAGAGATGGGAACAACCTGGGGGAGGACGAGTACCACCTTGGAAGGCATCTGCCACAGCTGAGGTCTTTACATTCTCCTGGCAAAGACGAGCAACTTTCCATTAGCAAGCAAAAAGGACTCTTTTTTGTCAGTCTAGATGTTTCAGAGAAATTTGTGGGTGTGAAATTTTCATGCCTGTCCACCCAAATATCCCCATTTCTCTTTCTGTAAAGTCACTGAGCTTAGCCGAGAAGTAAGTCAAGTCTATGCCAGAGAAGCTCTGTGTAGCTCTGCTTCACGTGAAATAAATTCTGGGCCTAATGTTCAGTACAGTTTGAAGCTGCAGAATGTAGTGGATTCTTTAACTACTTCCAGTTTGACCTTCTGACCTACACAGTACACTTTTAGTTGATTGTTGGCTAACTTGAGCCAAATATTTTCTTTTTTGAGGCTTAAATAAGTCAACCAACAATATAATACATATAATTAACTATTGTGCCCATATTGTTCAAGGACCACAGCTACCAGGTGAGCCAATGCTTCATCTTCTACCAGTAACTCATCCTGCTGGTGAGCCTCTTAGAAATAGTGATGTTACAGGATGTCAGGGTAGTCATCACCCCAGTTATTCCCAACAATGGAGTCCTTATTATACCTGACTGGCAGATAAATCTGTTCTAGAATTCCTTCTTGATGCTTAACTTTGAAAGGCTACTTCTTATTTCCCAAAGTAGAGCCTCAGACAAGGGTTTTATGTAACCAGTTTATATTGGGTAGTGATCAGGAGAATAGGTGTGGAAAAGTGAAAACAGTAGGAAATCATACATGTAAGTGTTAACAAATATACTACTGCTATGAGAATTTGGGGCTTGTTTCTCAGAGACCTTTAAAAGAAGAATCAATCAAAGAACTAACTAAGACATGCAACAGGGCATTTTGTGGTTGCTCCATGGTGCACTAACTCCTTCACATTTCCAGGTTGCATGTGTCTGAGTACCAGGTGGTTCCTGTTGAGGTCCTTGTCCTCCTCACAATCTGCTCTGATATCATTTGTCTTCAGACAAATAATCAAGGTCAACTAAGACTATAGCTTGGGTAAGGGTGATTTCTGAGCCCTGGTTGACATGAGGGGAAACACATTTAAGAATCAATCATGGAAATATTAATATCATGGAAAGGGCATCTAGAGCTAGTCCATTTGCACTGACTCAAATATGCTCCAGGGCAGTAGCAAGAGTGACTCATAGGTCAAATAATTACACTCTGTACCATAGATATATGGGCCCTAATTCCAGAAGTTTATAAATATGGTACTTTATATGACAAAAGGGGCTTTGTAGATATAATTAAGGTTGTGGACCTTCAAGTAGATTATCCTGCATTATCCGGATTGGCCCAATCTGATCTCAATGGCCATAAACACAAAGATCTTTCTGCAGACGAAGGCAGACGAGATCAGCAGGAGACTCAGAGAGATTATAAGCATGAGGGACATATCTCAATGATCCTGAGATGTATAGTTAGGGGAGGGGAGGGGAGGAGAGGGGAGGGTTTTAAAAGGCATCTGACAAGCCAATGACTCAGTCATTTCACATTTTCTCTGAAAATACTTAGGAAGGCCCAAAACACTGATAAATAGATTAATAGACACACAAACCATTGAGACTTTTGGGGTGAAATGGAGCTACATAAATTAAACAAATAAACTAACTAACAAAAGCCATTGGTAATCTACCAGTGTTTTCCCTGATGAAACTGAGTTTCTGCTTAGTAAAAAGGAAAAAAACGAAAACAAGGCAACTGTGTTTCCCACATTGTCTGTATCAAGATGCGAAGTCCTGGAATCTGAATAAGACAATGAATTGGATAGCCATTCTTCTACTGAACAGTCAGTGCTTCTAGAGGTGTGCATCATTCTTTAAGAGAGTGATGCTGCCAGGAAATGAACAGACATCTGGGACAGCTTTCAAGAAGGAAAGGGGCTCTGGGTCACTAAAGAAGCCCGGTGCTGTCCTTATAAATTCATGGAAGATTATGGCACAACATGGGACCAGGTGTTCTGGGTGCAGGTGGATGTGGCTTACAGGAAGAATACTGTACCCAATACTGTGGCATATGAAAAGCACTGGTGTTTTATTATGCACTTCTTTATTTCATTGTTAAAAAAGTAAGGATATATATGAATGGAAATAATCATACTGTGTTCTAGAAGAGACTCACTAGGAGATATGAGGGAGAAAGGGACCAGGATTTATAGGCCTAAGAAAGATATTTAGAGGTATAGAATTGATAGAAAGAGGGGGCAAATGAATATTGTATTCCTTATCTACTGGAAAGCACTGGAACTACAGTGTTTTCTAAGTCAGTGTTAGTCAATGGAAAAGAAATCATAAGAAAAAGTACCTTGGATTATGTTTTCTAAATGTTCATAGATCAAGGACATGAGGAAATCATTCTCTAGATTTACAAAATTGTTGCAGAAAGAGAACTTTTGTAAATTAGTATTTGAGCCCTGACTGGTCTGGCTCAGTGGATTGAGCACCAGACTGCGAAGCAAAGGGTAGCCAGTTTGATTCCCAGTCAGTGCACATGCCTGGGTTGCGGGCCAGGTCCCCAGTTGGGGGCACTTGAGAAGCAACCACACATTGATGTTTCTCTCTTTCTCCCTCCTTTCCCCTCTGTCTAAAAATAAATAAATCAATTGAAAAAAAAAGAAAATTGGTATTTTGAGTAGGAATCAGAAAAGAGATCCTATGATATCTCAGATGAAAACTATTTGAAGAAAAAAAATCACTAAATAGGAAAAATCACTAAAAATCACTAAATAGAAAAAAACTATATTAAAAACAACTGACTAAGGTAAGGAAGGACTCATCCTTTCAGGATATGGAGGATATGCGTGAATAAATACACACACAAACACACATACAACCTCAATTTGTCTGCAGGGAAAAAAGTAAATGGGTGCAGACCAAGAATTTTCAAATCTTTCAGGAATATAGGAAAAAAAGAAAAAATATATTAAAATGATATAAAATGGTAAGTTTTCTAAAATTATATTTTTACAGTAAAATTAAGGAATATAACTTATGACAAAAAAGAGAAATATTGGCTTCCTGTAATGCCACTTTGAGTAGATTTGTATTTATATAGAAATAAAACCAGGGATGGATTTCCCCTTGGGTGAGGGTGGTGATTTCTAGAGTTATAATCCAGAAAAGCTAAGCGTGATTGCATTTCAGATAACGTAGGAGGGAAATGCCATCCTCACAATCAGTGAATCACCAAAACCAGTGTGTGAGAGCATGTGTGTGCGGTGGTGGTGTGTGTTTATCGTTTCCCACAAACACACGATTGACACTTTTGCACTGCTGGGATGGGAGTTACTCCAGTCTGAAATCTCATTATCCAGTTATTTCTCACCTACCTAACTTTTGACATTGTTCCCTGAGGAATGTTGTGCCCCATCAGTCATATATATCTTTAAGTGTCTTCCTGAACAGTCTTATATTTCAAACTCCTAGATTTTATTCTCAGCTGCATTTCACAGTTTATTCTGTGTATGAAAAATAATTTCTTACTTATAAATTGTTATATTACTTGAATAAGATGTGTATGGTTTTCATTATTGATATTATATTGTGAAGAAGTCTAGAACACATAGTATTGGCTTGCCAAGTCCCTACAGCATAAATATGCAGAAAATGAAGTTGCATCAGGAGGCTTATAATTCATGTACCAAAACTTCAGGAGAAACTACAGCTGAAAAATTATCTTGGAGTGAACAAATGACTAAAGTATCAGTATTGCGTTGTTTAAATTTACTGATATCTTATAACCCACATGCTGAAGGAGCAGACTATCCATCAAAGAGAATGAACACATTTTAATCATAGACTTTATCAAATAGGCCATTTTTAGTATCAACTTTTCTTTTGATTTTTGATCACTTTGAATACAAAAAAAGATGAAATTCACTAGGAACTATTTTTCAGAATCAATTGCAGCCACTTAAGTATAATATCTAGTAGAAAAGCTAAACCAGAGAATGCATTTCATTTCTCTTTCTCTCTCTCTCTTTAGACTAGAAGAAGTTCATATTCTTGGGCCTTTGGGATATGATGATATTAAAACTAAACATTCTTCTAAATAAGACTGCTTCTGTGTAGTTTTAGTTATCTGTATCTTTTCCCAGATGTGTTAATGTTCTGGAAATATTAAGTTAGCAATTCATTTGGTAGTACAATTACAAAATGAACCACTTTTGGCTCTTTTTTTGTTGCTTTTTCCCTGTATTTATTAAAATTACAGGGAAAAATAAAATTTTTGTGCATATTTCCTGGTTGTCATCTTCACAAAGAAATGCTTGAGTCTTTTTCCTACAAGTTACAATTCAATGCCTCTTGTGTGTGTGTGTATACATATATACACACATGTATGCGTATATATGTGTATACATATATATATGTATATATTTGAGAGATTAATTTGATTTGTTCTACTTATTTATGAATCCATTGGGTATTTCTTGTATGTGCCCTGGCCAAGACTGACCTTGCAACCTTGGCGTATCAGGATAACACTCTCATCAACTGAGCTACACATTCAGGGCAAGGCTTCTTATTTAAATAATGACTCTAATCTAAGTTAAATTTAAAATCGTCATCTGATATTGAGAAAAGTATCCTTAAATAAGTGGATGATAGCTAGAACTGGGCATAAAGTAAAGAAAACTGCTTTCAAAAAGTGGTTAGCTATGTTTTCTTCAACTCTGTAGGATACTTAGTCTTCTCCATTTCAACCTTTTAAGTAAAGGTCCATGATGGACGTGAATCTTTAAATAGTACTATAATATATTTTTAGAGAGAAGAAAGATTTTTACATTCAGAGTATCTGTATGAAGATATGTAGATGAGAGAGGATAAAGAAAAATTAGCAATACACATATTTTCTACTTCCTTTATCACATGTACCCATATTCTCTGTTAGGGATTTGGAACTCACGGGCATTTTGCATACTATACTAGTTCATTTCAATAGCCACACCGTACGTTGAGTGTTGAACGTATTCATGCCTGAATCATTATAAAAATGGAAAGTAACATTCCTTAAAGAAAAGTAAAACCTTGAATCTCAACCTCAAGGACCAACCAATCAAGCACATATAATCAAAACAAAACAAAAAACAGGATCGTGACATGAAATGGCCACAGATAAAACACCATTATATAAATACAAATGTCCCAATTTATGCAAAGCTGTGTGTTTCTAAATGAAACATTTTCCCTTAGTAACAACTTTTATAAATAAGCACCTTGCTATTTCCAAATTTCGGTGTAATGCGTGCATCATCAGCATTAAGGAATTAAAATCAGTGCTGGATGCCACAAGTTTGATGATGAGGGAGCCTCTTTTTTGACTCAGCTGTTCCAGCAGACTGTCGTTTCCCAGTGGAAGAGAGAACATAGCCCTAGATCAGTAGTTCTTAATAACAGCAATTTTGTTCTCCAAACTACCTTTGGCAATGCCTGTGGATGGAGTTGGTTGTTGCAACTCTGGGTGGTGCTGGCAGCAGCTCATGGACAGAGGCAAGGGATCCTGCTAAGTATCCTACCCTATAAAAGAGAACCGAAAATTACCTGGTCCAAAATATTAAGATGTTGAAAGACCCCTCCTTTAGGTGAAAAGGCATTTGGGTAAGGAGGAGAGTTTACCAAGAAACATTCATTTTTAGAAAATATGTCCATCGAAGCTTGAAGGACTAAATTTTATTGATTATTTTGGTGATGGCATTTATAAAGGATGATCACTGTGGGTAAGAATTAGGCACCTGAATTTCTAGCATTTATATAAGTTTTTGCAAAATAAACTTGAAATAGAACTAGAGCAATAGAAGTAAACCTAATACTTGAAAAGTTGTTTTTGTCTTATAAAGACTAAACGCAAAGTGATTGTGAACAGAAAGGCTATGGACTCTGATGTGGACTTGAATGAAGCAACCTAGGGTGGGGAAGCATAATGTGGAGATAAGGACCATAAATAAAAATAGGCCCTAGGGGTTAAAAAGCACATCCTGAGCTTTCTTTACTATGGTTTTAACCAGTTCCTTGGTGAGAATGCAGGTCATTGATGCCAGGCCCTGAGTCTTAGGTGGTTTGTTGTATATCAAATATGACTTGCTAGATACTTATACTAATGTTAGTTGTATCAAGGTCATTCCAATATGCGGGCTCTGTTTCTATCAAATAAGAATTTCAGTTATAGTCATAAAGCTCTGATGTACAAAAGCCCCTCCGGGTAATATAACCCAGTGATAGCACTAGTAAATCAGACCCTCTTCCCTGTGCATCTCTAGTCTGATACTCCAAGTAGGGATACCAATAACCATTCCACTTACAAGTAAATGTCTAAACAATGTCTAGTGGAATCTGAGTGTTCCATAAAGAGTACTTTTTGAGAAAGTAAAGGGGCATGAAGAGCTTTGGATTATTTCATCACAGATGTCATTGACTCAGTATACCACCTATCTCTCTATCACAAAACGGAGTCTATGGTGAGCAATGTAAGGCAGGAGAAAGGAAAAAGTAAGTGAAATATTTCTTATTCAAGAAAAGAGAAAATGCCTTCTCTATTGTGCATTTAAAAATGATGCAGTGAAATCAGTCCTACCCCAGAGGATATTCTAAGGATATAAAAAAATGATGTCTCATGTTTTTACTAAAATCGTTTTCTAGGAATACTAAACTTCATAAAGATAAGAATTTTCTTATTTTTAAAAACTACCCAACACAAATACTTAAATACATAGAATTTCATTTAAATAAGTCAGTCAACAATTTTTTATAAAGTATTTAACACTTCATTGTAGAAACATAGGCAAAATGACTATTATAACCAAAATGAAAAATACTGTTCAATTTAAAAAGTGTACTTAAACAAGAACCTGAAAAAGTTTATGGTATGCATAACATTGTTCAAGCAAAATTGCACTAGTATTACATAAATCAATAGTTTATAAAGGCCTCAATATGGCAAAGTTTAGAAATAGGTAGTATGCATGCACATAGTACAACAAAAAGTCTCTTTATAAAACAGCAGTATTTTTAATGCTTGTACAAAGGGATAAAGAGCAACCACAAACATATTTCATCTGTTAGGTTAATACGGTGTGACAGCTAAAAGTCAGTCATGTCTGTCAGAGGAACAAAAAGCCCTCCATACCTTGTGAATAAATCTTTTGTGCCTTTAAAGATATTTTTATAAAAATGCTATCCTTTTTTATACAACTTAAATAAAATGTTACTTGTTTCAATCGCAAATTGAAAACAAACAAACAAGTGAATGGGGCCCATGCGTTTTGCGTAACAAAAAGAAACCAGAGTACCAGAGCAATTGGTCAGCATTTATACTCTCCACCTTTGATTATGGGCAGGTAGTTGTTCTATAACCTGGGACGGCCTTAACATGTATTTTCCATATAGAAAATAATGAATTTGTCATATTGTATGTTCAAAAGATTTACCAATTACTCTACACCATAATGACTGTTGTTTGCCTCTTCCTTTTGTTTTAGCAAAGAAAATGCATTCACATAATTGAAATTCTGTCATCAATTTGTGTGCTTATATATTATTCTTTAGTGTTTCGTGTGGTAAGGGGTTGGGTTAATCTTCCACAAAATGCACATGATTGGGAAGAGATCTCTGAGACATGAGTACCCAATGCCCTGTTGTGCTCTAGGCTGGCTATTTACCTCAGAACTGATGAAGGATAAACGGTCTTATCCCATAGCAATGTGGTCTTTCCACTTTTGGTTATATTTTTGCTATGTTCTACCATCTAAATATAACTATTGTTTGCAGGGTGCATATGTTTAGTGTATCACATACAGTCCACTAAATTTTGGAAAAATGTAGTCATGTCTGTTCATGCAAATTATCCATTTTATATATTTTTAAATATTTTCCTCAAAATTCTCATCTATCACTTGGCAATCTAAGGCTAATTTCAAAGCAGGAGATGCTGAACTTGTGAGGGCTATATATTACCAGCAGTTGGAATCAGTCTTAATGGGAGCAAAGAAGAGAGTTAACCATTCAATCATTCTTTCACCAATTTAAACATAAAAGTAAAATGACATTGCATTACAACTTTCAGACCATATGATGAAAAAGTGCAGAGATTCTCTGTTGATTAAGTAGAACCAAAAATGTCCATATAAAATAGATTGATCATATTCACACTACAAAGGAATACGTTGTTTTTAATTTTAACAAATTCAAAGGGGTGTCATATCAGCAGCATCATTGTAAATTGTATTGTAGTGCAGTTCTTTTTCATAAAAATACCATACAAATGGTCAATCAATAGTCATCAGCAAAAAAATAAGACTCAGGAAACAATTAACCAGGGAAAAAATAAAGGAAGAGGTAATGCTGATGCTAAAACAATTATAATACTGTTGGAACATACAAAAGTAATCCTTATATTTTACACATTTTTTTACAGTATATAAAAGGTATCGCTGACTATGCCACTGTCTCTCGTATCCCAATTTCTATTTTCTTTGGAAGCAGTTCTTTCCTTTCATCGACACTTCCCAAGGAGTTTCGACAGGTCTGCCCATCCATATATAATTTTGCATACACGGGATTGGAGTAATTTGTTGGCTGAAGGAGAAAAAATAAATACAATTTTATTACATTAATTAGTTATCTTCAAGGATATCTATCTTTTATGCTAACCGCATTTAATTTACTAACTAGTTAATGATTTAAATGTAATTTAAATTCTCTTTATAGGCTTTAGTTGACTTTAGCATGGTATTAGGTAAAATTATAATTGTATGTTTTTCAGGTAACTTGTGAATCTAACAGGATTTTTCCTAAAATAACGAAAAAAATTCATGAAAACTATAATAACTGCAACTTTATTTAAAAGCACATAGCATTAAACCAATGTATTACTTACAGTCTATATGTGTTCCCTCTTTGCATTAGCAAAGATGTGTTTACAGAAAGTCGCTTAATTACTCAGTGCTTAGAAGTTTTTAATATGAAGTGAAAGGCAAGAACACAGATAAAAATAAAAATAAAATACATTGGTGGAGTAGGTTTTAAAATAAACAATATTTTTTGCTTCAAACAACCTCTATGTACATATCACTGAAAATATTTTGGGATTCTTCCAAGAAATTGTGGAAGTACCCAGTCATCTTGGGTTGCAAAGATATTTAAAACATTTTGAAGTAGAATTGAAACATGGAGAAATGATCTCTTTCATTTGAAAAACATACATAAATATCCATTATTTTACTAACTGCAACGCAACCCAGTAAATCATTGACTAGTGTTTTAGTCTTCTTGTCTTTCCAAAAGCAGAACATTAAATCTTAGTTACAACAAGAATAATTATAATCTTTGAGCCATGCAATTGAGACCAACATGATAAAAATGGTAATTAAAAACAGTCGATGGGAGACTTTATACCCTTATTTTATCCCTCTTCTGATATGAACTATGTAACTTTAGACAGAATATCATTCTCTAGAAACTAGTTATTTAATTAAAAAACATTAAGAATATTTTCATTAGTCCAATTCTAATTTCTCCATATGATGCCTCCTTTTTACTATGTTTTTATTTAACTGGACATCAAATTTGTATATATTAAATAAAGTATCTTAATAGAAAGTGTATAAAACAAATTTAAATTTAAATTATTCAGTGTAAATTTCTGGCTAGAGATTTCTAAGAATAGCAAAGACTCAGGTTTATGGTTAAAGTGCTATCACATGTTCAAACTCAGCAGAAGAAATACTTCTACTTAATAGCTTGCCTAAAATGATACCACGTCTCCTATGTAATCTTGCACAGGCAGGACATAAGCATAAGCCCCCAATTTTGATGCTCTTTTCAAACTCAGTTAAGGGCCAGTCCTACCTAAATCGAGTAATCATCTTTGATTATGAGTGGTTCTGTGGTGGAATGGACATGAAATAATGAATTTTCTTCTCTCACCCCAGTAGTTAGTGGTCCTTTCAAATCGGAGTTTAGGTAGATGGGCGGCGCTGTATGTGGAAGCTTGAAAGCACCGGACATGCCCCCTATATACCTGGCCTGCAGGTAAACAGAGAATTTTAGTTTCTGATCTAATATGGAACTCTTTTCATTGACATAAATTCATGTTAATTCATAAAAATAACATAAATATACTCTTTAGTATTCATGGTAGCTTTGGTAACTTAACAACTATTGATATTAAATATTTCATAGGTTGACATTTCTATTATACCCAGCTTAATTTTACTTTATTATCTACAATGAAATTATACCTTTGCTAACAGCACTGTGAAAAATACACCAGCGTCCCCAAGTTCAGGTTCGATCATTTTGAAAATTTCTGACAGTAGCCCATTCTGTACACTCAAATATCTGACAGCTTCTAATTAAATATTCATCATCACTCTATTTTTAATGGGAAAAATTCTAAATTTGATATACCATAAAGCCAACATTTATGTTTTTGGAAATCTCACTCTCTAGTCTAAAACAGATTAACTAGTAATTAAACTGGCTTGCTAAGTCTTCATGCAAGAGTATTAACTTTAGCTTTTTTGGGGTCTAAAGGCAGAATTAGCCAATCTGGTATACTCATATTCGTAGCTAAGTATTTACTGGTGACCCATAAAGAAAAAAAAACTAGATAAAAATTCAAAGAATATAAAAATATTAATAAATATACTTATTTTAGAAAAATACTGACTGTCGACTCTTAACTGTGAATGATCACAAAATTTGGGACAAAGTTAAGGGTCTCAGGAAAAGACTTTAAACATAAAATGAGTTTAGTATTGCATCTTAATATTTCTCACAAAGGTCTCATTTAATAGATATTTAAAACAATTTAAAAAAGAATTCAGTTGAATTTAGAGACAAAACCAGTAAATATTAATTTCCTTTTTTTTGAACTGTTCAAATTATTCTGTGATTGCCTCTACAGACAAATCTTTTAAAATTAACATTATTATTTTATTTTTTTTGAATATAAGGTATCTTAAAGTAGAAATTTTATCAATTTTTAAACAATAAATATTATTGTTCTACAAAAATCTTTATGTATAATGCAATTTATATATATTTGGTCACATCTTTCTCTCTGCTGCGTAGAATTCCATTGTGTAAATGTACCATAATTTTTTGATCCACCTTTGCAATGGCATGGATGGAATTGGAGAGCATTATGCTAAGCGAAATAAGCCAGGCGGTGAGGGACAAATACCATATGATCTCACCTTTAACTGGAACATAATCAACAAAAGAAAAAAGCAAACAAAATATAACCAGAGACATTGAAATTAAGAACATTGTAACAATAGCCACAGGGGAGTGGGGAGAAGATAGTGGGGAGAGGGGTCTATAGGAGCTACTATAAAGGACACAAGGACAAAATCAAGGGGGAGGGTAGAGGAGGGGGAGGGAGGTGGGGCTGGCTGGGGTGGGGTGGAGGGAAGGGGAGAAAATGCAGACAATGGTAACTGAATAAAAAGAAATAAATACATTTAAATAAATAAATAAGTAAATAATATATTTGGTCACATCATGAATATATCAAACCATTCTAACACAGTGAACATTCTGTGAAAAACATTTCATCCTTAAGTTTGTTTTGGTGTGACCCTCTGCTTTTCAAATTTGGTTATGCCTATTTGGTCTACCTATGTTTTCTGCAGTTCCTTCTTGGGCAATAATTCATATTTACATTTCAAACATCCGGAGCCAGTTAGAATCAACCATTTAGTCACACTTAATACAATTTTAGTTAATCAGTCAGCAAATCAGTAAATAAATATTTATTCTTATGTGCTAAGTACTTTAAAAATATATTTTAGGGGCACTGAGTAAATGTGGAGACATTTTTAAATGGAATACTAATAAGCTAGTCTCTTGAAGTGTCCAAAATTGGGTTAATTATACCATGAGAAATAAAAAATGATGGGGAAAATGAGAAATCTCCTTCTTATGAAAAGTGTGCTTTGATATGGTCTCATCAGTTCATACATATTATATTTACAGGTACTGTATTCTTATTCCTAAGAAAAAGTCAAAGAATATCAGTAGTCTATTATTTAAGATGTTTTTACCTTCGTAGATAATTATCAAATAACAATGTGTTCAGTATATATATTTTTTCAATTTCAAGTAGAAAACAGTGGTACTTATAAGAATTTATCCTATGAACAATTTCAAATGTAAGAGTTGGTTACTGAATGAATAATAAATACTAATTATAAAATTATTTCTAAAAAAGAAAAAATAACTATAATATCTTTTGATGGTGAAATAAAACATATCTATGCAATAATGATTGATTTCATAGAAATGAATACTTGGCCATTAATTTCAGGCTTAGATTAAGAGTTAGATTAAATGGATTCAGAACTAGATTAAGTACAAGGGACCTAATTCAACTTATTTGAGAATAGCTGTTACTATGAATGTAAAACCATTTGGACATAGATTGGTCACTGTAATTGTTAGTAATATGTAATATAAATATATATTTGGACTCAGTACATTTAATATATCAGAAAATAAATAAATATTCAATAAATGAATGAATAAGTTAAGAAAAATGACATTCATAATATCAAATTGATGCTATTAAGTCATAGCAAAATGCTCTATAATAAAAAATATCCAGATAAGTGAATATTTGCAAGTTTATCTGGATATTCTATCATTTATTTCTCTTAAAAGGTGTCAATATAAGCATACAGTAATAAGAACTAACAGAAATTTTAAGACATGATGTATCTTTTTGGGCTATAAGTATCTAAGTCGTGTCTTAAAGCAATAGCAACTGTATTATAGTACACAGAAAAGTATTTTCAAAAGTGATTTGATTATAATCAAACCCATGGACATAGCTTAGTTGGCTCTTCCATAAAACACTATTGTCAACAAAGTACTCACTTTGACAACGAAATACTGTATATGTTATTATTAAAATAAAATACTGTATCTTTTATTATTAAAATATTTCAGACAGGATTTTTACACTAAGCTATATATTTAGATGTGCTGGCACCTCAACACATTTGAATAAGATATTATTTTAAGTAAACTATACATGTTTGGAAATTAAGTAAATAAATAAACATGTATCTTCCAAAACATGTGCTAACTTCATGCTTCAGGTGAATGAAGTCCATAATTTTATTTTTTTTCTTTAGAAGAGACGATAACATTTAATGCATTTGAAAGCCCTTCATTAGGACTGCAGATAAAGGCCATGCTGGTGGAATTTAGAACCACATTACAGAGATGGGACTGAGGCAAGTCAGTGGTCAGGTACCTTCGTTGGGTCCATCATGAAACCGGGATCTAAGAGACCGCCATCGTTGTGATCGTGATCCACTTCATACATGTTGTAAGATGGATTGCCAATTTCTACATTTATTCCTCCATTTATGATAGGTTGTCTTCTAATAGTTTTTGTCCTAGAATATAGGAACATTATTTAAGGATGAATTTAAATATCACTTTCATGGTGTCTGAATCATTTGTAGATTTATTGACTTATTTTAATGTAACTAATGGTAAGTTTATAAATAAATGAATTCAAAATCATGTCACGGAGGAATGGACATATCTTAATGTGATGTTACTTTTCTAAATTAATTATATCATTATTACTATTTTAACGAGATTGAACACTTGCCCTTGGAATGTATTCCTTCTAAACATATAATTTCACATTAGTTGAAACTGCATATTCACTAATTAATTCGTTTTTCAACTTCTACCTTTCCCCTCTTTTAATGAAACCCATCCCTAAAAAGAGGGATAAAGGAACTTTGAAATAGATTGTTTTCAACCCCCAATCATATGGCTAAAGTCCTATTTTACATAATTCAAAAACTGACTCCCACACTCTTGGTTTTGAATGGTTACCACAGACAACACACTCCTTTTGGATAGTTAAAGCTACATACTCATATGAACTGAAATAGTGACACTTCCAGTAATACATAAAATAAATAAATGCACAATTTTTAAATTAAATGCACAATTTCTGATATATAATATATAGTCAGTATCATTGTATTTATATTAATAATCTTACACAGTAATATAATAAGATCCTTTTTAGATAACTTGAGGTTTCAAGAAAAAAACAACTACCACATATATACAATCTACAAAAATTTTAATTAATATTTACCTTCATTAGTTTTGTTAGAATATATGAATGAAGACATTTCATAAACGTAATATGGAGGAAGGGTTGTCTAAGTTACAATTCTCAAAATGAAATAAAGGGATAAAATGGTTTGAAAGCAATAAAATTGCAGGTAAAATAATCTATTTTTAAGAAATTTAAACAAAAATCTCTTTCTGCAACAATTTGTGTCCTTTATTTATTAATTGTTAGTCTAGAACATTGTGTCTCACCTTCTTTTTCTTTTACAAAGTGCTAATCCAATGACTAAGGTCGTTATCAAAGTCACCAAGAGGACAAGAGGCACGATGATGGCAATACTTCCTGAGAAAGGAATGAATGAACAGAGAAACACAGAAATAAAATACAGATGGCTATAATTGAATACTTATCACATCAAATCATTTTACCATTGACATAATACAAGTAAAGCTTAGGTGAAATACCTATATTTCTAGTTCAGAAGAAGTACATTACTGAAACATCACTCTCCTATTAAACACTTGATCTGCTGGAAATGCTTCTTTAGATATTGTTTACTTTTCTATTGCAGATAATGTCTTGAGGTTAGAAACACTGAGTTCTTTGTCAGTCTGCGTCTGACTCACACCACACGCATTACTTGCAATGATGTAAGTACAAGCCAGTAACCCCTTGTGCATCAGCCATGACTGACCACATGTTTACACAATTTTGCTGGCCATATTCTCATTCTTAGTTTTGTTCCACTATATGTAAATACTCTCTGGCCAAAAGTACATGTGACAAGTTATATGGCAGCCTGGCAAAACGAAAGGGACATCAGTATTGGGTTTGGGTGGCCACAGACCTAAATATCAGTTTCACAATTTACATGCAGTGAGACCTTGGGTAGGTAATTTAAAATTTGAGGCTTGACCCATTGAATATTATTTATCCATTGAAATATTAAATGGCATATAAAAGTACTTTTAAGTATGATATTAAATAAGTAAATTTTTAAAGCAGTAAAAAATATAAATTAGGCTCATATTCTTCAGCAATAAAACAGAGACAAGAATTCCTACCACCCAAGGCTGTTAGCTTAATTCAACAAAATAGGGGGACCAAAGAGATTCTCTTTCTCAAGTTCCTGCTCTAGGATAGTTTCAGAAAAAGATATCTGGGGGATTTAGGTCATGTTACAAATGACTGTTTCTTCCCTCTTTCATGTACTTACGAGAATGGTCTTAGGTTGTGTCACCTACCTTCAAAATGGAATAAAAGATCTATGGAATAGATCTTCAAAAAGTGGTAAGAGACACTGAATACTAGTTTTTATGCATCTGAACATAGGGGGGAAGCAAAACTGAGACTCATTGCCCTCTATTTCATTTCTAGCTTAGCAATGAGAGAGATCAATTTTTTTCTTCTTTTTAGAAGGAGACAGTACTTGCTGACACTGTGACCCACAGGAGGTACACCTGGGGCTGTAAACCACTTATGCAGGGAGAACTGAAGGCAAGGGTTGCTGATAGCAGGAGAGAATTAAGTAGCTCCACCAGATATCTAAAGTTAACTGTTTCAACAGAAAAATGCCTAGTACCCATGAGACAAAGGCTTTGTTTATTTGGAAAAAAACATTTGGTTGATTCAGTCAAAGCAGCCTGATCACTGGTTAAACTAAGAAACAAAGCGAAGTGAAAGCTAATTGAAATTCAATGTGGAATCTTGAATGGTTGAGGAATAAAACTTTAAGAAGTATTAAATATTTTAATCTCCTTCACAAATACATGTGCATGTAGAAGAAATGAACAGTAATACTTAGCGAAATGAACAGTAATACTTAGCAAAGTAAACACTTGCTTGGGGACTTTAAAATAGAAGTATAGATGAGTTTTAATAGCTATAGCCAGAAAAACATCCATGCGACATAGTACATAGTGGAGATTACTTACCAAAATACCAAAAAAAAAACCTTTATTAAGAAATGTCATGTATAAGATAATATTTCAATTTGAATCTTCAAAAATTATATATACTGCCTTCTTTAGTCAATTTATAAAATGAAAAACTCACTATATTTTTTCATGTTGTTACCAGGACTATGCAACTTAGTGAGTTTGATATTATATGGTTTCAGGAAAGTAAACTTGGTTTCAGGACAGTGAACTTTATATGAATGTGTAACTTACGAGTAATTAATAAATGTAGAGAATCTGGCACATTGGATAGTAATTAACATTTGCTCACAAATTTTAAATACAAGTAAACAGCTGGTTTCTTCTTAAACAATGACTTTAACTGATTGATAACAACGTTATAAATATCCTCACTTCACTACTTATCTTTTTTTCTGCTGAAACTTGTAATATATTGGTATGTATTAAACACCAATACTTCTGTTAAGGTATACAAATTTACTTTTTCCTCAATGCAATTGTATACCATTTAGAAAATTCTATTTTATTTGCCTGTGTAGGGTCTTTTATTCCTTTAAGGTGGAAATGTTCTTAATCATGCATGCTACAAAACAAAGAACTTTTTTTTATTCTCCCATCACAAATGGCAGTTCCAATCTCTTACATTATAGTGCTTTAAGAGCCTAGATTTCTAATGTATTTATATAGCCAATCAAGGTAACTGTAATAATACTTAATGTAGCCAATAAATAATGCAGAATACTGCTTGGCAAGTTATAAAAAAGGTAACATAATTGATATTGATGGATACAGTTGGCAACCACACAATATTTTTAGACTCATAAGATAGGTTTTAATCAAAATAGGTATATTTTTGTAAGTAGAATATATAGCAATAAATATAATTCACAATATTTTTAATAGTATATTATTGGTTGATTTTTCTAAAATGATTTAAAAAAGTACATTCTATACTTATTAAGGGTCGAAAGGATACCTCAAAGACCTTCTTACATAAAATAGGACAAGTCTTTCTCGGCCAGGTTGTTCTGAAATCTCATTATATAATACTTTTTCATTATAAAAAGAACTGTATTATTAAATTGTTATGTTTAACATGAGGGAGGTAGCATAGGTAGCAGCTGAGATAATAAACTCTGAATCTAGCCTACCTCTGTTCAAGCCTTTGATGTTTGAATATGTCCTTGGAAAAATTGTTTATCTTTGTTTCAGTTTAAGTGTATATAAAGTGAGTGTCATTGTTAATATTCTACTTCGTAGTCATGAAGTAGATATTAATTGACCAAAACTCACAATTATTTTATAAATGTTCATGTTCACTTATTTGTTTCCTTCTGTGCTTTATGGCTGTTTAAACTCTAGAACCTCCGCTGCATGAGAGGAGTCATGGTCTGTCTTACTCGCTGACCTTTCTCCTGTACCTAATACAGTACTGGGCACTTGGAGCCTTGAAAAATGTTTGCTTTGGAAGAATTAGGAAAAAGGGATTATTTTGTTGCACTCTTCAGTTCTCTCTCTATATTTGCAAATGTATTATTCATTGGTATCACATAACTTCTTCTCTGTTTTAAAACAGGATGGTATAAAAGGGATAGGGACAGAGTAGGAAAAGAGGAGACACACATAACCCTTAGTGGGTATCACATCTCCGTGGTCACTACAGTAAAACACGACACCTCTACTGCCCCACAAACGCTGAGTATATTTTTATCCTCCTTAATTGTAGTGTATACAAATAGCTAATTCGAATATTGAATATCTACTCCTTCCCAACTTGTAAAATTAAAATAGGGGCATATGATGAATATTTTATCATCCTTAGCTTAAAACTCTTCAAACTAACTTCAGAAGAGTCAGACTAGCTTTTTTTAAGTAGAATCTAAGCAGACAGTCATTAAGATACTAGATCTGCTTAACTCCACAGGCTGACTTTCAGGTACTTTAAGCAGCAAAGGCCTGAAAACATCAGCATGACTACTTGGAGAAGACTAAGAGAGCAATGCATCAAATAGAAAGGTACATCTCTGTGCCTGTTGACAGCAGTTAGGACGACAGAGACAGTATATTTATTCCCAATTACTCCAAGGTCCAGTGGTTATGGAATGCTTCACTGCAAGCAGGAGTGCAGATTTAAAAACACATACTGAAGCATCCATGTTTCTTACTGGGCAAATGATACCTGCCAGAGTTCAGGGAACCTTTCGCAACCACTCAAAACCACTGGATCTCACTACAGAATAAAAATGACCCTTCTATCTTAGGATGATCAGTTTAAGTATCTCTTTTCAGACGTATTGAGGCAAGTTTTTCTAAGTATTGTATAAACATCTGATGAGAAGTATCTTCTTATAGAGTCATTATTTGGTCAACTTTGCTCAAATCTGAATAATATGACATTTACATAGCTAATAGCCCTTTCAATGTGCATTGATATTTCCATTAAATTTAATGACTTTGCTCAGTGAAGGGAGAAAGGACATCAGAATCTCTGGAAAAAAGGTTACAGCTTCTTGTTCACTAGTTTAGGACTGTTGAGTGTAATTAGAGCCATCCCCTTATAAGAGCTTGTTGCCCGTGCAAACAGCTGAAGACATCACCCTCCAACTAAAAATGATTGGCACGACCTTTCTCCGTACCATTTTCCAAACACCAGACTTTCCCGTTTGGATGGTTGGATGGAACTTATACAAAAAATGAAAATCAATGGACGTTATTCTTCTTTTATTTTCTTTTTTCTTCTACTCTCTTCTCCTCTCCTCTCCTCTCCTCTTCTCTCTCTCTCTCTTTTGAGATTTTATCAATATTCCAAATTGTTTTTGACTTTCTAAAAGGCTATCTCATTATCTTATACAATTGAGAAATAACCACGAAAGAAATGCTGAATTACCTTGCTTTCATAATCTTCAACTTATAAATTCAACTACATGTTGGTAACTTAAAATGCATTAAAGTGCATTTTTATTAAAAATGTCCTTAATAATAATTGAGTTTTAAAGCTAGATCACAAATTCATGTATCAACTAGTATGCCTCCAGAATTATTTTTAGTAATATTAGTATAAACCCTGGCTCCTGGGAAGAGAGAGGAGGAATTTCAGTTCTTCGAATCCTAGTGCTCTATTCCTATAATTAAGTGTCCATAGCTTTCTTAATGTCCCCCCCCTTCCCTTTCTTAAGAACAACACACAGATTCCAGGGTAACCTAAACTGCATCATGAACAAAAATGAGCTACAGAAGTGTTCCAAATTCAAATTTTATTGTCAAGGCTATTTATTCTAGACATATGTACCATTTTTTTTTCCAAAGATGCTCATGCTTATTGTCTCTAAATTAATGTCCCAGATTAATCTCTAAATGCTGTTTTTGAACAGCAATGTCTTGCCTTTTTCTCAAACTCCAGCGTAAGTTTTTCATTTGTTTCCATATGCACTTTCTCATCAGCAGTGAAGGACTAGAGAAAAATTGCTACAGTAAACTTTCATCAATCAGGGATGTTGTTTTCCCTCATTAAGAATATATTTACCCGCTTGATAGGTATTACAAATTTTTCAAAAGTTCTCCACCCATGGTCAAATTAATACCAATATGTGCAAGTTGAGAAACTTTATTTCTGACTTTTATTTTGAAAATATTTATAAAGTCATTCAAAGTTGTTGGAAAACAGATGCACAATGGTGATGTAAATGGACTTTCATATCAGAGATCAGTCTTCAGACCAGAGTGACACAAGAAAGACTTGTGAAATATGTTATATTTTAGTATATGTCTAAGCTAGTATTTTAAAGATAAAGAAGCAATAAACCAGCTCTAATTTTTATTAAGAATGGTTTGTTAATATGCTTCAGACTAACCAATCAAATCTGATTTTCCACAACATACTGAAAAGCATTTTAAGAAAATACAGTTTGCTTTAATTAAAACATGAAATTATTTTTCTTCCTTGAGCATTTTGTACCCATTGTGATGGGTGTAGCCTTTTAAGCTGAAATACATTTCCTAGGAAAATCCTATGCTAGATTTGCAGATGTGCATTAAGAAAAGTGCCAAGGTTTGAGATAAACTTCACTGCCTAAAAGAACATAATTGCTGGATCCTGTTATCAAGTGAGAGCTCAGAGCTTCATCTTTCAAAAAACACCAGGACTGCAGGACAGTTCTTGCCAACTTTCATAAAGGACATTTTCCCAGACTTGACTCCCTTAACAATGGGATTAAAAATGATCCCTGTACTATACTGAATACCCAGGATGTAAATCTGAGGAACTTACTTGTGCTGATGTGATCAGACTTGCTGCTCTTCGGGGCTGGCCTCTCACACTGTGTGCCTGACCAATTGGTGGAGCATCTAGAAATATTAAAAAAATTCAGTGAACAACAACCTACAAGTGTGCTTTATAGTAACTTCAACCAAATGAAAGGGAGGACCCAGTCATCGCAGACTATTAGGTTGAGATATCTGCTGATTTCCTGTATATTGTTATTATGCTGAAGGTAACTTCAGTTGGACTTCACTAGTTTAAATAGATTTTAAAGTTTAGTTCTAGAGTCAATTTTCTTTATTTTATGTTAACCTAAAAATTACCACATTTTATAGCAAAATAGAAATATTAATTAAGAATTGGGAATTAATTTGAGAAGTACTGAAAATTGTAAGAAACCTCTATAAAATTGAGTTTGCCTGTCAAGCAAATCCTCTTTTATTAAGTTTCTATGATTGAAAAAAAAATTTTTTCTCTGCTTGCTCTGAGTCCAAATAGAACTAGTTACCAACCAGCAAATGGTCCTGTCTCAGAGCTGAAGCTGCTGAATGTTTACTCTCTTAACCACAGATAGGAAAATAGAGTGCTTTTCCATTTAAAAATTATACTTCAATTACTATGAAATCAAAAGAATGTGCCTGTGTTTATATTGGGAAAAGTGGTCTTCCTTATATAGGCATCCTGACACTATAATGAGAACTCTAGCAGAGAATTAAAGTAACAGATAGGATTAAAATCCATTATTTAAACATAAATCACAACTATATAATTATCTGGTTGCACCAAATAAATGCTGGAACTGTTTTAGTGATTTTGAACAATGTTTACTGGCTAACACAGGATGCCTCTGTGCATTTGTCAGAGAAAATTCACAGAGCTGCCATTTACTTGGCTTTAGTTCTTATTTAAAATGACTATGAAAAACCACCATATCAATTGCACATGATGAATGAGCAGCTTCCAGGACCTTTCCAAGTACAGCTGTTTGTACATGATAGCCAATCTGAATAACTGCAATTTCAAGTCTCTTCCAATGCTGCCTTAGCCAATTTAGATAGGTGGTACTATGATGCCATGTGCATCATTTGGGATATTCGTGAAGACAGTCTTGGCTGCTCTAAATCAAGGGCAAATTTCATACAATCATGATTGTTCACCAACACAAACCATGAAAACAAAAATATGTTTCACAAATGCATATGTTAACTTTAGCATAAATAACAATATTAATACTATTCAAAATATGGTTGTTTTGTTAATAATGATATTGTAAAGCTATGGGTATGGAGCATGATTTAAATGAAAAGTTAATATCAGTATACTATGATTAGGCTATCACATACATTATCCTAACTTTTTGTTCAAAGTTTTTATGAAAAAGCTTACATAACCATTTTCTACACATTGCACTTATTATATGCCATACTACAAGTAAATCATTAAAATAGATAAATAAATTACAAGGCCAATGCTATAACTCTGTCCATATTATTAAAATAAGGCAATGAAGTTAGCACATTTTAAAATAATTATAATAAAGTGGGCACTCAATAAAAGTATTAATTAAAAATATTATTTCCTATTGTCTGTCAGGCTTTTTGGCTAAGATCAAGTGTAAACAACCATTCTTTTCTTTCTGGGTTTTGGTTTGCAGATGATTGGTCCGGGAAATTGTTCCAGTTCTTTAAAGTTCCTGATTCTTGACACAGTCCGCAGATAATTTGTAATAAGCGGTTTAGTAAGACCTTGCAAACATGTTGTTAGAGTGAGTCTGATCGTTGTAAAATTGCTTTTGTTTTTGTGTGGGTTTAGATTTGTCACATCTTCCTAACTGAGCTCTGAGAATGTCCTGCATGCTCCAATGAGAAGTAATGCTGACTGCTTTAGTTGTTTTACTATGCAGCTGATGTGTGCAGAGCTATTTCGGGGCAATCATGTTATATTAAATTGTTTATTAAAATATCAAAATTTGCTCTTTACATTACCTTCTTTGATTAAAAAAACCCTAGGTCAGAGTTTATATTAAATAAGCAGATTGACCCAAGATGAACTTTATGTTACCAGAGAAAAGAACTTCTGTGGCTCATCATTACACGGAGATGCTTGGGAGTCAGAATATGAAATTGCTCAGGAATTGGAGGATGAAATGCTAATGAACAGATTGTGTTCTGATATTAACATCATGTATTCCATGTACTCTATGGAATTATAAAATATATGAGTTTGGAACTTCAAAAAAAGAGAAAGATTTTTATACAAAAAATAAATAAATAAGGGTAGTGTGATTCTTATTCCAAACTCTGGAATTATATAAGTAGGACAGTTTCTTTTTGTTAAGTGTTGGTTAATTTCCTATTTTATCTATAGCTTGCAATCACTATAATAAATCAGAAATAACCTGTTAATGGTCATAATGGTCTTCTCTTTCAAATAGAGGCACATTTAAATTCTTAATCTTCAGGAAATATGTTCCTTATTACATACTGAAAATAACTCTCAAAGACTGTGCTGCAGAAATAATTAATTTTAACAATTATACATCTTAATCAGCTGATGATCACCTTGTAGTGTTCCCAATACTCATTAAATGGTGCTTTATGGCCAAAGATAAGATATGTTTCATTCTTCTACATTTGATCCAGTCTTCAAAAATACACTTATGAGATATTAAATCAAACAGATATCATAATTCTTGCTGTCTACTCTACAGAATTACTACTTAAAGCATTTGCTGCTCCATAAGTTCATCTTCCAACGGTTGATTTAAAACCAAGCATTTTTAACATTCTTACAGAAATGCATAAATCTTCATACTCTGAGTAGACTACGATGATCGAAACCCTTCAAGGCAGAGCATTTCAGCTTTGGAATGTGTGCAGATCATCAAAATGTCCTGTCCAAATCCCTGTTGAATTATTCGCATAATCGTGCCGACTATAACATCTCTGGCATCTGTCTGTTTTCCATTATTCCTCAAGCAACAGCCAGAGTCCATGCCCCGGTCGTCTTTAATCTCTGTGCTCCCTTCTTTTCACTTTTGGATGATTATCTTCAGTTAGTCCTGTATGGCCCACCCAAGAAATCAGTTTTTCCCTCACAATGATAAATGCATGCATATCATTCCTTTAAAAAATTATTCTACAGTTGTCTCCCACTGCCCTAAACCTTAGGACAATGAAAATCAGCTTCTTCTTATGTATCGATCACTATACCACTCTGAATTATTTAACTTTTTAAACACTTTCATGTATGTTAACTAAGTATTCTTGAATCGCAGAAACAGATACTTATTCTCATTTAGTTAAACATTTTTTATCCTTCTTTCTTCACATCACCAAATGAAGATATAGCTCTTAGTGCTTTCTTGAAGTGAATAGCTGCCTGGTAAAGCATCATTGATTTCACATTCTTTTAGACTTCTTCCCTTCTGCCCTAAGCCATTGGACATTAAAAAGAAAAATTATTTACTGCTACATTGTTTTCTTTAGTGCATTCACTCCATTATAGCTATATGTATACAATGGTCTTAACTATATTTTATGAGATTTCCTTTTTGTTACAGATCAGACTAATGATTAACAAACTAGAAAAATTGTTAAAATTGAAATTCTGGAATTCCATATACCAGAGATTTTCATTTGGCAGGTTGGTGTTTTGGCCAGAAATAGGCATTTTAACAAAGTGACTCTGAGACAAAGCAATGAACAAATCACACTTCAAGAAATACTTGAGATGAATTTCTACTATGCCCCCACAGACATTGTTCTCATGCAAAATATTATTTAATCATTTAAAAAAATATTTAGGATGGGAAAATGACATGCATGCCCAGCGTGATTGTTCAAAGAAATAAATAACATCGGTAGAAGTTCTTTACACAGTGCCTAAAAAACTGAGTGGGTTTTTGTTTTAGGTAGCTAATTCTTATATGAAAGTTACTATATGATATGCATTGTTAGTTCATTTATTATGTCCTTCACAAACTGTGAAATTATTGTATAGTTACAATATTATCTGTTTCTATTGTAACTTTCTGTGGCACAGGAAAATATCTTTGTGCAAAGGCAATAGTGTAACAAATACCACTAGGAAACACAATAAACATTTTTAAATATGAAAATAAGCTTGGCATATATAACTAGCCCCAACTAACTAGTACAGTGAAGTCATCACTGTTCACGCATGCACATTCCAGTCCACTCTCCTTGGCTGCCAGGTTACATCAATGTTGCACAAACTGTTCTTGTTATATTAACAATGGTTGGACTTTTTCTGGACAGACCTCGTACATATGTGCCTGTCATGTGTATGTGTTCTTAAATAATTGCACTTACTTTCTGCTTTTTTTTCTTTACATAACACCTAGTTACATCTTGGTTATTTTGTTGTCTGAATTAGTGCAAACTGCTCTTGTTATGTTAACAATGGCTGGACTTTTTCTGAACAGACCTTGTAAAAACTGAAGGTATATTAAAATTTTAGGTACTGTCTTTCAGTGTGATGATGATCAACTTACTTGGTCTACATACACATTTTATTTTGCAGAAATGTGGTCTAGAGTTGCCTGCTTTGGGAAGACTTCAAAATAAAATAATGAGGTTCATAATTGCTCTCTCTTTTCATTAAATATATAGGTCATGAAATTTTTCTAAGTAAAATTCAAAGATGAACCTTAAAGCACTTTGAAATTGAATCACTCCTCTTACAGATATGGGCTAGGCTGCCCTTATTAAGCATGATGATGGCGACATTCAGAAAGGAAATTCTTTTAATATGCCCTCTTCGTTCTACAGAGGGGGGAATGGCATACAGGAGTTAAAGGATCCTTCGAAAAGTTGTACATAGTACCATGCATATTTTGGCACTTCAATCTTACTCAGTAAAAAATAAAATATATAATTACATCTATGTTCACCAGATTTAGATTATAAACATATTCATATACTAGGAAAAGGGAATTAAAAAATTAAACATCACTTGTAAAGTAATTTTCCTGATTAATTTTGAAAAGTTCACTCTTTTGGGATTGAGTCATGGCTAATTTTTGCATGAAATGCCTAATTTTTAAATGTTTTCCTTTTTATTAAACGTATTGGGGCACCACAGGTTAACAAAATCACACAGGTATCAGGTGCACGATTCCACAGCACATCGTCTGTGCACTGTACCGCGTGTGCACGTCCTCAGGTCAGTCTCCGTGCGTCACCATGTATCCCCCCACCCCCTCTCCCACCTCCCCCACCCCCTCCTTCAGGCAATCACCACACTGTTGTCCCTGTTCATGGTCTCTATGAGGTCTCTGTCTCTCTCTCTGTCTGTCTCTCTCTCTCATTTTGCTCAATCCCTCCATCTCCACGACCAGCTCTACCCCCCCCAACAGCTGTCAGCCTATGATTCTGTCTCTGTTTTGTTTGTTGATTCATTTTGTTCATTAGATTCCACATATAAGTGAAATCATATGGTACTTGTCCTTCTCTGATTGGCTTATTTCACTTGGAATACTATTCTCCAAGTCTACCCATGATGTTGTAAAGGGTAACTTTTCTTTTTTTATAGCCTAGTAGTATTCCATGTGTAAATGTAACACAGCATTTTTATCCACTCACCTACTGATGGACACTTGGGCTGCTTCCAAATCTTGGCTATTGTAAATAACTCTGCAATGAACATAGGGGTGCATATATGTGAATTCCTTTGAATTAGGGCTTTGGGTTTCTTTGGAGCACCAGCACTAGGGAGCCTAGCTTGGAGTTTAGGGTTCATGCTCCTCAGGGGTAACCCTCCACAGCTGAGATATCTCTCCAGAACCTCAGCTGCTACACATTGGAGCAGGGCCAGCCCTTTACTCATCTCGGCCCTTCCTGCCAGTCTCTGTGTGGCTTCTTCTGTAAATCTTTAGTTACAAGACTCCTCTTCGGCTAGTCTTCAGTTGGCTCCTCAGGATGACTGTTCTATAATTTAGTTGTAATTGCAGTTTGGTCCTGAGAAGACGTGAGTATAGCTTTCACTTACTCCACCACCATCTTGTATCTCCGAAATACCTAATTTTGAAGCTCTATACTCGATATAGCCCCAAACCCCTTCTTGGCCCCTTTTCTTGCCAAATAGTAGTACCTTACAATGCAAAAATATATCATTGCATCTGAAACAGACATTTGGATATTTATCACCTGTTTATTAATTTTATTTAAAAATACTATTTCATCTGTTATTGTTCTACCTTTTGAGATAAATATTGTTTCATATACAATGATTCATGATATTTTGTAACATGCCTTTCAAATTTCCTACCCTAAATTTGATGTGAAATTTTTGTGTAATCTTCAATTAGCATGTGCTGAATTTTGTGGCAGATTCTATGATAAGTAATTTTATATGAAAAATACACATTCAAATTCTATAAAAATATGTGAGTTAGAATTATTTGCCATATGAAATGAAGTTTGTGTTGAAATGATTTTCCCGAAAGAGCATAGCTAATTAGTGGCCGAAAGAAAATAGGGTTATTATTCATCATTGTTATCTGTGACAATGCCATGATCCTTCTAGTTCAATCCAGGAGTAGCAGGAAATTATTTTCCGTACTCACTAGTGCCAAGGGGAGTGCCAACCCTTAGTAAGAAAGTCAAAATACTGTCTGAACAAAAAGAAGTAAATGCATTTTTTGTAGGAGATTTGTAAGAATTACCTTCATGACTCAGACCTGTGGTCAGTAATGCCCAATGTTCTGTTGCTGGAAGTGACGGTTAGGAATGTGCTATTAAAAATGTCTTTGGTATCAACTTTACATTTGTGTTGTTTCCAAGTCCTATAAATGTGTCTAATGTATCTTTAAAGATACAACATTTATAAATTCATCTGTTATTACTCAATACAGTTTTAAACTTCCATAACAATTTACTCTATATTTCACTCATTTGGTGTATTTTTATATAATATTGTACTGCAATTTCTATTTATTCAGTACTATTATCTACCCAAATTTGATTGTTACTTCTCACATGGCAATAGCTAAGTATTACCCCATTTTGTTTTCTTCAAAAAACTTAAGGTAGTATCTTAAATTTGTGTTTGTTACCATTAGGACACTGGATTCAACTCTATAATAACATCAGGCCTAATTTCAAAATATTAAATTAAATCATTTTGTTATCTAGTACTGATAACATTAGAAAGACAAAATAATCTTACTTTAATATGAAGAGAGTATGGTCAAAAGAGTTTTGGATTTCTAAGCAGTCTTAATGTAGTGAAGTGAAAAAAAAATAGTGA